>NC_090322.1:143201558-143509708 GCF_040869045.1 Eurosta solidaginis
CATTGGAAGACATGCTTGGTGTACCTGGACGACATCATCGTATTGGGCAAGAACTTTGATGAACATCTTAAGAACTTGGAGGAAGTTTTCCAGAGAATAGCTGGCGCTGGTCTGAAGTTAAGTCCCAAAAAGTGTGCGCTGTTTAAAAAGGAAGTCAATTATTTGGGTCACAAGGTAACGACAGAGGGCATCTGCACTGCGAAGGAAAAAATAGAGGCTGTACAGGATTGGCCAAGACCACAGAATCTACATGAATTGAGAAGTTTTCTTGGGCTGTGCACATATTACCGCCGATTTGTACCAAATTTTTCCAGCGTAGCCCATAGCCTCCATGAGCTTACAAGAAAAAACAAAGCTTTTGAATGGAAGAAGGAGCAAGAAGTGGCTTTCCAAACATTGAAGGAGCGTTTGTGCACTGCCCCAATGTTAGCATATCCGATTCCAGGAGCAACATTTATTCTAGATACAGATGCAAGTGGATATGCTATAGGAGGCGTTTTATCACAACTGGTCGATGGACAGGAGAAGGTAGTTGCATATTACAGCCGTTCGATTGGAAAACCAGAGAGGAACTACTGTGTTACGCGGAGAGAGCTGTTGGCATTGGTAGAGTGCATTAAACATTTTCACAAATACCTCTACGGCCAGCGATTCCATGTCAGGACAGATCACGCAGCATTGAAATGGCTTCTGCAGTTCCGTAATCCGGAAGGACAATTGGCACGGTGGATCGAGCGACTTCAAAGCTATGACTTTTCCATTGAGCATCGAAAAGGTAGTACCCATGGAAATGCCGATGCAATGTCACGAAGGCCATGTAGTTTGGAATGCAAGCACTGTTCAAAGGCCGAGGCTAAAGAAGACATTATAGATGTCCGGCTAATGACTATAACGTGTACGGATGAATGGGACAAGGAACAACTAAGAAAGTGTCAGCTAGAAGATACAGATCTGTCACATGTTATGCAAGGGCTCGAACGAAACGAAAGACCAAGCAGAGAGGATATGTCAGCAGAGAGTCCCATTGCGAAGTCATATTGGGCACAGTGGAACAGTTTGGAATTGATATCCGGTTGCTTGAATCGAGTATGGGAGAGTGAGGATGGTCAGTGCAAGAAGAAACTTATAGTTGTTCCCAGAAAGAGGATTCCTGACGTGCTCAGCGAGTTGCACAATGGTCCAAGTGGAGGCCATCTTGGAATCACGAAGACACTCGAGAAAATTAAGCAGAGATTCTATTGGGTTGGTTGCCGTCAGTCGGTCACCGAGTGGATTGCCAATTGCGAGGTATGCAACAGAGCGAAAGGGCCCAAAACCCGAAGTCGTGGCCAGATGAAGCAGTATATTTCAGGTGCACCATTTGAAAGGATCGCCATAGATGTCGCAGGTCCATTTCCTACTAGCAACCGCGGAAACAAATACGTACTGGTGGTTATGGATTATTTCAGTAAATGGCCAGAGGTATACCCAATCCCAAACCAAGAAGCAGAAACAGTAGCAGAAGTGGTTAAAAACGAATGGGTTGCAAGGTATGGTGTACCAATGGAGTTACATTCTGACCAAGGCAGGAATTTTGAATCAGCTGTGTTCCAAGAACTGTGCAAGAAGTTGGGCATTCGAAAAACACGGACAACTGCATTGCATCCTCAGTCCGATGGTATGGTGGAACGTTTCAATAGAACATTGGAGGAGCATTTAAGGAAAGTAGTCGACAAGTACCATAAGGACTGGGATACACACATATCATTATTCTTGATGGCCTACCGATCGGCAGTACATGACACAACGGGCCAAACTCCCGCAAAGGTAATTTTTGGCAATGACCTTCGACTGCCAGCTGATTTGAAGTATGGGATAGATGCCGATGCGGAGAGGAATGTCAAGAAATCCACTGATGTCTTAGAAGAAGAGCTGAGAGAGATACACGATCTGGTAAGGCAACGAGCAAAGATTATGAGTGACAAGATGAAAGCGAGGTACGATAAAGCAATTAATTCGGAAGGGTTTCAGGAAGGAGATTTGGTGCTGCTATACAACCCACAACGAAAAAAAGGTTTGTCCCCGAAATTGCAGTGTAACTGGGAAGGCCCATACAAAGTTGTAAAACGGATCAACGATGTAGTGTACCGCATACAAACCACTACCAAACCACGAACCAAAATGAAAGTGGTTCATTTGGAGAGATTAGCAGCGTTTAGATCGAGAGATTTGTCTGATCGGGACGATCAGACTTAGGTGGAGGGCAGTGTTACGAATATTAGCAAAACTAAGGAGTGCTGCCAGCTCTAAGCCGATCTAAGCAGTGACGTGAATGCACATCAATAATTCAATCATTATGTATCTACATAAACGAATCAATAATTGCGTCTACACATATGTACACATTCCGACGAGCAACATTTACATACAAGGCAGCGAGAGATGAGATGTCACACACCGATGAATTTACTTATACGCTTATGTGTGTGCGGGAGACTGTAAACTACAAACACATGCATATACCTTATCTGAGTTGTCACAAGAGAGAGCAATAATTTGTGCACGTAGTTGTGGCTGGCGATTTTGTAGCCGAAACAACTAGTAACTTCTGGAAATCGAAGAGCCTAGAAGTATGCAGCGTAAACTATAAAAGCGATGCAGGCGAGTAAGAAGTAATTCAGTTTGATTTGAGTTGTCAAGCAGTTGCGATTAAGACGATATCTAGCGAGCAATAGCAGTATTATTTTGAATAGTAGAGTTTCATTGAGCTATCAATCAGTGTGGTTATTAAGCAAGCTATTCGTTGCATAGTTGAGTGTATTGTGAAGTACTTTAATAAATGCCATTTTGCATTATTACAAATTGGAGTTATTTATTCAACAGTTTAGCGATACGATCCTAGCAAAAGGGCAAATAAGAGGATTTGCAAATAAAAATTCGTTTCAATATGTAAGTCTATGGCTACTTTATATCTGCTCATGATCAAGCGACAAAAAGTGTTGCAAAAAAAGTTATCATAATTAGTTTTTGTTCAAGTATCTTGTCTGCGTGTCCAAATCGACTTTGTAGTTGTTTTTTGCTTTTATAATTGACCTTTGCTACTGTGATATTAGGAAATTGAATTGAACATATTTCAGTTTATAGGGAGCATTTTTCATTTTATTGCGAAAGCAAAACTACTGACGAAATCACAGCACAGTGAATCACAAGGTTATAGCACAAATACGTTTTTCGGCTTTTTTTTGCCCAATTACAGCAAAGGTGCCCACGAATGACTCTATTAACTCTCTAATGACCACAAGAAGATGCGAAGCGATCTTTTCATGGCAGAAATACACGCTTGCCGAACAGTGCCGAGGGCGACCCCGCTTAGGAAAATTTTCTTCTAATTGAAAAACCTTATTTCTAAAATTTTTATGTTGCTTTGCCCGAGGTGTGAACCCAGGGTCTTCGGTGTTGTAGGCGGAGCACGCTACCATCCGCCGTGGTGTGGCCGCCATATACATACGTAAACATTTGCTCATGTATTGACTGTTGATCGCTGTTGAAATGACCAGTGAGATCAGTTGTGTTAACAAAAAAATCAGTTAGATTGATTAGGAATCTGTCAATTTTACATACTTTCGTTAACTTAAGAGCGACAAATTCTTTTCTGTTGAAATTACTAAACTAATTTGTTCGCTTGACATAGAACTCGGTCGAATTAACCATAAAAAAAAATAAATGTAAGGCGCGATAACCTCCGAAGAGATCTAAGGCCGAGCTTCTCTTCCAATTTGCGTCGTGCTCCTCTTGATTTTGCCTACAAATTGGCCGGACGGGACATACATGTTTTATGCCGACTCTGAACGGCAACTGCAAGGCAGACGAGTTTTCACTGAGAGCTTTTCATGGCAGAAATACACCCGGAGCGCTTGCTAAACACTGCCGAGGGGCGACCCCGCTTAGAAAAATTTTCTTCTAATTTAAAAATCTTATTTCTAAAATTTTTGATGTTTCTTTGCACGGGGTGTGAACCCAGGGCATACGGTGTGGTAGGCGGAGCACGCTACCATCACACCACGGTGGCCGCCGTTAACCATAGTTCGATCAATTTCACCGAATCTCCGTTAAGTCAAGAACAACAGAACCGATTTGTTGATTTTACTACCACCATTTCTTTCAGTGTGCTTATATTTGTTTAACCTTTTTGTTTTCAAGTTGATGAACCCCCTAGCTCTCCCTCTCCGAACACCTCCCCTCTTCTCGTATAAAACGAATTTAACATTTTTATGAGTCGTTGCAGCACTTGTTTTTTTTTAATAAAGAGAAAGGTGATCCTAGTAAAATAGTGAAGCAATATATCTGGTAAAATCTCTCTTTGGTTCCCCGATCTGATCTCTGATATATGATACGACATAACGATGTAACTAATTAATGGAGGTAAATACTTCTTACTCGCTCCCTATCACCGATGTATATGTTCCATGTTCGATAAAGAACACCCTCTTCAAAAAATGGAGGCCTAATGCCTAGTAAGAAAAGAATGAAGAATAAATGCCTGAAAGTTGTATCAAGACGACCGACGGTTGACGGCTTAGGACCGGGTAGAGAGTCTGCAGGAATAATAATAGCTGCGTAGAAACCTATGTACAGACGGTACTTAAGTCATGTAGGACATACTTTTGCCCAACATCGCTGAATAGGCCGAAGCTCAAAACAAATTGGCGTAGGAAAATGGCGAACGATACGCTGATCTGCTCAAACAAGAAGCGGACGAGTTGAAAAAAGGCATGCAACAATTTTTATCCAAAATATAGTCGACTGGCGCCCCATGTAACTCGATATATTTCATTAAAGGACCCATAGCATCCTAAGAGAAAGACTGAAGCTCGGCTGCTGAAAAAGCTGAAGGGACCTTAGGTTAGGTTAGGTCAGGTTAAGAGGGCGTGCGTGAGTATTACCCACACTTCCACTCGGACACATTTTTGTCCATTGTGAGTGCCCTCAGTAAGTGCAGGGTGGGGCCACATTCGTTTAACCCCATTGCCTGCTCAACGAACCACTTGCTTTCCCTGATGAACCCAAGAAGAAGCGAGCCGTCCACCTTCCCAACCTCTGCCAGGCTGTCGAAGAACCGTGATCCCAGAAATCTGAGCCTTCTTCATTGAAGCTCCGGACATCGGGAGGAAAAGTGGTAGATCGACTCCTCTTCCTCCTCGTCCTGACAGCTTCTGCAGAGGGAGCTTGTTGGTATTAGCCACCGTCGGAGCATTGGTGCGATAGCACAATGACCTGTGATGACACCCGTAAGCACCCTCGCCGCAGATTTGTTCAGTTTGAAAAGGAAGCTGGTGCCTTTCCTATCCAAGCATGGCCATAAGGACCTTGAGACTTCGCAGTCAACCCTTTTGGTTTATAGCAAGTCTCTTGTCCTGTTTTCATATTCCTCTATTCTCCCCAGGAGATAACTCAGCGGCGGTCAGATGGAGCTGTCCACCTGACTTATGTCTAAATCGGAATCTTTCCTAGCCATCTCATCTGCGAGTTCATTCTCATCAATGCCGTGTGCCCAGTGACCCAGCAAAGGCAGACATTGAGATGACTTATAGAAGCCAGAGAGACTAAAAAAGTGAAGGGACCTTAGTTGTACGGCTTCTAACCTGGGTAGGCTCGGTAAGGTTATAGTGACTGCCCCACAGCAAAGCAGGAGCATAGGGGCACCCCTAGGCCGACCAGTCCGTTGTGATAGCACAGAATGAACAAGAGCCTTTAAACATGTAAAAAGTTTAACCAATTTATGTGCCCAATGAAGAGCATAGTATCATCGAATTCAGTGGAGTGAATCTTCGGTAAACAGTAGATGAAGTGTTTGTTTAGGAACTACTTTCATGCCCTGGCTAGAACACCATGATGTTCAGGCATCCCGTAACAGTTATAAGCGCGGTGTTTTGACAGTTTGTATCTTTGATGGTTCATTCCTAACTTTACCGACGCATGCGGACCACAAAGTTTCGATGGGACTTTGCGCAATGGAAGTTCTTGGCAATGAACGTCTACCTGCATTTAATTCGTTTCCTTTTTCGTACTTTTTCGAATCAAAACGAAGGTTACTATTTAGGGTTACTTTCACAGTTCCTGTTCGTTACTATTTAACTTTTTCTTTATTTTAAGTCTAGAGTTCATTATCGCCGTTAAGTGCGTTTCACTACATTCTACAAAAAAGGAAACCTTCAGCAAAAAGTGGATTTATCAACAATATTTATAGCTATCGCACACCAATGGTTGGTCTTCCTTTTAGGCCGACAAACGAGTTCATTCGATGGCTATTTTTGCAAATAAACACTTTTTTTCCCTATTATTATTTAATAGCTGGGAAATGTTACTTGTTATTGATAAGTTTCCATTTTTCGCTGCTGGCGAAAAACATCAACGTCAAAGGAAAGCTAAATGATTTGTGGTCATCAGCATGACTAGACTCCTGCGGGTGACGGCAATCAAAACAAACGCCGCTGGCGTGGCGGTGCCATTGGAAAAAACCAACAAATTACAAGCAAATACGAATTCCAAAAACAATATTTATTTTGAAATAATGTAATACATTGTAGCGGTGATAGATACCCCCAAGCCAAACGCACATGATAGATGAAAGTTGCGCATGCGCGTTGAAACCGGCTGCGCGCACACAAGTACGAGTATGCATTCCTGACGCGAACATCGAATTTCCAGCAGAACTTGTTACACAACATGGACATAAACGACCATAAAACTCAGCAGTTTTGATCATTATGTAGCAATTTTCGTACGATAATATCTTTTGCGTTGGGGCATGCAGGAAGTTCGAATGCCGCATTGCTGTGGTAAAAATGCGAAAAACGACCAATTACGCTGTCAATTTATGTGCGCATGATCGTCAAAATTTTCCTCAACTACAATTATAAGTTTATTGGTAATTTGTTCCGATGAAAAACGCTCACGAAAATACAAAATTGATGCGACATGACTCAAATGACAGCGCAGATGATAACTCATTTGCTGCCGCATGGTTGCACTTGGCAATGGGGCATTGCCAATGCACCTGGCACATGTTTACTTAGAAAATGCATATAAGCGTACAGTCATGGGCAATAATTTAGCAACAAGATTTTCAAACTCGGAGTTGCTTGAGAGCCAAAGTGTAAGGAGTCTTGCAACAAAGAACCTATCCTCTCTGCCTAAAAGTACGGTAGTTGGGAAGATAGTTATTCTCACCTGCACCCGAACTCAAATGCATGACCGATTTGTGAGATTAAATCCAACTGAATTTAGCTGTCACACATTGCAATAGTTGATTCTGTTGCTTATTCCTACATTAAGGGCTTACAGCTTTCCTTAAGTCGCCAAGTACCAGTCATTTTCATACAAAAGTTGGAAGATGTGATCACTGGACCTCGAAGGTTTGGAAATCCTACGAATTACAGAGCAAGAGATACTGGATACAACACACACAGTTGCCGATAGTAATTTGGATGGTCCCGATGGGGTACCAAAAGTAGCAGTAAAAGTAGCGGCAAGGTCTAGAACACATTTTTATCGAAACCCGCCTATGGAAGCAGAGGTAAAAGGCTGTCCCCACTTCGCTGGACCAGGTGGAAAATTATTTAAACTTCCTTGGTGTGACAAATTAGCGTCAGTTGGCAGAGCGAAGAAGCGACTGGCGCGCCTTGTTTAAAAGGTAAAGCGCAAATTAAGTAAGCAACTAAGGTCTAGAACATTAGTATACACACATCTCTTCAATGCTTGTATCCATGAAGGCGTCTTCTCCGGCTCATGGAAACGTCAAAGACTGGTCCTTTAACTGAAGCGAAACCTGTTAAGATGCCCGTCCAGCCACCCTCATTCAGGCCACTTCGCATTTTGGATAGGCTTTCGATCGAAAGCCCAGTGGGTTTGCCATATAATCACTTTGGACTTCGAACATCAAGATGCACGATAGATGCAATACTAACAGTTGTCAATATAACCAGTCAAGCAATAACCGGGCGTCAAAGTAGAGGAAACTGTGCACTGAATCCTTTGAATATAAGACATGCTTTTAACACTCCGAACTGGATGCAGATAATGGCAGCGCTACGAAACTTTGGTATACCCGTTTAGCCACAGAGTACTCCTTATTGATACGGATCAGGGAGCTGTCCTAGAGCCATCGTTATGCTATTCGATGCATGGCTGTGTGCTATAACTTGCCCTTACCAGTGGCAAAAAAATGGCTGGCGAATATCGGGCTGGAGACGGCTTGCAATAAAACAAAAGTGGTGTTAGTGACTCAAAGCGGACTGTGGATGAGTTGGTCATAACAATCGGAGATTTTCAAATATATTCAAATTACTTGAAATATTTAGAAGTAAAAATTTACTCAAAGCTAACCTTTCGGGAGCATTTCGAGGCGGTGGGAGAGAAAGTTTCGTAAGTTAGTCAGTTATTGTCCTACGCAACTAGCTCCATAATATTAAATGCAGCATCAGTGTGGGACAGATCCAAATTAACACACCAAAAAGATATACTACCATGCTATCGACTTACTGCTATACTAATAGGAAGTGATTATCAGGAGTCCGACGATGATCCTTGTTTTTTATGCAAAGGTAAAAGTAGATGTTTGTTAAGTGAAATAGGCGATCTGTATGAAATTAAAATCGAACGACCATATGACGACGCCAAGAAAAGCGCAAGGTGCAATGGCTATATGGAAGGAATGAAGAAAAAGGAAGGAAGGTTTGAAGGAAAAGGCGCTAGACCTCCACGTTAGTTCGGAATATAGCGGAATGGAATTAGAAGAAGCAAGACGAACTTAATTACGGTCTCATGCAGTGAGCATCGCGGTTTTAAGGAATATTTATACAAGCGTTGGATAGAGGAGGCTCATTTCTGTTCACACTGTTCCACTGTTGGGAAAGACTGCCGACATGTGCAGACACATAGATTGTATAAGCAAAATAGGATTTATATTATGAAAAGATTGATGCATGCAGAAAGGAAGCGAAGAGAAATGCCCATGTGAAGCAGTGTCGTTTAAATCGCCCTTCCCCCGTGACGTTGTGCATAACGGCGGTCCCAGGGGGCTTAAACCCATGGGAATCATAATCCTGGTTTCATTGCGCCACTTGAAAGGCGATATCACAAAGTTTTGTGTGTGATATACTTGAGATGAGTCTCTTTTCCTCTTTTCGGTGGAAATTGCATCTGGTCGGCTTTGAATATCTAAGATCGCGTTAAAAATTGTGTGTCTCGGATGGTCATAATAGGATTAGCTAAGAGAATCGTTTAAAATAGGTTATCTGTACAATATTTTCCGCCAATCTGCAGTAGCTAAGCTGCGGTACTTTTATATGCGTAAGGTCAGTAAAGGATTCGGGGATTGAGCAATGCCTGATGCATGTCGTTGTTGCAGTACCACAAACTGTAGAGCACTTTCGACATTTTTAGCTGGGCCAGAACCATAAATGATCGATATCTTACGACTGAGAGGGACGTGGCAAACCTAACAGGGTTATGCTTAAACCACAGCACTTTATTGACTAAAACCAATAATCTTCATCGTTCATTGCATTCGCTCTATAAAACTCTGAAGTAAGTCTCTGTTCTGAAGGTTATAAAGTTGAAAACATTTTAAAAAACATGCTGCCATTTTGGCAATTGTGACTGTACATATGTGTAGGAGGTGTTTTTATATGCGACATTCATGCCTTCAAGAAATACTCATATCTAACTCAAAGTCATGGTCGCGCAACTGCAACAATGCGCAACCACACAAACCACCCGCCATACAAAGTTGAGCATCTCATTTGTTTGCAACCAAGCTATAACGCTTGTCTTAAATAACTCTGAGTGGCGTTGCGTTATTGCGCTGAAAACGAAGTTGGCGTCATGGGCACTGGTGATCCACTAAATCGCAACACAGTGGCGCAATGGCACCGGTCGTGCTAAAAGGCTACAAAATATAAGTTCGAGGTTTTGTAAATGGTGTTTTGGTGTAGCATATGTAGACTGTGATAAGGAAATCACATTCTAGAAAAATTGCTCCGAATCGAAAAAGGAAACTGGTACTGGACTGAGGTCTATGTCATAAAAAAACACAAGTTAGATTATTTCAGGATAGTACGACGCCGTTAACTGGCATAACCATCTCTGTTGACTGAAATCGGAAATTGTATGAAAGGGCCGTGCCTTCCTGGCGGTTCCCTTCAAAGCTGGTATATGCATCTATTCTTTGGAGTCCGTTTTATTCCGTTAATTCCATAAGGAGTGAACGTGCTCAGAAAACTTTCATTTGATATGCTCTATAACTCCTTCATTTATCGGATCCTACATAGTGTAACGAATTTGGGGTAACTCCGCTTATTTGAAACCTTCTGCTAACGTTCCAATCGCTAAACTGTTGAATAAATCACCCCAATGTTCAGTATTGCAAACTAGTCTTTATTTAGATTACTTTGGGAGTACTTCACAATTATACTTCACTTCACAACTAATAGCGTGTTTAAATCAAACTGAATACTGACTACTCAGCTTGTGCTGCTTTTATACTCTCCGTTGCTTCATTCGCATATTTCTACTAAAGTCTAGACGTTTCGCCTTCTAGAACTGCTATAGCTCCTGCTTGGTAATTGTGCTACATATATGCGTTTGTATGTGTGAGTAACAACTTCGGCTGATGACAACATCTGTGTGTGAGTTATCTCTTCGTTGCCTTGTATGTATGTGTGTAAATGATGGTTGATTTGTTCATGTACACCAGAGTGGCAGCTTGCTTTATTGTTGTTGTGCCTTTATTTACTAATAACATAGTGATGCTAAAATTTGCCACAATCATATGTTACTCGTTATGCGCTCATAAACAAGAAGTTACTTTAGACACCCCAGCGGGTTAGGGGATCAGAATATACCCGCTGTAGGTATGCCTGTCGTAAGAGGCGACTAAAATACCAGATTCAAGGGGCTGTGTAGCGCAACCTTTCAGGTTGCCAGCGCAATATATAGCTTCTCCAAACCCAATTGTCAACCTCACCTATCCGTGGCGAATCCTGTTTCACTAACAGACGAGGCTCTGGCGACCCCAAGCTCCTCATGGAACTTGGAGGTAGGGAGGGAGGGAATGGCCTGAAGGTTTAATGCGGCCACATAAATCGTTCCCGAGATGGTCGGGCTAGCACCTTAATGGTGCTATGGTACCGGAGCGTACCGGATTTGTATCCGGCAAAGGACCATCACATCGATAACATTCCCCAAAGCCTTCGGGGAGCAACCTTATCGCTACAACAACAACAACAACAACAACAAGTTACTTTAGACGTGCCAGTCAAACCCTCATACTTGTGGGGGATTTAATTTGTAGTTTGGGCAGGTGCCGTGGTAGTGGTCCCGTCCTTCAAGTCTTAAGGAAAAATTAGAGAGGAGTACAAAGCAAATTGCAAGAGAAGCTCGGCTCAAATCTCCACATCACATCAAGTATTAACACTTCGAGCGCAAGATCCATTTCATCTCAAAGCTATCGGAGGTAGCTATTATAATTTAGACCCTATTTTATGGGCTTATTGTGCTCTTGCAGAATTAAACAAGGTTTTTCCATTCTTGATTTGCATTTCGCACTTCCGAGATGATGTTTTGGTTGTGAGTTCTCCTAGACTTTATGTTCAAAATGGAGACTTGAGGTGTTGTTTGCAGAGAGCCCGTCAAAAGACGAAATAGAGCAATTGCTGTATCAGCGCATGAAAATTTGCGTCATTACCCAGACCTCTAAGCGCTAGCAAATACGAACAGTGCGCAGTCACCTAACTAAATGGTTGCATGCCGTGTTGTAATGCAATTCTGGCTTCTTCCAACGAATTGTTTTCCACTTGCAGTTGCTTTGTTGCGCTTTTTATACCTTTCATGAACATGAAATGGTATATTAACTTTGGTCCGATGTTTGTAACGTTGAGAAATATAGAAGATAGACTCACCATTAAGTATACCGAATTAATCAGGGCGACGAACTGAGTTGATATAGCCATGTCCGTCTGACCGTCCGTCTGTCCGTCCGTCCGTCTGTCCGTCCGTCTGTCTGTTTGAACGCAAACTAGTCCCTCAAATTTTGAGATATCTCAATGAAATTTGGCACAAGGATGTATTTTTGTATTATATTAGACATTTGTCAGATCCGGTAGGATCGGACCACTATAACATATATCTCCCATACAACCGATCGTTCAGATAAGACGATTTTGGTCATTCCTGCCGCAATTTAGAAAGTATTAACGTGAAACTCTTTGATATATATTCTAATATATCATAGACGATTTCCTGAAAAAATCACTTTGCTCGAAGCTATATATAATATATATCCCATACAACTGATCGTTCAGATAAGGGGGTTTTTTGCCAATTTTTTATATTTATCTTAAAATCGTTTAGGTATGTAGATCTGTTCACTATATATTTCTTATCTTATACAGCGCATTATTTGGAGATTACGAATGGGATAAGATTATTGTTCAGCCCCATTCATGGAAGGTATGAAGAAGACAGTCCCTTCCTTCCTTGTTTTTGGTTTCTTTATTCACCGTGCCATTGCAAAAATCCGCAACATTGACTAAATTCAGGAAAAAGCCATTCAAGTTCATATGTAAATTGCTGAAGGCAGTAACAAGCGCTACAAATCGTAGCAGTCATGCATACACAACTTGCAGTTGGGAGCTGGCATATAGCGGTCTGCAAGCTGTCTAATTTGCATGCCACTTTAAGGTGATTTTCGTGATTTTGAACGAATAAAAATAAAAAATGTGGTCTTTCAAATATTTGAATGCAAGAAAAATATTGACTTGTATATATGTACTTACATTTTGTATTTATATAATAAAAAGTAATCGCATAATATTGGCGAAATAGTAATGTTAAAATGTCAACAAGATTTGGCGTATAGCAAGTCGCTTGCCGTAAGCTACACACGGCTTTGCAGCACCAAGTTTCCCGTTTAAGTCATTGCAATGGCGGCTATTGAACCGTTTTGGACAACACAGCTGGATACACTGATTAACGGAAGTGATTTTGGCATTCGTAAATATCATCGATGTGAAGTGAAAGCAAAAGGGCCTTCAAAAGGGCATACAATTCTCGTTTATTAAGAAAGGGTGGGTCTCAGTCTATCAGACATACACAATTAAATCATATAGATAAAAATTTATGTGTGTTTAAGTCTTATACTTACTTCAAAAGACCTCTTTCGATCTTTTTAAAATGATTATGATAAAGTTCATGTGGTCAATGGGGTGGTAATGAAAAATGAAGAGCGATCGAATTGTGGAATATTTTGAAAAACATGAAAGCCAAAGTTAGGTTAGGTTGAACTGGCCAGTCTGTGAGGACCTCATATGGACTGTGTTTCACCATCAAACTGAAAAACTCTATTAAAAACCAAGACTTATAATTTAACTCCGCCCTCTTGGCAAATAAAAGCAGCTTTCTAATACCTATGCCACTTGCTGCTTCTAGACCTGTTCGCTCTATCAACTGGCGCCAATTGGTCACACTAAGGAAGTTTTAATAAAACTGACTAGGCCTAGTTTAAAATCATGTGACGCAAGATTGCAGTGTCCGATCAGAATATCCGGTATGTCTGTTCTATTAATGATAATGATAAGACTAACTTAGTTTTTCTAAAGATGTAACACCTACACATGATATCCCATACTTTACATCCTTGCGCTTGGGTTCATATTGTGACGAATATTAGCATCACTAATTGATTCACATCATTAATCCGATACTAAGTAAATAAAGACACAAAAACAATAAAGTAAGCTGCCAGTCTTGTGTACATCAAATCAATCATCATTTACTCACATACATGCAAGGCAGCAGAGAGATACTCACAAACGTATGTAGGTCATCATCAGACGAAGTAGTACTCACATATACACACGCATATGGCTATGCGACAGAGTATAAACTACAAATATACATGTACATATATGGATGGTAACGAACCCGAGAAGTTACTAGACCTTCGGAGAAGTGAGTGGACGAGACAACAGAGAGTATAAAAGCAGCGAAAGCTGAGTAGTCAGTGATCAGTTTGATTTAAGAACGCTATTGGTTCGAAGTATAAGTGTTATTGTGAAGTACTTTCAAAGTAGTCTAATAAAGCCCATTTTGCCAATATTGGAGTTATTTATTCAACAATTTAGCGATACGAACTTTAGTAGAAGGTGTAAAATAAGCGGAGTTCCCTAAATTCGTTACAATATCTTTCCTGCTAGTTCGATCATGAGCAACTCTCGCCTTATTTTAATCTCGCACAATATGGTTGGAAAGTCTACGGTACAATCTTCATGGGACGCGCCCATTTTAGCTAAACCATCCGCTTTTTCATTCCCATCTATATGCCCTGGGACCCTATAAAAATGCATGATTCACTTCTCCCTATTCCGAGTCTTTCCAGGGATTGCTAACCCTTCAAAACACTTTTAGTTGTTGTGCCTAACGAGATTACTACATTAATTCTTGCTGGCTGTCAAAGTAAACGTTGATGCGGCTGCGGTTTAAGCTGTTTTCTTCCAGTTTTTCCAGTGGGCAAAATCCGGGTCCGCTAGTAAATAATAAATTGTATATTATCCTACATAAAATCTGTTGCCACGCCTCTATAGGGAGAAGGAAAGTAATAGTAAAATGTAAAGGAGTGGAAAGAAGAACAGAAAAATTAATAAGAATAAGATAAGTGTCGAAGAAATGAGAAAGTGGAGTAAGAGTATGAACAGAAAGAATAAATCAAATTTAAAGAGCAAGTAAAATTGGAAGCAGAATATAAGTAAATAAAGGAAGGCGAAAATGGAAAGGCAGAGTAAGTGGAAAAAGAAGAGAGAGGGAAGAGGAGGAGGAAGTGAATAGGGTAAAAAGAGAGACGAGGAAAAAGCTGAGAACAAATAAAAATAAAAAAATAAAAGATATGGGGCAGATGAGGAACGGAGGCGACTAAAATGCCAGATTCAAGGGGTTGTGTAGCGCAACCCTTTCAAGTTGCCAGCGCAATATATAGCTTCTCCAAACCCAATTGTCAACCTCACCTATCCGTGGCGAATCCTGTTTCATTAAAAGCCGAGGCTCTGGCGACCCCGAACTCCTCATAGATCTAGGGGGTAGGAGGGCGGGTTGGCTAAGAAGTTCGCATGTGGTCATAACAAATCGTTCCCGAGATGGTCGGGCTTGATACCGGAACGTACCGGATCTGCATCCGGAAAATTACCATCAATATCGATAAGACCCACCAAGGCCTTCGGGGAGTACCCTTATCGGTACAACAACAACAACAGTAACGGAAGCCCCCTGTTTTTAGGGTGAGTTTTTGGTGCAAGAAAATGCCTTCCGCATCTCACTGTTGACTATTATTTTTGTTGAGACATCATTTAAAAATTACGTAATCGATATAAACACTTCAGGTTTCATTCCGAGCTATCCTTGGCTTGAATATCGGTTAAACCTCTGAAAAATTGGACACGTTATAAAATTGACTAGTTTCGAAATGATAACATCGCAATATGCCAATAAATGTTGGTTTCTTTTCAGTTTCACCGTAATAACAATAATAATAATTGAATTACAAATTTCGTGTTCATCCAGTCGCATAACATAACTTAGCCATCTAAGCTTTTGGGCTGTTAATCGCTGCACTACCTCCATATCTATCTAAAGCTCATACAGCTCATCCTCCCCTTTCGATACTCGCCGTCGGTATCACGAACAGATTCCGGCCAAGAACCATCTCATCTTTTCTCTACACCGTCCACGGTTGCGAGCTACATCAGGATAGGTATGATGAGCTACTTGTGGGTCGTGATTTTTGTTCGTCAAGAGAGAACTTTACGCATTAATTGCTTACTCAGTCCAAAGCACTGAGTTATTCCTCGCTTGATTTCTTGGGTTGCAGTGTTTTTGTTGTTAATGCTGGTTCCGAAACAGGCCAGGTCCTTCACTGTCTCGAATTCATATCCGTCAACAGTGACGTGGTTGCCACGGCGCAAATGCGCCGACTCTTTCTTAAATGACAGCAAGTACTTCGTCTTGTCTTCATTTACCAGAAGACCCCATATTAAGCAGGCAGATTCGTTGGTAATTAGAGCGGTTTTCGTCTAACCGTTATTGAACAGCTCAGCGGTTAGTTCGTCGCTACGCGGCGCCTTGTTATTCATACAAGTGAGGCTAATATAAGCTTGTTAAAAATTTAGAGCAATACGCAGACACATTTGATTGGCAATCAATTGATATTTTAACTCATGAGATGTGGGCATGTCTATATTTCATATTGTCTATCTACTTACATAAATATATCCCTAAACCTTAATACATATAGTTTTTCTGTACGTGTGTTTGTAACTGAACTTCTTCTAAGCGACTAGACCGATTCTGATGAAATTTAGTGTGTGTGTTCAATGGGATTTAAAGTTGCTTTAGATTCACAATTTGGTGCGGGAAGTGGACCAGGGACCAACGTATTTCAACAAATTTAATTAATGTTGCGATTCGCTTGAAATTCAGTACCTCTTTGACCAATATAGTATTTGAGAAACTATTTACTACAAGAGGGAGATCAGGAGCCGGCCGACCTGGGAAATGGTGTGACCGAGGGGAATTTTAGGATGCTTTAGATTTACATTTTGGTATGGGAAGTAGACCAGGGACTGACCTATTTCAAGAAATCCAATTTATGGTACGAATTGCTTGAAATTTGGTATGAGGATAGTTTCGTGATTAGCACATTATTTGAGAAACTTTTATTTCTGGAAATTTGATCAGAACCGACCTTTTTCAATAAAATTTTTAAATCCGAGTGCTTGATCCGTATTTATGGTGCAGTTTGCTTGAAATTTGGTAAGTAAGGGGTGCCTCTTCGCATAGCGTTATATTTGCGACCTTTCCTCTCTGGCCAGTGCACCAGGGGCCAATCTATTGTAAAAATCATGTTTATGTAGGGATTTGCTTCAGGGTCCCTCCTTGATTAGATTATTATTTGAGAAACATTTGGGAGGAACGTACAGAAGAAAAGGAGATTTAGAAAATGAGAGGGTGGTTGAGGGAGAGTGAAAGAGAGAAAAATCGAGAAAGTGAAAGGGGAAAGATATGGAGGAGAGTCAGGGATCAAACATGGAGAGGACGAAGGCAGGAATTTACAAGAAATTTTTTTTCCAAAGCTACAGCAAGACAAATGCCACTGTTTACTGTGAAAATAGATACATCAAATAAAAGGAATATTATTGGGCAGGGGAACGTCTCAATTATCTTTCTATATCTGATATGTAAGGATGAATGCGATTTTAAAAATTGTACCTGTGCTAGTGTCATAGAGTTTCTTGGTGTTTTATAGAAACATAGATATTAAAATTCTATGTTTGGGGAAATTGAGGTGAGATAGGAGTGGTAGTGGAAGTGGGAGTGTTAGTACGAGTAGGAGTGGGTGTCGGAGTAGGAATGGGAGTGGGAGTGGTAGTGAGGTGAGGATAAATATAATAAGGGATGGAAAAGAATAAGAAGAAGAAAAAATGGAAGATCAAGTAGAAGAAAATAAGATAGAGAGCGAAGAGGGGAAACGAAGGTCGTTTGTGAAATATAGGAAAGGCAATTTTCGGGCAGAAAAAATACTGCCGTGTATTGTAATATTTATATTAGAATAATATTTTCAACTTAAAATAATTTTAGGTTTTATTTTGCAAATCAAAATTGCTACAAAAATTAAAAATTATATATTTTTGCAAATCTTAAGAGTTTATCAATGCTTTCTTTGAAAATTACAACATATATATGTACAAACATACACTCGACTTTTTTATCACACTGAGAAATAGTTGAGCCTTAAACAATACGATTTTTCCGCTCAAGCTGCAACTATTTCTTAGAAATTTGAATCTGAGACAAGTTTTTCCACACAGCCACTGCTGTGCGGTATCTTAAAAGGAATATTAAAATAGGTTTTTACGGTTCTTTCAAAACAATAAGTCGTTTCTAAAAAAAGTATCAATGTCATCAGTTATCACGTACTTGAACTAGTTTCAGTACTTTCTTAACGACGCCAATTTAATAATCACTTCATACACGCTCCTAAAGATTTCATTGCGACAAAAGTGGCGCTAGAAAAAACAATTAAAACATATGCATGGTATATATGGTATGTAAGTAACTAATACTGTGGCGCACGTTTGGGTTATTTTAAAACTCAGAACTCTTTAAAACGCTCATAAAGCTTGATTAAAAAAATCATTAAACCATATCCATATAACCAATCATTAAAAAACTAGCAGCAAATTTGTGGATCGTCTTATGAGAAATGAAAAAAATGTCTGAAGTGATGATAAAGTAAATTTAAAATATTTACATACATACATAGTAGGAATATAAGCAAATTCGTGTCTAAAATATTCTTCTCGGGATTTTTTTCAAGCCAATGTAATATAAACATACATACATACAAGGGTTGACTCCTAAGCTCCAACTAATGTTTTCTCTACTAAAAAAGTCCAAAGTAACAGTCAGTAAGTGATGCCAGATGAACTCTGTGATATTACCCACAAAAATTTCAAAAGAATCCCCGATTTTCCGCATCTCTAATAAATAATTTCCACAGGGCTTAAAGAATTTATTACTTTTACTTGGACGTTGAGATGGCGCACTGTCCTCAAGTGGCCCAACGAAACCAGGCTAATCCTAATAATTAATTTTTTTTGCCGAGCTGTTGAAGGTCAGCGGGTTATCAGGCGTCGAGATCTACAGCTGCTCAGCTACAGAAGCGACATCATCAGCTGAGTGTAACTATTGAATTAATAGAATAGAAACACATATATATTGTAGCATTATGCGTTATGCCCATCTATGCCAATGCATTTTTTATGAACCTGCCACACGCAGTCATAGTGCAGTTATATTACAATATTGTTCTACATAAATTATATTGACCCGACACAGCGGGAAGTCAACATCAATTGAATGCCGAATACGAAACCCATGTCATTTCACACCTTCATAGTTTCGCTCAGTTAGTCACGCCGGTCAATGCACGTTCCGATCGGAATGTCTAATTGTCAGTGTGACTTTGTCAATGTGAATCACCTAAATATTCACACACAACTATTTTACATTGTTTACATAAATAGATCAATGAAACAATCTGCTGACTTTGCATACCACTATTCCAAATGTACATATTTTTAGTTTGTTAGTGTTAGAATAATTATGTATGTGTAGGTTAAGAAATTATGTATAAAAGAGAAAGAATTTCTTCAATAAATTCAATCATTATCAGACTTCCAAAGTAAAATATTCATTTATTTAATTTTAACTTTTCAATATATACTAAATTAATTTTTAATAGGGGTCTTTTTAACACGCTTATATTAGCTTCACTTGTATGTATGCTTATTTGTAACTCTCTAGGCTAGGCGCGCAAACTAGAGTTAGACTCATCTAGCGTCAATTATTGAAGACTCGCGACAGTAGTCAAATAACTCGCTACAAAACGTGCTTAATCCCGGAGACACGATCCTCTGTTCTACGGTGCTATCAACAACAAATATGTATCAAAGTGGATTGTAGACACTAAAACGACACCATATTTGCGTGTTTTCAAGTTTTTTTTTATATTATCTAATATATAAAATTCCTCTGTCACGGTTTTAGAGGCTGAACTCCTCCCAAACGGCTGAACCGATTCTCATGAAATTTTGTGAGCATATTGGGTAGGTCTGAGAATCGGCCAACGTCTACCTTTTTTCGCTACGTGTCTAGGGTCTTGAGATCAAAACGTGTACCCGGATACTCCTAGGATGTGTTTATACAATATGGATGTCAAATGAAAGCTGTTGATGAGTGCTATAGTACAGGATAATTTTCATACAACTGTGAGGCTAGGGTCTCGAGATATAGCCTAAAACGTGGCCCGGGTACCCCTAGAATATGTTTATACAGTATGGATATCAAATGAAAGCTGTTGATGAGTGCTATAGTACAGGATAATTTTCATACAACTGGGAGGCTAGGGTCTCGAGATATAGCCCAAACGTGGTCCCGGGTACCCCTAGAACGTGTTTATACAATATGGATATCAAATGAGAACTGTTGATGAGTGCTATAGTACAGGATAATTTTCATACAACTGGGAGGCTAGGGTCTCGAAATATAGGCCAAAACGTGGACCCGGGTACCCCTAGAATGTGTTTATACAACATGGATATCAAATGAAAGCTGTTGATGAGTGCTATAGTACAGGATAATTTTCATACCCCTGGGTGGCTTGGGTCTCGAGATATAGGAAAAAACGTGGACCCGGGTACCCCTAGAATGTGCTTATACAATATGGATAACAAATGAAAGCTGTTGATGAGTGATTTAGTAGAGGATAATTTTCATACCCCTGGGTGACTAGGGTCTAGAGATATAGACCAAACGTGGGCCCCTGAACGCCTAGACAATGTTTTTACATTGTGGGTATCAAATTGAAACTGTTGATGAGTGCTTTAGTACAGAGTAGTTTTCATACCTATTGGTGACTAGGGTCTCGAGATATAGGCCAACACGTGGATCGGAGTAACACTAGGATGTGTTTTTCCATTATGGGTATCAAATTGAAGCTGTTGATGTGTGCTTTAGTATAGAGTAAGTTTTATGCCGCTGGGTGACTAAGGTCTCGAGATGTAGGCCAAAACGTGGACCCGGATACACCTAGAATGTGTTTTTACATTATGGGCATCAAATTGAAGCTGTTGAAGTATGCTTTAGTACAGAGTAACTTTTACACCGCTGGGTGACTACGGTCTCGAGATATAGGCCAAAACATGGACCCGGATACACCTAGAATGTGTTTTTTAATTATGGGTATCAAATTGAAGCTGTTGATGTGTGCTATAATACAGAGTAAGTTTTACACCGCTGAGTGACTAGGGTCTCGAGATATAGGCCAAAACATGGACCCGGATACCCCTAGAATGTGTTTTTATATTATGGGTATCAGATTGAAGCTGTTGATGTGTGCTATAATACAGAGTAAGTTTTACACCGCTGAGTTACTTGGGTCTCGAGATATAGGCCAAAACATGGACCCGGATACCCCTAGAATGTGTGTGTATTATGGATATCAAATGAAAGCTGTTGCTGAGAGCTCTAAAGTTCGTTGTGATATTCGATTTAGTCGCATCAACCTGGCAAAACTGATAAATATAAATGCGAAGCCGAAATAAAAACAAGAATTTATAATACCCACATACCTATTTACATACGTCCTATTCGATTTGCCTGAAATTTCGTATATAAATTGGCTTATATTAGTATTTACGGTGCTTTTTTCCGGGAAGTATACCAGAGACGGACTGGGACCGGGATTAGGACTAGGACTGGTACTGAGGCTGAGACTCGGAATGGGACTGGAACAAAATACATACCACCCTCTGGGACTGGCAATAAGAGATGAAGAAGAATGAGGAGAGACTGAGAAAGAGATAGAATGAGACGAAGATGGAGATGAAGCGAAAAAGACGGAGGGAGGAGTGAATAAAAAGATTTGGAAAAAGTGTAGAGGGGCAGGGCAGAGTTAGACGGAAAAAGCTTATTAAAATGTATGCAGATAGGCCAAATTTAGGGCAGAACAACGTCTGCCGGGTCTGCTGGTTTATATAAATAGGCGAATCCGAGCTATCAAATGTGTTTGAGTCAGAGTTGAAACGATGCAATGCACGCTTTACAAAAGGCTTTGAATTGATCGTCCTAATTCCAATCAGCCACTGTACTCTTTCTCCACTTGACTACTTATTTGGAAATGCTTTTTCTTTGCAGGTGACATAAGAATGTGGTGAAATACTTATACAAGAAGATCGATTATTTTTACAAGGAAGACAAAAAAATGCTCCTTCTTATAAATTTTATTGTAAAATATCCCGTAAAAAGGATAATTTCACACAATCTGTCGTCTGTGCCTGCAATAAAATCTTTTTGTACTGAAAACTTTGTTGCAAAATAGATGCTAACAAACCCGGAATTCTTCTGCCTCTGTGAATAGAATTTTTTAGTAACAATGGACTCTATTGGAAAGGAAATTACAACAACATAAATTATTCGAAAAGTGCTTAGCTTCGCCTCCCTTTGTATCTACACAATACGCATATTTTGTAGTATTTTTTAACAGCGCCGTGCTGCAAACTTTTGCATGAATGTTTAAAAAATTCTGGAAAAAACTATAATATTTTAGGCAATAGCTCTTTGTTGTCATGCAATTACTTAAAAAGTTATACCTCTCCCTTTTTCGCTCCTCAATTATTTTGTGGAACGCATAAAGAGGTGAACTCGTGGTTTGCATGTACAAACTTAGTTGTTAATAACGATGATTTCGTAACTTAGCTCTGAACTGGAAACTTGCGTAGATCAGTGGTTTTCAAACTTTTTTAATTCGTAACTCAAAAATGGTTTCCAAATAATTTGGCAACCGATCATGACTGCACACATTTCGACAGGTTACAAAGCCCGTAATTTATCACGTCTTGGAATATGGGTAGTGTGCATGCTTACAATGCCGATAGTCTCAGGCTCATACCACGAGCAA
The DNA here is from genome assembly GCF_040869045.1 of Eurosta solidaginis. Lineage (NCBI taxonomy): Eukaryota > Metazoa > Arthropoda > Insecta > Diptera > Tephritidae > Eurosta > Eurosta solidaginis. The sequence continues at coordinate 143,224,105 of NC_090322.1, forward strand.
GTATCATGAAACATGAAAATGCTTTAGAAACCGTAATCGAGCTAGAGCTGCAAAAGTAACAAAGAGCCAGTATACGGCCTTTTGCCCGCTAGAAATGTTTTTTTTTTTATTACCGAGTATAATTAATCCACACATTTGGCAAGCATCACCAGCTACTGAAACTTTCTGGTTAATTTTTATAGCCCATACAAATTGTGCGAGAGCGTGAAAATGGGATAAAAGTGAAATAAGTCAAGAAAGCAAATACAACACAATAGCCCAATGGTTAGGCGATTGTGATTTCAGCAGTTTGACCGCGGTTCGATTCCTGTTGAAATATATAAACATTACGAAATTGCCTGACGATGATGATGTGGCGGTTTTCGAAATGGTACATCGCAATATGCCAGTAAATGTTTCCTTCTTTTCAGTTTTTCCCAATAAAACCAAAAATAATAATTGAATAACCAGGTGCAGTCATAAGTTCCTGAAGATAACTTCAGATTGAAGTCGAAATATTGGAAAGACAAACCATTCGACAAATAAATATACATTGTTTAAACACATTTGCTGTATTTTAATAAACATATGTATATATTGGCCTAGAGCTCAAACATACTTTGAATATATTAACTAAAAGGCCGGAATTCAAGAAATTAATAATTGAATAACAGTTATAATTTATCGGTGTTAAGCTCATGAATTCTTAAAAATCTTAAGTTAAAAACCATACAAATATAAATTAAATTTTGGTGCGATATTTCTCTGGGAATGCTTAAACCGAGCCTCATCACATTTGTGGCATTCTTGTTTTATATTTCCTTCAAATTGGCGGGACCATATGAATTCTTGCTGAGATGATTTTTATTGTAGAAATGCATTCGGAGTGTTTCACAAGTAAAGAACACAGACGAATTTACTACCTCTCTACTACCCACAATTGCTCTTTCACAGGTGTAAAGGCGGCTTTATCTTTATCGATTGGCCCCTAGTTTTAATGGCTGCTTGCTAATATATTAATCGAACTTTCTATCATATAACAATTATCTTAGTGGATTTTCTGCTTCTTACAGTTTGTCATTTTATATACTTCATCATCATACTAAATTGGCGCTTAACCGCCTAAGCGATTTTGACCGTTTCGTTTCAAGTCACGCCAGCTATAATGTTGTAAAAAATCATGAAATTTTTGTTTACACAGCAATAAATAAAAAACGGATGGATCGTTTGGAATATTTCTACTTGCGGTGAAGCTTTGAAATATTTACCTTCGTTCTGCTTCTAAGGAAATATTTCATTCCTTTCTAATGTGTGCAAACCTGCTTAAACAAAAGTAACATTTTTTTTTACAAAAAATGCAGTTCGTGTGTTTGTTCGCCGTTGACTATTCGCGCAAACTTGCTTTGAGTGGGACTTTCACCACAGAACATTACGCGTGACATACATGTTGAATTAGATCGAATGGTAAAAAACCCAGCATTCGCTAGCGTTATTTACTCAACTTCGGAAATACAGGTATTTAATGATGTATGTATGGATTTTCATTTAATATCAGTTTGACATACATATTTATGCGTATTGTCAAGTTAATGCAACATAAATTGTTAAGAATGCATACATACATCTCTTAAAAAATACTCTTTCGTTTTAAACATTTTGTTAAAATTCTTAAACAAAAGTTCTATTTTTTTGTATGTTTGTATGTACTATATGCTAATGTTTGTGCACTAATTGGGATTAATCTTCTGTACATATATATAAAAAAGGATATGTGTTTGAAGGCAGATTTTGGACTCAGAAATCACTCCGCCGTTTTATTAAAATTTGAAGGATATATTTACAGCAACGCGGACAGTGTTCCTGTAAAGTTTCTTTCCGTTCGATTTCCCTGAAATTTGGTACATAGAGCTGCAGTCAACATCTTAGCAGTGAATAAGTAATAGATTAGTAGTAAATCAGTATTGACGATCCAGGGAACGATCTATTCGAACGGGTTCTATTCATGGTACGATTTGCCTGAAATTGGGTATTTATAAAGGTAGCCCTTTGCCTGGATTAGTATTTAATAATATTTTTTTTCCCTGTAAATGTACAAGGGGCCGAATGGGACTGCCACTGTAACTGGGACTGGGAAAGAGACGCAAAGAACGAGAAAGGCAGAAGGAGGAGTGAATAAATAAGGAAAAGGGGGAGGGAGAGTGCGAAGCAAAAACTTCTTAAAAATTGTGCAGATAGTTGGGCCAGAACAACGTATGCCGGGTCTGCTAGCTCTTGTTATACAACTGTATGTGCGACGCGTTTACCCACAATGTGAAATATATTTATTCTACAATTTACATTAAAATGATTAAAAAAAAGTTGGTGCGAGTAAATTTTTGTTTATCGAGAAAGAGCGAAGCGACCCACCAACGGATCGCGACCTACAGTTTGAAAATCACTGGCGTAGATAATATGCTTTTATATTTGACATCGCAACTTCATAAAAAACTCATACCCACATATTTGCTTAAAATTTTGGGTAAACTTAAATGCCAATAACAAATGCTTACTACGTTTTTAACAACATAGAGCAAACAGTTTACTTGTGGGTGTAAACGGAAATACACACATATGTACATTTTTATTGATTTACGAATAAGTGGGAATAACTGCTAATGTTTTAATACCAAAATATAATGTAGGGTGCAGGGGCTTTTTATTTTCTGCGGCTGCGCTGGCTAGGCTATGTTTTATGCGAATAAAGGATGATGCTCCGGTTAAGAAAGTATTTTTACCAGATCGCGCCTATGGAAGCAGAGGAAGAGGGCAGCCGCGACCGCGCTGGAAGCACCAGGTGGAAAACGATTTAAATTCCCTTGGTGTGACCAATTGACCCAACGAAGAGGCGACTGGGGCGCCGTATGGGACAGCCATAACCGTTTAAATAGTTAAGCGCTATTTAGTAAATAAGGAAGTTTGGTAGGCACTCACGCCGCTGGTATGGGCATCGAACTCTTATGATTCAAACCGCAACTGCAGAAACATTACGGAAGAAAAAAGCGTGAAATGAAACTCGACACAGGGCAGTAATTAAATTTATTGACTATCGCACCAAACTACCGGGTACAGCAATGGTTTGAGGCATCGCAATGAGCGCATTATGAACTGTTTAGAACGCAGAAGCAAGTCAGCTAGACTTTGAGTTCCGGGCGCATATTGTTATTGCAGCAAAGCATGCATGCAAAGAAAATAATGCTGTTGTATGAACACCTTCTGGGCACTTCTTCGAAGGTGTACATTAAGCTTATTTGCAGCTAGAGGTACATTCGGCTGTATGTTTGAACACAGTATGGTCGCCTCGGGAAGTAACGGGGCCTTGGAGTCAGTGACGTCAGTGAGCTGAGCAGTAAATGAAACAGAGGCAGAAGAACCGGTTGGTTGGTTTTACGGTGTCGTCAGGACATTTCCTTATTAAGCCTGAAATAGGTAAAGGTGAAGAAAGAAGAAGCTGGAAAATGAAACAATCGTCGCGTTCCAATGCGCAGTGGTCCAGATCCCGATAGAAATTTAACATGCAAAATTGTTATCGCGATCTGGATTATTGTCCATTGGAGCGCGGGGAATATCTTACAGATTTAAAGCAGGGTTGCTACACTGCGATCTCATATTCCCAAGTGAAAAACTTGTGCTTTCGCTGTTCTCATTCGCACTCTAAAAGCCAATAAGTGCAGCGAGATAGAGAGAGCAACACCGAACATTAATAAATGTCGATGTATGGTCAGCGGTAGCTCAGGCTTGTATGAAATACATATGATAATTTTGGTGTGCCCACCACTGGTGTGTATTGAGTTTTTGAGGCCCTAAAAATATGTTACGCTTTGAAATACTGGCTACGATAACTATTTTGTCCCGCAAATACAAAACTTGAAAATCGGCATGCTGTGCATTATTCACAACTTTCTTTAACGCAAGCATTTACAACTCGCTCTCAATTCAATAGAAAATGGGAAAGAAAACGAAATTTCCGGAAAACAGTTGTTAACTTACGAGTAATTGTTCATCTATTTGGTGATTTTCCGTCATTTTATGAAGCTCATTACAACAACAGGCAATTAAAATATCTTTGATGCGCCATGTATAAGAAAAGAAAAGAAACAAGTAAGGAAGGCTAAGTTCGGGTGTAACCGAACATTACATACTCAGTTGAGAGCTGTGAAGACAAAGTAAGGGAAATCACCATGTTGTAAAAGGAACCTAGGGTAACCCTGGAATGTGTTTGTATGACATGTGTATCAAATGGAAGGTATTAAAGAGTATTTAAGAGGAAGTGGGCCATAGATCTATAGATGGACGCCATTTAGGGATATCGCCATAAAGGTGGACCAGGCCTGACTCGAGAATTTGTTTGTACGATATGGGTATCAAATGAAAGGTGCTAATGAGTATTTTAAAAGGGTGTGGGCCTAAGTTCTATAGGTGGACGTCTTTTCGAGATATCGCCATAAACGTGGACCAGTGGTGACTATAGAATTTGTTTGTACTATATGGGTATCAAATGAAAGGTGTTAATGAGTATTTTAAAAGGGAGTGGGCCTAAGTTCTATAGGTGGACGCATTTCGGAATATCGTTATAAAAGTGGACCTGGGTTGACTCTAGAATGCGTTTTTACAATATGGGTGTCAAACGAAAAGTGTAATAAGTGTTTTAAAAGGGAGTGGGCTTTTGTTCTATGGGTGGACGCCTTTTCGGGATATCGCCATAAACGGGGACCAGGGGTGACTCTAGAATGCGTTTGTACAATATGGGTATCAAATGAAAGGTGCTAATGAGTATTTTAAAAGGGTGTGGGCCTTAGTTCTATAGGTTGACGCCTTTTCGAGATATCGCCATAAAGGTGGACCAGGGGTTACTCTAGAATTTGTTTGTACGATATGGGTATCAAATGAAAGGTGTTAATGAGTATTTTAAAAGGGCGTGGGTCTTAGTTCTATAGGTGGACGCCTTTTTGAGATATCTCCATAAAGGTAGACCAGGGTGACTTTAGAATTTGTTTGTACGATATGGGTATCAAACGAAAGGTGTTAATGAGTATTTTAAAAGGGAGTGGCCCTTTCGAGATATCGCCATAAAGGTGGGCCAGGGGTGACTCTAGAATTTTTGTGTACGATATGGGTATCAAACGAAAGGTGTTAATGAGTATTCTAAAAGGGTGTGGGCCTTAGTTCTATAGGTGGACGCCTTTTCGAGATATCGCCATAAAGGTGGACCAGGGGTGACCCTAGAATTTGTTTGTACGATATGGGTATCAAATGAAAGGTTTTAATGAGTATTTTAAAAGGGAGTGGGCCTTAGTTGTATATGAGAAGGCGTTTTCGAGATATCTACCAAAATGTGGACCAGGGTGATCCAGAACATCATCTGTCGGGTACCGCTAATTTATTTATATATGTAATATCACGTACAGTATTCCTTCAAAGATTCCAAGGGCTTTTGATTTCGCCCTGCAAAACTTTTTCATTTTCTTCTACTTAATATGGTAGGTGTCACACCCATTTTACCAAGTTTTTTTCTAAAGTTATATTTTGCGTCAATAGACCAATAAAATTATCATGTTTCATTCCTTTTTTTGTATTTGGTATATAATTATGGCATTTTTTTCATTTTTCGTAATTTTCGATATCGAAAAAGTGGGCGTGGTCATAGTCGGATTTCGACCATCTTTTACACCAATACAAAGTGAGTTCAGATAAGTACGTGAACTGAGTTTAGTAAGGATATATCGATCTTTGCTCAAGTTATCGTGTTAAAGGCCGAGCGGAAGGACAGACGATCGACTGTGTATAAAAACTGGGTGTGGCTTCAACCGATTTCGCCCTTTTTCACAGAAAACAGTTATCGTCCTCGGAGCTAAGCCTCTACCAAATTTCACAAGGATTGGTTAATTTTTGTTCGACTTATGGCATTAAAAGCATCCTAGACAAATTAAATGAAAAAGGTCGCAGCCACGCCCATTTTGAAATTTTCTTTTATTTTTGTATTTTGTTGCACCATATCATTACTAGAGTTGAATGTTGGCATAATTTACTTATATGCTGTAAAGATATTAACTTTTCTTTTAAAATTTGAATTTAAAAAAATTTTTTTTAAAAAGTGGGCGTGGTCGTTCTTCGATTTTGCTAATTTTTATTAAGCAGACATAAAGTAATAAGAGTAACGTTCCTGCCAAATTTCATCATGATATCTTCACCGACTGCCAAATTACAGCTTGCAAAACTTCTAAATTACCTTCATTTAAAAGTGGGCGGTGCCACGCCCATTGTCCAAAATTTTACTAGTTTTCTATTCTGCGTCATAAGCTCAACTCGCCTACCAAGTTTCATCGCTTAATGCGTATTTGGTAATGAATTATCGCACTTTTTCGATTTTTCGAAATTTTCGATATCGAAAAAGTGGGCGTGGTTATTGTCCGATATCATTCATTTTAAATAGCGATCTGAGATGAGTGCCCAGGAACCTACATACCAAATTTCATCAAGATACCTCAAAATTTACTCAAGTTATCGTGTTAACGGACAGACGGACGGACGGACGGACGGACGGACGGACATGGCTCAATCGAATTTTTTTTCGATACTGATGATTTTGATATATGGAAGTCTATATCTATCTCGATTCCTTTATACCTGTACAACCAACCGTTATGCAATCAAAGTTAATATACTCTGTGAGCTCTGCTCCACTGAGTATAAAAATTCACTTGTTTTGCTTCGTCTTCACTTTGCTTGCGCCAACGGCAACAGCAGCAACTTCAAAGCCAAAGCTGGCAACAACAACAAAATTGAAAAGCAGTCAAATTATTCACGCGGACACTATGAATTGTCAATTACAATTGTTAATGTGACAACAACAGCTACTTGTGGTACTACCGAATACAAAACAACAACAACATTTGATAAAAACATTAAACAACTTTCACTGCAAAAAATAAAGTAAAAGTCAGCGTCTTTATTTGTTCCAAAGCAATGAAATTAAATACCAAAGTTTAATGTAGAAGTTCGCGACGTTTTAGGTTATGCAGATATCTCAGAGTTTAGAACAGCTGTCACAGATAAGTGACACACCTAGATAATATGTATGACATATTATGTCAAGTTGTTAAGGTCAATGATATATTCGATCTCGGTATAACCGTATGCAAGGGTGGGACTGGAAAAAAGCGTTTATTTGATTAATAAGACGCACAATTATGTACTTATACAAATTACTGAGTTAAGACCCCATCGGCTATTTCAACTGCTCTTTCTGCAAGATGCCTTGATCATTTTTGTCAGTATGATCATTGCTCTTATTTTTCAAAGTACTCTGCTTCCTCCGAGAAGCAGATAACTCGCGAGTTACTTGAGTAATCGGCAGGCATCGGTATCTTCGGTATCACATCCGTTAAATTTCTACTTTGTGAAGATTTCTTCACCATCAGAAGAAGTCGACATTGCTTTCTAAGCCAATGACTAGCCACGGGCCCGGCCCTTCTATAGATAATATATGCTTTAAAATCAACGTCTATCTCCCCAGTCTTTCCATTTTTTTCAACGCGCATAACTTGACATTACCATTACCCTACGAAGGTCAGATGCCCGTTCGGTAGTGATTCAATTTTCCATGAACATGCAACTTCAATTGCATCTAAGGTACACAGTCGCAACAATATCCTAAAGTTTATTGCTTGCAGCACTTGGAGTAAAGAGAAAGAACCACTGCTTTTTATATATAAAGGAATTAGTTACCCATCCATGCGCTATACGTCTCAAAAATTAACAAACTGTAGGAAGCTGAAAGCCTGCCTAATAATCGCGCTCAGAACTTCCCCGGGATGCGTCTTTATGGCACCTGAACATCATTTACACAATGAGGTAAAAATACTTCCTATAAAGGAGAGAAATTAAATGCTGAACAAACAGCTTCTGTAAAATTCTCTGCAACCTGGGCATCCAAGAGACTACTGATTGACGCTCTACGAAGAGATCCACTCTAACTAAAAGAGCAAAAGGAGGCCCTCAGCCTCGTTTAAAGTAGGCCAAATCTTATGTCGACTTAAGCCCGGTAAACTTCTTTGCCAGCGTTGAATACCCCAATATCGCAGTCTAGCAGTCAAGAAATGTCAGCTCCCCGGGTGGGTGACATAAGGTCATCGGTTATAACGTCAAATTGTCTAAAAAATGTTTAAAATGGTCACAAGATAAATTGAAGTTGTAACGTTATGAAGTGGTTACAGCGTAATATTTCGAATGGTTATAATGTCAAGGATATTGACATTAAGTCTATCTATTATAGACTTTAAAGGTAATAAAGTAAACTGATATTTTATCAATCGTATTTTAAGAGCAATTAGATAATGTTGACTGGTTAAAGTTGTGTGGAGTTGAGTATTTAAGTATACAATTTTTAAAATTTATTAATTGGAAGTTTTTGGACTTCGAATACAGAAATGAGTTCCAAGGAAACAGTAAGAGGTACTGCTTTTTCTTTATTCTGCTTTCACTTGAGTGAAAAATCGGATTAAAAGCTGATGTTTCCTTTGAAACCAGAACGACTTGTTTAACTAGAGGTTTAATTATTATTTTGAGTAAATAATTTTCGCCCTCTGCGCTTCTGTTCCTGAATTCTACCCTCCTTCTTCTTTTTGTAGTGATAAAAACACTCCTTGAAGGTTTTGGAAACTGTTTTCGATATTGACAAGCACTGTTAAGGTACCAACCCGACCATATCGGGAACCTTCTAAGCCATCTCCCAGACCCTCAAGTTTATGACATATGTATTAATATTTTTAACAAGATTCGACTCGTGTGGGTGAAGTTAACAATTGGGTTGGACAAGCTGTGAAGCAGAGAATCCAGTGCTCATAATTCAGGATATTTAAGAGAGGTGCTTTCTAGAGATTGTAGTCGCAAAATGTATGGAATTAAATCTGTAAAAAGCGTCAGCGTGGTCGTAACAAAATGAAACACTTATCAATAACGCAGAAAAAGCTTGAGATTTTCCAAAAGTTAAGTTAGAGATTTCTCAAAACAAGATGTGGTATCAGTAGCTCGCGCTCAGCTGGAAATTCATTACTGCCTATATGGATATTTTATTTGAGTTCCTATCAATTTTCCCATAATATAAAAAAGTATTCAAAAGGTCGCAGAGCACCCATAAATCACACACTTTTGCTCCCGCTCAGCTCGATTACGCCTGTGGCTTTGACCTACGTCCTCACGGTTATCTTTACTCAAATGCTCACTTATGTTAATTGTAGTGCATTATTTTATAATCGCCATTCAAAAAAATGGTCATTCCCACATACGCTTGTTTCAACACAAAAATATACTTACTTAATTACTTAATTGGCGCTTAACCGTCTAAACGGTTATGGCCGTCCAACAAGGCGCGCCAGTCGCTCCTTCGCTCCGCCAACCGGCGCCAATTGGTCACACCAAGGGAGTATAAATCGTTTTCCACCTGGTCCTTCCAACGGAGTGGGGGCCGCCCTCTACCTCTGCTTCCATAGGCCGGTTCCGATAGAAGCACTTTCTTGGCCGGAGCATCATCTTTCATTCGCATAACATGGCCTAGCCAGCGCAGCCGCTGCGTTTTAATTCGCTGGACTATGTTGATGTCTGCGTACAGCTCGTACAGCTCATCATTAAATCTTCTTCGGCACTCGCCATCGTCAACGCGTAGAGGTCCATAAATCTTTCGAAGAACTTTTCTCTCGAATACTCCCAAAACCGCTTCATCTGCTGTTGTCCATGCTTCTGCCCCATATAGCAGGACGGGTACGATAATTGACTTGTAGAGTATGATTTTCGTTCGCCGAGAGAGGACTTTACTTTTCATTTGCCTACCTAGTCCAAAGTAGCATTTCAGTGCTGATGTTGTTGCTAGTGTTGATGCTGGTTCCCAAATAAACGAAGTCTTTTACTATTTCGAAATTATGGCTGCCAACAGTAGCGTGGTTGCCAAGGTGCATATGCGCTGACTCCTTGCTCGATGACAGCAGGTACTTCGTTTTGTCCTCATTCACCATCAAACCCATCTTTACCGCTTCTTTTTCCAGTTTGGAGTAAGCTGAGCACAAAAATATACACAAACAATATTACGCAATCTGAGCTCACAGCTGTTCGGAGCGTCGACCGTTACTTCAAGATATTTTGGTCAAATTCACTTTTAAAAATAAATGACTGTTTCGTGTTGCCCCCATTCGAATTTTAATTTATGTGTTTCTTAAACTTAAACCATCATGCTACCTACAAATGTTCATTGATAGTATTACTACGTTTATATTAAGTCACTTTCTTGTCTGTGCAGCAAGCTCAATGAACAAATTTTCAATCTTCTAATCGCGTTGTAAGTAACTTCAGTTTAATATGGAAACTTGGAAAGTATTTGAAAACCCGATGAAAATATAATATAATATAAAAATTTCACTAGGTGCCGCAAAGGTCGAGACAGCAAACATTAGCCAAATAAAAGAGAAAACTAAAGTAATAAAAATTGCCGCAAGGTGGAGATGGAATCAAAATACTTAGAAAGTGGTTTTTGGAGTCCGATTGGAAAAATTGTCAACAAATAAAAGAAACAAATTTGACATTAGGCACTTTGTGATGCCACTAAAAGACACCATTACCTTTCCTCTTCACACCATTTCGAGGACCAGATAAATGCGTCCATGTACCTAATATCACACTACACGAGCTGGCGCAGATTATGCAAAAAACGAGCTCCCAGGAAGCGCCGCCCTGTGCCGCCCTGTGCCGCCCTGTGCCGCCCTGTGCCGCTTAGCTCCAATCAAGTGTAGATAAGGTGAGCTGCTGTTTCCTCCTCTCCATCATCGTTATAACTCCTGCAACATCAATGATAAGGCGCTCCTAAGCTTTCTGCTTGCCTAAAAGGCAGTGCCAAGTTAGTACTCCTACAAGTGAGAAAATTTTATCCCTACTTAAAGTGTAAATGTGACGGGGTCTTTCAAGATTCCATTTTCGCCATAGATGTCCGACACCCCGGTGTTAGAAGTCAAATTTCGTCGTTCTGACGGTAGATGTGCTCTTTTAACATTGGCTTTAATGTGAAAGGCGGCCACCGTGGTGTGATGATAGCGTGCTTCGCCTACCACACCGAATGCCCTGGGTTCACACCCCGGGCAATGCAACATCAAAATTTTAAAAATAAGGTTTTTAAATTTAAAAAAATGTAAGGCGCGATAACCTCCGAAGAGATCTCAGGCCGAGCTTCTCTTCCAATTTGCGCCGTGCTCCTCTGCCGACTCCGAACGGCATCTGTAAAGTAGATGAGTTTTCATTTAGAACTTTCCATGGCAGAGTTTTTTCAATTAGAAGTGTTTGGCAAGCAGTCCGAGTGTATTTCTGCCATGAAGAGCTCTCAGTGAAAACTCATCTGCCTCGCAGATGCCGTTCGGAGTTGTGCCTGGTCGTGCCCTGCAAAGAGAGTTCATCTGCAATATAATTTTCCTCGATTTCCCTAAGCCCGGTACCAATGTGAAGTGTATGCGGTTCTGTTTGGCGATCGTTCGAAGAGATCGGTGACAGCTGTAGTGTAGGTTGAGAATTGTACTAGTAAGAGACAAGGAATTCGATAGCCGTCTGACTGCTGCTGAAAATAAAGATTTATTTCATGATACTTCTTTCTGGAAGACACTACTATGATCGGGTAGTCTGAAGCAGAGTTGAAAGTTTAGGTCCTATGCTAAAGTGACAATTAGACAGCTCTCTTAAACGCAGATCTAACGTTGCCTGGTAACCAACTAGATCTAATGGCAGGATATCAAGAATAATATGAGAAGCTTCGCTGGATGTTTTTTTTTTTTTTTGAGCAATAAGCAATACTTATGCTTATCATACTAGATCTGTGACTTTACGCAAGGAGCTTAGGTCTGACGCCCTCCTTAGGACTGGACACCATACGCCTATCCTATATACGAGTAAGGGTCGGATATTGTGATATAAATTTACACATATATAATGCAATGCGCGTTTTCTTTTGGCGCAGAATTACGTTGTTCTAGCATTTCAGCTGGTTGTCTAGAACTACACATCGGACTTCGGCCTTATCTGTCAGGTTCAGGAGCATACCCTTTAGTTCTGGTAAGTTTATCAGTGGTATTTTGTATCGTTTGGTGTATAATACAAACACAACTTTATCGGAATTGAAGCTGGGAAAGAACACCGCCTTGAGGGGTGCTCCTTGTGACATAACGTATTATATCAACCTTTCCCAGAAAAAGAAAATACTTTCCTCCCCTTGAGTAGTTGATCAATCAGTCCCACTAGGGGGATATTTACATCCAGATTCGTTTGGCATTATTAACGGTATATGGTTTTATAAGTACCTTTATATACATGTACCAAGAAGCAGCAATTTCGAAATTAATCAGTCTGTTTATGAAAAATTTGTGTGCCGCCTTTTGGTCAAGTTATATAAAGATAGCCTTAAACTAATTTTAATCATCTTTTTAACTGAGTTTATGATTACTTTATTAGTGTAATTCGATAACCGGTTGCATTTGATGATCTTGCTGCTTTTATCCAATTTGATAAGCTCATTTGCGTATTTGGCTTTAAAGATTAATTCAATATTTCGTTTTAAGGCTTCCTACACAAAGCGACGAAAAAGCAGAAGCAATGCTAAACCAAAGTGTTATTTAACTCGATAAAAAGAGTTATTTTTGAGCCATAAAAGTTATTTTATTAATAGTTTGAAAAAAATTTAAACAACTCGTCCGATCATCGCAGGAGTGCGGGTTCAAATCTCACTCCCGGGAGAAAAGGCTTTGAAGCGATCTACAAGGTATAACGAAACAGCTGTCGCCATGATGTCGAGTTGTTTAAATTTTTTCCCAAACAATAAAAAATAAAAAAATGTCAGGCGCGATAACCTCCGAAGAGATTTAAGGCCGAGCTTCTCTTGCAATTTGCGTCGTACTACTTTTAATTTTTCCTACAAATTGGCGGGACGGGGCCTACTTGTTTTATGCCGACTCCGAACAGCATCTTCAAGGTAGATGAGTTTTCACTGAGAAATTTTCATGGCAGAAATCCACTAGAAGTGCTTGCTGAATTACTGCCGAGGGCCGACAGTTGATGTTACTTTGCTCGGAATTTGAACCCAGGATCTTTGGTGTGGTAGGCGGAGTACGCTACCACCACCTCCGTCCATTTGCCTATATGCTGTGTAAATAATGAGGAACGTATTGGTGTACTTCTTAATATGTTTTTTATACCTTTCATGAACATGAAATGTTATATCAACTTTGGTCCGATGTTTGTAACGTTGAGAAATATAGAAGATAGACTCACCATTAAGTATCCCGAATTGATCAGGGCGACGAACTGAGCTGATATAGCCATGTCCGTCTGTCCGTCCGTCTATCCGTCCGTCTGTCTGTTTGAACGCAAACTAGTCCCTCAAATTTTGAGATATCTCAATGAAATTTGGCACAAGGATGTATTTTTGAATTATATTATATTAGGATCCGGTAGGATCGGACCACTACAACATATATGGGAGATACAACCGATCGTTTAGATAAGACGATTTTGGTCATTCGTGCCGAAATTTAGAAAGTATAAACGTTAAACTCGGTGATATATATTGTAGTATATTATAGATGTCCTGAAAAAAATCACTTTGATCGGAGCTATATATAGTTATATCCCATACAACCGATCGTTCAGATAGAAAGATTTTTGGCCATTTCTCCCTTAATTTAGAAAGTATAAACGTGAAACTTGGAGATATATATTTTAATATATCATAGAAGATTTTCCGAAGAAATCACTTTGATCGGAGCTATATATAGTATATATCCCATACAACCGATCGTTCAGATAGGGGGATTTTTTGCCATTTTTAAACGGTTTTATTTAGCTTGAGTTGACAGGCTGCACGGCCGTTGTGAACGAATCTTGTAATTAAAATTTAAGTAACTTCCCGATAAGCTACAAGCTTGAAACTTGGAATGTAGTTCAGAACCCGATGACAATGCAATAATAAGAAAAAAAATCGCCGCATGGTGGCGCAAGGATCGAAATATTCGCAAAATTCGCATTTGTGGTCCGATTTGGCTCATATTTGGAACACATAATACATGCAAGAATAGAAATCGACCTGTGAAAAAAAATCGCCGTTAGGTGGGGCATGGATCGAGATATTCACAAAAATCGTATTTGTGGGCCGATTTGGCTCACATTTGGAACACATAATACATGCAAGAATAGAAATCGACCTGTGAAAAAAAAATCGCCGCTAGGTGGCGCATGGATCGAGATATTCACAAAACTCGTATTTGTGGTCCGATTTGGCTCATATTTGGAACAAATATTGCATACAGTCTGGTAGAAGTGTCATCAAAATATTTTGGAGTTGGAGGAGGGACAAGCATACGTGGCGCAGAGTGGAGTAAAGTCTTTGGAAGGATTATGTATTGAGGACTTAGGTTGTAACAAATTGTCAGGAAAGAGTCCTTGTAATAATGAGTCACTAAATGAACTAAATAGAATGAGAAATAATAGGCAATTAAATAAAGACTAAAAACTTGAAAATAAAATAATTAAAAAAAAAAGTTTTAAGTTAAACGGTTTTATTGAAAACAATACTTACATTAAGTAGTAATAATACTTGAAGATAGAAAATAATCAGGTAGGTCCTAGGTACTAGTCATCACACTCCTCATCAGTCTAGGGCGTTGATCAGACAATTAAATAAAAGCGTTGGTGCGTCAAATTTCTATTGATAGTCATATACAAGACCAACTGAACCTTAATCAGGTTATGCTACGCCTCACATTTTTAGAAATTTTACGCGTCCAACGCTTTTATTTAAATGTCTGATCAACGCCCTAGATTGATGAGGAGTGTGATGACTAGTACCTAGGACCTACCTAATTATTTTCTATCTTCAAGTATTATTACTACTTAATGTAAGTATTGTTTTCAATAAAACCGTTTAAATTAAAACATTTTTTTAATTATTTTATTTATTTTATATTAATCTTAAAAATCGTTTAGGTATGTACATCTATCTGTTCACTATATATTTCTTATCTTATACATCCGATTATTTGGAGATTACGAGCGGGATAAGATTGTTCAGCCCCATTCATGAAAGGTATGAAGTCAGTCCGTCCTTACTTGTTTTATATAAATTTTGAGCAATAACAGTTAGTTGGAATAGCTGATTGTTTAAGTGACTTAAGCTGTGAATATTTTTCTTTAGTTTGTTTCATTAGCCATTGAGTGCGCTTGTAATACTCAACTGGTGAAATATTCAAAACACATAGTTTAAAATTTGTAGCTCAAAGCGGGGTTTTCATAGCAAAATAAGGTGGCTCAATACGCAGCCATTACCTTAGAGTCAAGGTGCTCACCCCCAATAAATACATAAACGGTAAAATGCTCGCGCCCAATTAAATACATAAAAAGGTGTAACAGGTGCATATCGACCTCTGTTCTTCTACAAGAACAAACAAATAAAATAAACATATAAAATAACATACTGCCCACTAAAATAATAAATAGTATAATTATAAAAAAAATATTCATCTTCCGAGTCACCAAAGCTGAGATACTGATTTTGATCGCATGGATCAATGTCAATATGACCTTGAAAATCTTAATAAGGCAATAATGTCGGATAAATTATCTTAAAAGTAAAGGAAGAATAATTGCCGTGAAGCAGGACAAAACAAGCTGGAAAGTCGTTGTTGTTCTACAGGTTTAAATCGAGACTTAGCAGTCACCATAAATAAACTGTATAAATTTCATTTTGTTTTTATTAAATAACTCCTCTTTTCACAATAACTTTGGTCGTTGTAATATTCCAAGTAAATGACGGGACGCTCGCATTCATTCGTTCACGCAGCTATAACTTTAAATGAATTTTACAATGTGTTTGTTGTATTTTATCAACGCACGACTGCTTAAATATTTCTTCTTTGATTTTTAATGAATTTACAACAATAATTAAAAGTAAATACAATATAAAAGTGTATGTGCAACAAACTCAACAACAACAGCAATCAAACGGGTTATGTGAAAAATGTTCATATGTATATGTGTATATTCATTCATAAAAGCTGACGTTTTGACGATGTGCCGAAGTTATGGTCAGGTGCACCGAGGCCAAGTGAGATAGATGTGTGTTGTATGGATATTTGTATGCGGAAGTTGCCATTGTAGCTACCTGATGCCAACAATGCAATAACGGTAACGGTAAACCCCTTATGCCGCTGATGGTGCACTTTTGTGGCTGCTTGAGAAATAAAAAAATATTCATACATACATACATATGTATGTATAAATAAAACAATGCGTTAATAAACAAGTAAGGAAGGCTAAGTTCGGGTGTAACCGAACATTAAATACTCAGCTGCCAAATTACAGCTTGCAAAACTTTTAAATTACCTTCTTTTAAAAGTGGGCGGTGCCACGCCCATTGTCCAAAATTGAACTAATTTTCTATTCCGCGTCATAAGGTCAACCCATCAAGTTTCATCTCTTTATCCGTCTTTGGTAATTAATTATCGCACTTTTTCGGTTTTTCGAAATTTTCGATATCGAAAAAGTGGGCGTGGTTATAGTTCAATTTCGTTCATTTTAAATAACGATCTGAGTTGAGTGCCCAGGAACTTACATACCAAATTTCATTAAGATACTTCAAAATTTACTCAAGTTGTCGTGTTTAAAGACAGACGAACGGACGGACTGACATGGCTAAATGAATTTCTTTTTTCGCCCAGATCATTTTGATATATATCTATATCTATCTCGATTAGTTTATGCCGTTACGGGGTACCGTTATGCGAACAAAATTAATATACTCTGTGATCTCTGCTCAGCTGAGTATAAAAATAGCATATGCATCGATGCAACAAATAACTCTAAGTTAAACCCCAATGATGCACTCGATCGTGACAAATTGCAGTGTAGTACGGGTGTATGTTAGTGATTTAAATTTGTTTTCGCTTTTTGCGATCCCAGTATTTTTGGTTTTCATTATTCCTTCACAAGTCTTTTTTTTTAGAAACTATTCACTAATAACTAATAAATGGATTGACTAATAAATGGGAAAATGCACAACTGTGATTGGTATCAGTGGCGCTATTACAACAACACCCATCTTTTTACTGATTGTCAATGTTGGAAAAATTAAAATAAAGTGAAACGGGCAACTTTCTCATTCCTTCGCAGGAGGATTGAAGTGTAACTTATCTAGGATAGTGGTCAAGCTAACTGCTTCACTCCGAATACTTTTCGAGAAGTTTGTTGAACAAGTTGAAGAAGCCTTGTCTTCAATCCGAGCCCACATAAGCACTACGTATGGAGGCTTTGCGTCTTGGCTCCTAAATCGTCATTTCTGGGATTCGAGAGGTTTGAAACGGCATATTCCATCCCGCGTCTTGGATCTCATTATGTTGCTTGATCACCGCTACCTCGGCGCAGCCTTTCCAAGTTTCTTCTTGGTGACTTTATTACGTCTGCGATTACATCGCACACCGCTGTCCATTTTTCGTTACATTCGACCATCTGCCCCAGGAATGTTTCGGTAGTGTAATCAAACGCAAATATTCTATGCAGTCTCCATAAATAAATAGCTATAGGACCTTGGGGATGGGAAAAATACGTGATATACCCCCTCTATTGCTTCTCCTCCACAATGATCGCAATATTTTATTCTCTTCGTATTTGAAATGGGGGAGATACTCTTTAAAACATCCGTGCCCGATAACGAACTGGGTTAGGTAGAAATCCACTTCGCCATGTTTTCGTGAAAGCCAATGCTTTAAGACGAAAAAATGTAATTTATAGACCCAGAGCCGCACCGAAAATATTTTAATAAATTTTTCAGGATAGCTTCATAACATTCTGGGTAGTGCTCCTATGAAGTTTATTTATTCGAGATGTTGAACGCTGGCGGATCTATTCGAAAAAATATAAATGATTCAAGTTTTTTTCATATTTAGACTGGGAAGGTGAGAAGGGAACAGTGATACAGTCGGAGAGGAATTATGGATGTGGAGTGAAAACGAAATAAAAACTTCTTGAAAGTGAGTTAAGATTATGCAGGAGGGATCTGCAGGGTATGCTAATCGTTAATAAAAACATATGACATATTCTGTGACAAATTCTATTAGGAAACAAAGTTTTTATTTATTGATCTTAAACACACGTGCGGATGGGACTTGTTGATGTTTTTTGCCCTAGTTGATTCATTTCCAATTCCAACGGATGTTCTTCGATTATTCGGCTAATTCAAATTTGTAGTCTGTTGTTGCTGTTGTAAGCACAAAACGCTCTCCAAAAATTTTGTGGGGTGTTGCAGACGGTCCCGCATATTAATCCAGCACGCTTCGATGGGTAGATTCTTGACAAATTGAGCTTCAAGTATGTGTATCGTTGTCGTCTCTTATGACAGGTATGTCCATGCCGGCAATGTTTTAATCCCCTTAGCCCCCTGGTGTTTCATTTTTGTCCTCTTCTTCTTGTAGCAGTGCTTCACCCCATCCAGTAGGTGCGAGTTTTCTAATGGGAGTCGAAGGAAACTAGCAGTTTAAACAAGCGTGGACCATAAGGAACTTGGTTTTAGAGGCGTAGGTTAATGGTTGGTGTAACGTAGGGGAACATCGCATACAGGTTATATATTAAGTATGTCGGGGTTGATTTTGGACAAGTACATACAATTTTACAGAATCAAGAGCGGAATTGGGTTAGGGTGACTCATGTCTACCTTAGTTATGTGCTTTCTTCTTGTGCAAGGGTCGGATAGCCTGTCTTGATTGCGGGGTTGACGGGGGGGTCCTGGAAAAAGCGTTTACCGATTCTGTGGGAATTTGGCTTAGGGCATTCTTATATTCCTCTGGATCAAACAGCTGTGTTGGTAGGTGCTGCATCTCATAATAGTGACTAACAAATTGTCAAGGCAACTTGCAGTTTCAACAGGGTCTTTGGTCCAAGACATGGGTGTTAGAGGCATTAGTTCATTGTAATTGAAAAGAGTGTTGGTCTCGTGTGGATAACACATTACATGCATTTCATATATTGCGTGTGCCGAAGTTGATTCTGGATAAATGAGGGTTGAACCAATTACAGTATCTAAATCGTAGTTGTATCAGATTGACGTGCCTGGCACAAGCAAGTCAGCTTTCTTCAACTGCGAGCTCCGGGTATTTTTCATTGAGAACGGGATTCGTTGTTCATTTATCGGCATAGGACTTTGCCGACTCTTTGCCGGAAGGCCTTTTAATGCCACATTTCTTCGTTGTGCTTGCGAAGATTGCTTCTTATACCCCTGGAAGGAGGGACCTTTTCAAACAGATGTATGTTAGAATGCCCAGGTTTCTGAGTATTTAACAGAAACTGTTTCTCTCCTTTATTCCCGCCTTACAGTGTAGATGATGTTCTGGCGAAATAAGTAGTATTTTGTAGTCTAGACGAGCCCGGTACGATTTGTGGGGAGGCAAAAAAATCGCCCATTGCTCTGTGAAAATCATATTCTAGGGATCAAAATAAGAAACTTTGCCGAAGGAACCATACATCTAAAACGAATTCTGATGTCCCCCCCTTTGGGTTGTAGGGGCAAATTTTGAAAAATCCCACTTTGAAATGCCTATGTTTTTTCTTTTTGGAGTTTATTTTTCTCTTTAGAAATTTATTTAGTCAGAATATATGTAAATGAAAAAATGAACTTAACTTAGTAATAGAAAAGAAATTAAAAAAAATTATTAGAAATTAGAGTTTTTACAACCCCCTTTAAAACCAAGGCATCACTGTGACACAATTGCAGATCGTAAAATTGTTTGTGTTGTTTTTTTTGAGCCACCACAAGACACAGCAGGTGAAATTGAAATTGTCCCTACCCAAAAGTTCGACCCAAAGTGGGGGACATCAGAATTCGTTTTAGTGGTATGGTTCCTTCGGCAAAGTTTCTTATTTTGATCCCTAGAATACGATTTTCATAGAGCAATGAGCAATTTTTAAATCGACCCGCCCTAATATATACATATATAGATAGCACATAGCTACATCAATAGCTAGTTATTTGTCTTCATTAGATATTTTACTAACATACATAGTTATAGTATATGTAGCAAGTTCCCGCATAAATTAAGTCGCCCGGTAATCCCGACATACATGATTCATCATGACTATATTTTTGGGTCACCCTGAAACTCTTACACAGTTCTGTTCAGGCATGCTTAACGAACGAAACGATATCATTTCGTTACGATAATCAACGTTAATAAACGACACGAAGTCACTTCGTTTCGTTTATTAACGTTAAGATCGTCAAATTAACGTTAATTTCGCGTTCTTAACGTTAATAAACGAAACGAAATGTCTTCGTTTCGTTTATTAACGTTGATTATCGTAACGAAATGATATTGTTTCGTTCGTTAAGCATGCCTGGTTCTGTTCACATGCACTCATATGATTTCGTAACACTACCTTCTTACTTCTATTTTTTCGATCACTTTTCTGGGTTATTTTCGTAACATATGTTTACAAACTCACCTTTACGCTATTTCATGACATCACTTACTAATTTTTTGTGTACTCAATTTTCGTGTGGTCATATTTACACCGTTTACTGGCACACGCTTTTTGGTTTACAAATCTAAATATGCAGGTGTCTATGCATATGTCTGTATGTGCTACGCCTACTTCTCTCCCACCGCTTGCCTTTGCCTAAGGTCTTAAGGCGGGCATATGCTACCTTTTTCGTATTGCACCGTAACATATCATTTTCCATGCCACTACTTATTTATGTTGTTGTAGTTCGGAGTTGTAGTAACTTGATATGTTTTGAATTGTTCGCTTCGTTGCTTCATAAATTAGCTGTGGGCTGTTGGTTGATGTTCATTTATTTCTTTATACATTTTTTTTTTTTAAATTCTTCTTTGACTAGCTCGTATATAACGTGTAGACATTTTTGGTTTGGTGCTTCGCTTGGTGCGATACCGTAAAAAATGCAACGGTGTACTCTACTTTTTGTTTCGCAGTAAATTTAATTATACCTAAACAAATAACATGATACATACAATTTCTCAATTGGTTGCTCTACTTTGTTTTAAGCCTCTATGCGAGACTCTCCTAGTGCACGATTCGCTTCCTCTTTTAAAGTATTACCCACTTAAACCTAACCTCACACGGCGGGCCCACTGCTGCTCGCACGATAATGGGCTTGGCAACCATCATGCTGACCATATCCAATCTGTTGTTGTTGTTGATGTAGTTATAAGGACGCTCCCCGAAGGCCTTGTGGAGTGTTATCGATGTTGATGGTCCTTTGCCGGATGCAGATCCGGTACGTTCCGGTACTAAGCTCGACCATCTCGGGAACGAATGGTTATAACCACATGCGACCTTCTAGGCCAACCCACCCTCCCACACCCTAGATCCATGAGGAGCTCGGGGTCGCCAGAGCCTCGGCTGTTCATGAAACAGGATTCGCCAGGGATAGGTGAGGTTGACAATTGGGTTTGGAGAAGCTACATATATATTGCGCTGGCAACCTGAAAGGGTTGCGCTACACAACTCCTTGAATCTATTTGGTATTTCAGTCGCTTCTTACGACAGGCATACCTACCGCGGTTATATTCTAACCCCCTAACCCGCTGGGGGATCCTATCTGTTACTTCGTAGTTGTTGTTATTATTGTTGTTGTAGCGATAAAAACCCTCCCGGAGGGTTTTGAGTAGGTTATCGATGTTGATGGTCCTTTACCCGATATAGATCCAGTACGTTCCGGTAACAAGCACCATTAAGGTACAAGGCCGACCATCTCGGGAACGATTTAATATGGCCAGAGACTCGACTGTTAAGAACGAGGATTTGCCACGGGTAGGTGACGATGAAAATTGGGTTATAAAAGTAAATGTAAGGCGCGATAACCTTCAAAGAGATTTTAGGCCGAGATTCTCTTTCAATTTGCGTCGTGCTCCTTTTAATTTTTCTTACAAATTAGCGGGACGGGACCTACTTGCTTTAAGCCGACTCTGAACGGCATCTACAAGGCAGATGAGTTTTCACTGATAGCTTTTCATGGCAAAAATACACTCGGAGTGTTTGCCAAACACCCTTCTTCTAATTGAAAACCTTCGTTTCTAAAATTTTGATATTGCTTTGCACGGGGCGTGAACGCATGATCTTGGGGGTGTGGTAAGCGGTGCACGCTTCCATCACAACACGGTGGCTGGGAATATATATTGTTTGCACTTATATGGGGATCGACTACATACTTGTATGAACAACACTGTTGTAAATCTATGTTGTTCCAATCATGCGTGCACCATAACGCAACAAACTATATACGATTCAACGAACATACATACCTAATACATCATTACAAAAATAACAACACGTATTCATGCATGTGTAGAAACGAGTGCCCATTGAACTAAAAAAGCGGTTAATAGAAATGGGAGCAGACATAGCAAGACAACAACAGACACTGAAAATAGAACTTTATAACAGAAACGACAACAAAAACATGAAGTAACAAGTAACATAAGCTGCAATGTGTGTCAAATGAAAATGCGGAAATAAGGTCAAATATAAAAATACATACAACAAATAGCATAACGTTTTAGTGGCTACAACAAACCGTAGCAGCAGAACAGCAACAATTTCTAGCTAACATTATGTTTTTTTACACAACGCCAATTCTAGACCACCATACCACTTTTGGCCACTTGTAATTACTGCCGGTGAAGAGTAGCAAGCGCCATTTACGTATCTGTTGTTGTAGTGCCAGTTAATGCATTTAAGACTGATGCAACTCAAGTGGCATTGCATGTGGTTTTAGAAGAACTTAAGAAACAGTGGTGTAGTAAGGTTTTATTGCGCCCGGGGCTATACACTTTTTTGGCAAATTATCCAGGAAGTTCTGCTTTGCTGGCTATTTGGCGCCCCTCTGTGAGTAGAGTCCGGGTTAGATGCCCTTTGCTTCCCCCTCTCGCTACGCCACTGTTAAGAAAAAAGGTCGACGAAAACGTAAATTTGAATGTAGCCGGAATATGTAGACTGAAAGTTGATACTCACTAGGCCACTGTTTGCGGCACCGCTAATAACTTTGACCATAACGTTGTGGCCATGAGAACACACAGCGTTTAGAATTGCACTCTCTCCACTAAGTTACATTATTATAGAATCATTTACGGTTTATGTTTTCCATATTTTCATGCCTTTACTTTATCTAGATCATATTTATTCGTGTTTGTCCAGTACCAGTATGATGAGTCGTTTTTGTTTTTGCTATCGTCTTGGCTGTGTAGTTCTGTTAGCAAAGGTTTGCATATTTTTGTTGCAACGTTTTTCTTTATTTTATTCTTTGTATTTTTCTTCTTCCTCGCCCAAACAGCCATTTCGAAATGCTTGGAAAATGAGAAATGAACTTTTCTTAGTGCATAAATATCATTTAGAGATAATTAATTTGGTAACTGTTCTTTAGTTAAGTATTATTTTACATCATTGGAAAATACATATTTATTTACGTTACCTACCACAAATTTAGCGCATCTTTAGCTGGATTTTTTAATTTGTTACGCAAGTAGAAAAATAGACGTTTAAGTAGAAGCTGTCAAGCAACAATTTTTTCTTTGTTAATGAAGAATAAAACTTCACACAGATTCTTGAAAAGTTGCAGATCATTTTATGACTTAGACTAGTTTATAGTAGCCGTGTTTTTTTTTACACGCGTATACGTTTCGTTTGCGCATGAAAAACAACGCCTACTATCGCTTAGATAATGCTTAGGAGACCCATCTAGCGGCTGTGGTTAAACAACTAGCTACAGCAAGAGGATGTACCGAAAAGCGGAGACACAACGCTCTGATGGCCATATGGTATAACATATAGCTGAATCAGTTGCGATGAATTGTGGACACGCATAGAATACATAGAATTAGTGTAGAGGGTGAAACAAAGACACATATTTCAGTTACATCTGAGTATAATGCATATTGAAATTTAGTAGGACAAAATTTATGCGCAGCAATTTCAGAGGTGTATTTAAAGTTTGTCGCTTAGCAGTCCATATAAAGTTTAAGCGTAAACGGATATACGAGTGGTAAAAACACGGCTAGTATCATAATGACCAGTGCTACAAACCGTTACAAACTTGGTTCGGTTTGAAGTTTCGGACTATGTCCTTAGAAAATACATGTACTTGCTTCGTCAGTACTTCTGAACCGAGTGTTCTGTTCGACAAATATTACTAAAGTATTGTAACGAATTTGCTTACAAATCCTCTTATTTGAAATCCTCTGCTAAGTTCGAATCACTAAACTGTTGAATAAATAACTCCAATTTGTAATAATGCAAAATGGCCTTTATTAAAGTACTTCACAATAACAAACTGTGCAACGAATAGCTTGCTTAATAACCACACTGATTGATAGCTCAATGAAACTCTGCTATTGCTCGCTAGATATCGTCTTAATCAAACTGCTTGACAACTCAAATCAAACTGAATTACTTCTTACTCGCCTGCCCCGCTTTTATAGTTTACGCTGCATACTTCTAGGCTCTTCCATTTCCAGAACTTACCAACTATATTCGTGTGTGTATAGTTCTCATATAGTTTCTACTTGTTTACAATTGTCTACTTTTTAGCGCTTCTCAGATGTACATATGTGAGTTTGTAGTTTACAGTCTCTCGCACACACATAAGCGTATAAGTAAATTCATCTGTGTGTGACATCTCATCTCTCGCTGCCTTGTATGTAAATGTTGCTCGTCGGAATGTGTACATATGTGTAGACGCAATTATTGATTCGTTTATGTAGATACATAATGATTGAATTATTGATGTGAATTCACGTCACTGCTTAGCATCGGCCTGGAGATGGCAGCACTCCTTAGTTTTGCTAATATTCGTAACAGTATGATATACATATATGGATACATCGTTTCCGATAAGCAACAATAAATAATATAATAAATAATAAGTAAATAGAAGGCGCGATAAACTCCGAAGAGATTTTATGCCGAGCTTCTCTTCCGATTTGCGTCGTGCTACCGTCGGACCTATGACGACTCCGAATGGCAGCTGCAAGGCAAATGAGTATTCACTGAGAAGCTTTTCACGGAGCACGCTACCACCTCACCAGCTGTTTAGGGGTTTAAGGGCGAATTAGTGGTGACATATAACCATAAAGCCATAACCAGATAAAACAGCTGATCGAACCTCCATATGGAAATCAATATAATCGAGTTAGCGTTATGGTATGGCACCATTAATCGATTACATGGATCTCCATAAGGTAGGTTCGATCAGCTGTTTTATCTGGTTATGGCTTTATGGATATAAGTCACCATTAATTCGCCCTTTAGTGCTGAAGTGAAATAATTTTGAACCATTTTTATATCTTTCATGAAAATGAAATGGTATATTATATTTGGAAGTCCTTGAAGGAGAAGAGACATACCAAGCAGTAATGATACTGAAATAATGATCAGGATGAAGAGTTGACCTGATTTAGCCCGATTGACATCAGTCTGTCTGTCCGTCTGTAGGTTTGAACGAAGTCCCTCAATTTTTGACATCAATTGATATAATTTGGTGAGCACGTATTTTGTTAATATATGATTTTCATCGTCATAGCTATTTCATGCAGACATCAAGATCCGTGAAACTTTGTACTAAGTACTAAGCTTATTATCCAGATCAAAAGATAAGTTTGAAAATAAATAAAAGAATACTGATGAAGAATTTCGTTCGTCAAGTAGCCCATCTCTCAAGAAAACTCATACATTTTCTGCCATTTTATTTTTCTAAAGTTTATTTTAGCAAACGTACGTAAAGGAGCCCTGGTTTCTACAAGAAGCATATGTGCAATTTCCCGATAAAAAATGTCGTAAATACTGACCTAGGCAGAGGGCTACTTATGTACCAAATTTCAGGCGAATTGAACCATGAATCGAATTTGTTCTAATAGAAAAAAATGTCGTAAATATATATTAAATTTCTCAAGAAAAAAGAATTCAGCGCTTCAAATAAGGGAAAAGAGCGGACCACGACCATATTTTTACTTTTTCAATTTGCTGGGGGTCGATTCCGGTTGAGCGTTATAGTGAAGTGAAAAAAAAATTATCACTTTGGTTATCACTTAATGTTTTCATTTTTTCACTTCACTGAGTTCGAAAATGCGATTCTTATAACTGCTGTGAAAACTGTTAGCTGAATAACATTTGAATTTACGATGTGTGAAGTTTTCTTTGCTGAATGATAAATTATGACAGATTTCTTTTGTTTTTGTTTTCTTTTTGTTTGATGTTGTTTGTTTGACAATTTTTTTAAAATCAAACGTTAACACAAAATTTGTATCGGCGTAACTTTGTTTTCACTTCACTTCAATTTGAAGTTTTAACGCAAAACGAGAATCAATAATAGTGGTGAATTGGTGTTAATACTTTTCACTTTACTATAACGCACAACCGGAATCGACCCCCTGAACGCGTTAACAAAAAAAAAAAAAAAATAAAATTTCGAAATGTAGAATTTCGAACTTCGAAAGTCGATATCTATTTTTTGGAGGCCAACTTCGAAAGACGGAGATAGTACTTTGTTTAGTTAAGCCTCAATTTCTACAAAAAAGTGGGTTTTGTCCAATATCCAGAAAAAGTTGATTTTGTCGCATAGTGTTATTATTATAAATACGAAACAACAAGTTTGACTCACTTATTTATTTTGACTTCCCCTGTTTATGATATCTGGCATATCTTTATTAACTTTTCAATGCAAACCCTAATAATAATTTTTCCTCCAAAAATATCATGAGTTTCAGGTCTAAGTATAATAAGAATCAGGTAAAATAACAGTTGCAATAAATATTTAAACTGCTATAACATCTTTGTTTATTATTTTAGTAATATGGTTTGAAAGCAACATTTTCTTGAATTTTTAAGTACTTTCGTTTGGTAAGAAAAAAAAGGATACTTTGGGGGGGGGGGGGGGGGGGGGGTACAATTTTGTTAGCTGACCTAATCATGTGAAAACGACTTCTTAGCTTAAAAGGACATTAAACGGAAATGTGAAGCTTCTAAAGGCCAAAATAATGAAAGAAAAAACCTTTTCGGCTGTATTTCGAAATATCAAAAAAAAAAATTTAAAAAAAAAAAATTTCCGAAACCCTCTCAACATAATCTTTAAATTTGGGAGCGGACATTAGTAACTTTTTTTTTTGGTTGGGGACCAACCCATACAAACATACCAAAAAATAGAACTTTTTTTTAGTAATTTTAACGAAATCTTTAAAAAATTTTAATGAAGGAGTATTTTTCAAGACTTGGCAAAATGAATTGAAAATACATACAAACATCCTTACATACCTATAAATGTACTCCGGAAGTTAAATAACGATTCAATTCGACAGGTATGTATATATGTTTGCTGTCCCACTCGAAGCAAGTTTGCTCCCACAGCGAACAAACACACGCACTGGCTGTTTGGAAAAAAAGTCACTTTTGTTTAAACATTTTTGCACATATTATATATGTATTTTTTTATGCAGAACAAACGTAAATATTTTAAAGCTTTACTGCAAAGAATTTGCTGTCTAAACAAAAATTTTATGATTTTTGCCAAATTTTGGCAATTTGCCACGCCTCTATAATGTATACCTTCAAATTTCATCTATCAAATATACATATCTATCTCACGTAGCTATGCTTTCAAACGCAAAAAACCGTTTTAAAATCAGAGCATTACGGCCGAAGATTTAAGGTCTTAGATTTATATATACATAGATATCGCTTGAATCTGCTCTCTATAGATATATGTATATACTTTATAGCTGAATATTGAGATACTAAAAATTGTTGAAATTTGATCACAGTAGAAGACAGCCTCGTCCTTACATTTCTGATATAGTTTTTAGAAAGGTTTTAAAATACACATTCTTGGGTTTGCCTTAATTCTTGAAAAAAAAAGTTTGTTTTGGTTCAAAACTGGTTTGTAACGTTGCTATTAACACCTCTACTGGCCAACTTAATTTACTAATTTGAGAGTATAGTAAATTTTTGAAAATTGTTTTCGCCCCGCCAACCCTAACTGTTCTTAACTATTTCAACGATTAAATTTGGGTTTATGACGAAACTTAGCGCTATTTTAGTTGAGTCAGTCGTTAATATTAAACGTTTTTAAAAACCTTTTATTGCAACGCAATTATGCTGCACAAGAGTTGCCAGTCTACATATAGCCAATTCTATGGGAACGATTACTGCTTGTAAAGTTGGCAGCAGTGTTTTGACCAGGACTGGGTTATTTGGGATTAAATGTTATCTATTGTTTATTTTGCTTTAGTTATTCCGTACTTGAGGACTTATTTTTAGTATCGTGAAATGTACTGATAGGGGTATTTTAAACCTCACTGCGAGATTCTCTGTGTGTAACGCTACCTTCCTCATACCTGAGACAGCATTTAGCATTACTCCTGGTAAAGATACGCGCCACGTAAATTCCATTGCTTCTCTCACGCCAATGCGCTATGCATCCATCTTCTCGTTTGCTGTGAAGTATCTGCCTCACATATCTGCTAACAGTATCCTATCTTTTGGAATTTTATGTTATTCACAATGCCTCTTCGACTCTTCTTCGTTGCTGGGTGAAGTGTTTGCATTCGAAAAAGTTTTGGCATACATCGTCTGTATTACCGCAGTACACGCAGTTCAGGGTTTCAACCTACCCCATTCTGTTATGGCATTTACAGAGATAACGGTGTCCGTGTCAAGTAGAAGTCTAACAATGGGCTTAGTTCGGGAATTTGTTCCCTGGTCGACTTTCCCTTAGTACTGCTGCGTTACTGTTGCTGCCAGCGTCAGACAAATTTTTTCCAGCGCCCGCGTGGCTACATCATCTCTACTCTCATCTATTCCGCTGTGGTATATTGTTTACCTCTCTTCAGCGAGAAGATATATCGGTATGTTTCACCAACTAGCCAGTGATCCTCTGCGGAGACTGTGCGATAAGCTTAACCAATTCACAGCGCGTTGGACCAAGGTGAATGTGTTTCGGTGCTTCTTGTGCTCCTTTGCATCCGCTCAAACTTAAGTACCGCCTAAGAGTATATAATTCAGGTTGTTGTAAGCAGCTTTTAGGAGCATGGCTTTGGGCCTCCTGTGTTTTCCATAATTATACTCACTCAGGTTAGTTGCAGTATGCGCAGCCCTTTCGAATACTCCTCGAATGTGCCCCAAAAAGGTAAGTTTACTATCTAGCCTCTCACCTAGATATATACTTGATGTGGGTGTTTCTATATGCTGGTCCCCAGTCGTCATATGTCTAGTAGTGGGGGTCCACATCTGCAATGGCGTCAGTTATCGCGAAATGGCCAAAATGGCTTGGGCGTCTAAGCGTCAATCAATGGTGATAAACTATTTTCACAAGAACTAACATTTTTTTTTACTAAATTCGTCGTTCTTGTTGACTTGGAAAATTCAGATATTTCATCTTACGATTAAGTGATAAATAATATTTAATTGGCTATGATTTATGTCTTTATAAGTATTGGTTGCATTACAATTTCAGTGAGGTTGTTCACCTACCATTCCAATGTTATGTCTGAGCCGCCAGTTTGTGAGAAATTTATTAGATACTTTAGGAATTCGAACATTAAATAACAATAATTTTCTGCATCGCACACAAATATCGTGTTCGCATGCACATAAATTTAAATTTGGCAATCAAGCGTTCATAGATGTGGTAAAACTCTGAATCAAATTACAGACGTTAAAAATTATGTTTACAAGTCGTGGTTTATAGAAGAAAAAAAAACTATCAAAAAATTCGCACAAATTACCGGCAAATTGGAGTGGCGTCAAATTCAAATACAACGCGACAGCACACACCTATGCAGAAATAGCAAATAATTCACAGCAGCGCTTTTTGATGCACGCAATGCGCATGCGCCGCTGCTTTTTGGATGGCTAATTTTACGAGCGACCGTCTGGAGGCTATTGTTACATAGAAATTATCTTAGCAAATGTTTTCTAATAGAAACTTGCAGCAGCAGCTGCAGGAACGTCGCTGAGGCTTCAGCAAGTCATGCGTGGAAACGCGAGAGGAATGTGGTATATGAGCAGTCACTTCTGGCGATGGGTGGGTGAGTTTTTATTGCGCCCATATAAGTTACTACATATTTCATAAATTTTTTTTCAATGAAAAATTGCAGCTGTTCCGAGCGCATTGAAGCGCAACTCAATGAAGGTTTGATATCGTTAATTGTTCCCGCTCTATCTCCCCAGCTTCCTTCTAAGTGCTGGACATCTTATGAATGCATCGAGGCCTACAGCATTGCAATTGAATGACGATGGTGTTTGGTGTTGTATTTTTGCGCTCTTGCGTCTCCAGGAAATTTATCAATCGGCTATTTAATTTACTGCCCCAAAATTGTTTTTTTATTGCGTTTTTTTTACTTTTTGCTATCTGCGAGCGGTCAGCTCTCAAATTTCGTTTAACATTTTCACTAGTTTCAATTTCGTAAGATCAATTTATTGGCGATTTCATTATTGCCAGCAATGAAGCAAAAGATGCAGATGTAATGTTTTCCCTCTATCTCTTTGAAGATGTTTTCCAGTAAATGACGCTGCAGCAAATGGCAAGCCACTTCTGGCTTGTAGACGATTCGCATTAAACTCTCGATTTCAGTGTGATCGTAAAATTGTCGAAAATACTTGAAGTAAAGTAGTTGCTACCGCTGCGCAAATAGTTGTTATTGAACGTGTTTATGTTAATTATTCTCAAGGCAGCACAATCTGCAAACTATTTAATATATTGCTTACAGCAATCGTAACTATTGCTGCCATTTTTGGAAAATATCAAATGGATTGAAATTTTGCAAATCATTTTTACTTACCATTAGGGAAATTTAAAATATTTTCTTATCCCCAAGAATGATCGAGATAGAGAGGAATGCCTTGAATACACCTTATATTGGGTTATGAAGAAGAACCTATCAGCAATAAGCCGAGTTGCTGTGATGGTACATTTTTTATTATATCCGCTGTACTTGTACATAGGGTATTATAACTTTGATTGTATAACGGTTGGCTGTACAGGTATAAAGGAATCAAGATAGATATAGACTTCCATATATCAAAATCATCAGTATCGAAAAAAAATTTGATTGAGCCATGTCCGTCAACACGATAACTTTAGTAAATATTGAGATATCTTCACCAAATTTGGTACACGAGCTTATCTGGAGCCAAAATAGATTGGTATTGAAAATGAGCGAAATCGGACGATAACCACGCCCACTTTTTATATATATAAAATTTTGGAAAACACAAAAAAGCTGATTATTTAGCAAATAATACACCTAGAATGTTGAAATTTGACGACTCGATTTTGAGACTCTTGATGAAACCAGTTTTTAAAACGGGCGTGGCACCGTCCACTTGTGATAAAATCAATTTTACAAATATTATTAATCATAAATCAAAAATCGTTAAACCTATCGTAACAAAATTCGGCAGAGAGGTTGTCTTTACTATAAGGAATGCTTTGAAGAAAAATTAACGAAATCGGTTAAGGACCACACCCACTTTTATATAAAAGATTTTTAAAAGGGTCGTGGACGAATAAAATAAGCTATATCTTTGCAAAAAGAGCTTTATATCAATGGTATTTAATTTCCTAAGTGGATTTATAACAAATAATAGGAAAAACTTAAAATTTTAAAAAATGGGCGTGACATCGCCCCTTTTATGACTAAGCAATTTTCTATGTTTCGGGAGCCATAACTCGAAGAAAAATTTACATATCGTAACAAAATTGGGTACACATATTTTTCTTATAGCAGGAAATATTTCTAGTAAAAATGTATAAGATTAGTTAAGGACCACGCCCACTTTTATATAATTGACTTTAAAAAGGGTCGTAGGCAAAAATAAATCCTAGCGAAAAATAGTTTTGTAGCAATCGTATTTTGTGCCATTATAACAAGAAATGGGAAAAAATTCAAATCTTGAAAAATGGGCGTGGCACTACCCCTTTCTTACAATGCATTTCCCAACGTTTCTGGAGCCATAACTCGACGAAAAATTTTGTGCACATGTATGCCTTTTAACAGGAAATATTTTCAGTAAAAATGGACTAAATCGGTTAAATCGCCTTCTTTTATATAAACGATTTTGTGAAAGTGCGTAGATGCAGGTAACAAGCTATTTCTAGTAAAATTTAGAACATTTCGTTAATATCCCTTCTAATTTTAAAATAAACAGTAGGGAAATCCCCATAACTGAAGGAAAACTGCATTATTACCCGCTCAAGGTCATTAGCCTCTGTGCACTTTTTGCTTCTTTTAAACGAAAATTAGTTCAGAATAGAACCATATGTATGTACATATATGTATTATTGCGCAGCCTTCCCAGCCAACATTTTTTGAAAATTTTGATCAAAAATATTCAAATATCATACCCCAATATGATTAAAAACGTTCAAATTTAAAAGCATTTTCTGTTTTAAAATTAATGTATCGTCGGGAGAAAAATGTACCTTGAATGTGATTATTCTTGAATAATCATTTATGATTCATATTTCGAAACGCTTTTTGTTCATATTTGATATCATTGTAAAATTGAGCTTTATTGTTTTAAAGTAATATTGGAATGCTTTTCACAGTCATTTTCTAATCATATTCGTGAACATATTTCAATCATTTTGGTTGAGATTTTTGAATCATTTTTGAATGCGATTATGATGCATTTATTTTTCATATCTCATTCAAAATAAGATACTACATAATAATCTTATTTCATCAAGGGGAATAAAGAATGCGGAAGTGAGCTATTTGAACCACAGGCCACTAGCAAACGAACTTGACCGATATACACCTCGACTACAACATCCAGCATCAACTATGATCGTCAACATCTTGAAATACGATATGGTACGGGATGTTGAAGCGATATCCATGTACAAGTTTCACTTACCTGCGGTTCACAACCTTTGTATTGTCTAATGGGTGGATTTGTATTTTCTGGGAAGCCGAAGGTGGAGAAATGGTTGGGGACATCTTTTCTTAGGAGCAGTATTTACATTATTTCTTGTCTTGAAGAATAAAATTTTAATATATTTTTTCTGAACTTCATGATTGAAAAAATGTGAGTATGTGAAAAAAATAAGATCTTCAATGAAAAGTAAAAATTTAACAAGTATAAAATTCATTATTCAGTCAACAAAGATAGTCAGAAACGATTCAGAAAGCTGAATGAAAAGTGATTAAAAATTTTTGATCACCTAAAGTAAACACATATGATTCAAATATGATTACAAAATGTGATTGAGGAATGATTTTTAGTTTTTGATCATCAAAAGTATTCATATTTGATTATTTCGTTTGTTCAATTGTACGATAACTCATTATTTAGTCAGGAAGAGTAATCAAATTGTAGGGAAATTCAAAACTTAATCAACTAAATCCTGAGTGGGTTGTAACACTATTAAGCACACAGAACAAACAACAACAGCATTTCAAGTAAACAGCTGGGTATGTAATTTTCGTTTTCGCCCGAACTCAGACTTCCTTACTTGTTTTTCTTATTATTGCATTGTCATCGGGTTCTGAACTATATTCCTAGTTTCAAGCTTGTAGCTTATCGGAAAGTTACTTAAATTTCAATTACAAAATCCGTGCCAGCCAGCTAGCCAGCCTGTCAAGTCAAGCTAAATAAACCCGTTTAAAAAAGCGATTTTTTTTTTTAACTTTCAAACGGTTTTATTTAGCTTGAGTCTGTGTGCGATTGTTTACGAAATTTGTAATTAAACTTTAAGTAACTTCCCAATAAGCTTGAAACTTGGAATATAGTTCAGAACCCGATGACAATGCAATAATAAGAAAAAACTCCGAGAGGTGGCGCATGAATCGAAATATTAAAAAAAACGTATTTGTGGCCCGATTTGGCTCATATTTGGAACACATATTACATATAGTCCTGTAGAAGTGACATCAAAATGCTTTGGAGTTCGAGGAGGGACAAGCATACGTGGCGCTGAGTCGAGTAAAGTCTTTGGAAGGATTATGTATTTAGGACTTAGTTTGTAACAAATTGTCAGAAAAGAGTCCTTGTAATAATGAGTCACTAAATGAACTAAATAGAATGAGAAATAATAGGCACTTAAAACTTGAAAATAAAATAATTAAAAACAAAATTTTCAGTTAAACGGTTTTATTGAAAACAATACTTACATTAAGTAATAATAATATTAAACGCTAGAAAATAATTAGGTAGGTCATAGTTCTATGGGTGCACGCCTTTTCGAGATATCGCCATAAAGGTGGACCAGGGGCGACTCTAGAATTTGTTTGTATGATATGGGTATCAAATGAAAGGTGTTAATGCGTATTTTAAAAGGGAGTGGGCCTTAGTTCTATACGTGGACGCCTTTTCGAGATATCGCCATAAAGGTGGACCAGGGGTGACTCTAGAATTTGTTTGTACGATATGGGTATCAAATGAAAGGTGTTAATGCGGATTTTAAAAGGGAGTGGGCCTTAGTTCTATACGTGGACGCCTTTTCGAGATATCGCCATAAAGGTAGACCAGGGATGACTCCAGAATTTGTTTGTACGATATGGGTATCAAATGAAAGGTGTTAATGCGTATTTTAAAAGGGAGTGGGCCTTAGTTCTATACGTGGACGCCTTTTCGAGATATCGCCATAAAGGTGGACCAGGGGTGACTCTAGAATTTGTTTGTACGATATGGGTATCAAATTAGAGGTATTAAGGGGGGGTTTTAAAATGGAGTGGCCCTTAGTTGTATATGTGAAGGCATTTTCGAGATATTGACCAAAATGTGGACCAGGGTGACCCAGAACATCACCTATCGGGTACCGCTTATTTATTTATATATGTAATAGCACGAACAGTATTCCTGCCAATGATCCCAAGGGCTTTTGATTTCGCCCTGCAGAACTTTTTCATTTTCTTCTACTTAATATGGTAGGTGTCACACCAATTTTGCAAAGTTTTTCCAGATACCATGTTTCATCCCTTTTTTCGTATTTGGTATAGAATTATGGCATTATTTTCATTTTTCGTAACTTTCGATATCGAAGTGGACGTGGTCATAGTCGGATTTCGGCCATTTTTTACACCAAGATAAAGTAAGTTCAGATAAGTACGTGAACTAAGTTTAGTAAATATATATCGATTTTTGCTCAAGTTATCGTGTTAACGGCCGAGCGGAAGGACAGACGGTCGACTGTGTATAAAAACTGGGCGTGGCTTCAACCGATTTCGCCCTTTTTCACAGAAAACAGTTATCGTCCTAGAATCTAAGTCCCTCCCAAATTTTGCAAGGATTGGTAAATTTTTGTTCAACTTATGGCATTAAAAGTATCCTAGACAAATTAAATGAAAAAGGGCGGAGCCACGAATGTTGACAAAATTTACTTATATGCTGTAAAGATATTAAATTTTTTGTTAAAATTTGAATTAAAAATTTTTTTTTTAAGTGGGCGTGATCGTTCTCCGATTTTGCTAATTTTTATTAAGCATACATACAGTAATAGGAGTAACGTTTCTGCAAAATTTCATCGTGATATCTTCAACGATTGCCAAATTACAGCTTGCAAAACTTTTAAATTACCTTCTTTTAAAAGTGGGCGTTACCACGCCCTTTGTCCAAAATTTTACTAATTTTCTGTTCTGCGTCATAAGTTCAACTCACCTGCCAAGTTTCATCACTTTGTCCATCTTTGGTAATGAATTATCGCGTGGGCGTTGTTATAGTCCGATATCGTTCATTTTACATAGCGATCTGAGATGAGTGCCCAGGAACCTACATGCCAAATTTCATCAAGATACCTCAAAATTTACTCAATTTATCGTGTTAACGGACAGACGGACGGACGGATGGACGGACATGGCTCAATTAAATTTTTTTCGATACTGATGATTTTGATATATGGAAGTATATATCTATCTCGATTCCTTTATACCTGTTCAGCCAACCGTTATCCAATCAAAGTTAATATACTCTGTGAGCTCTGCTCAACTGAGAATAAAAAGAATGGCATTGATTGACTTATTTGCTCTCTCATTTTTTAACGCGTGATCTGTTTATTGGTTCATGAGACAGTACTATCTCTATTTCTGTTCCTTCGCCGTGCCTTCAACTGACAGTTTTAAAAGTGTGATGTCCTACGAAATGGTGATTGCTCCACACTGTAGACCTATTGAACACGTTCTTAATTATTAATTTAAATACATGTAAGTCAGAGTTCAGCGCTGTTGGTACAAGGATATCCAACTGTCCTACTCTGCATGCGATTAGCACCAGTTCGGAGATTGGCATTAAACTTGTAACTTGAAATTGCCGCTTTGCACGGTTGTCTCCTATTTACTCTGCAAGGTTGAAGTTACTTTTTAAAGGCAAAGGGGAGCTTCAGAGGGACTAGACGTCTTGTGTAAATGTTTTATCTGCTTCACCCTATCGAACCGACATAATTTATTAAGAATTGGCATACACCAGGGATGGGAAGCCTCAGCAGAGTGTTTTCATACTGTGAGTGGATTTTTTTAACCTTCTTTTCAGTTTGAATCAGATGCGCATTGGTGATGAAGTCGTAAAAACTGAAGTCCTTTTAAATAAGGATAGATGATAAGCCCTTATTAATTTTCATTTAAAACGATTAGTGTTACATCTATTTATTTAAATATAGTAAATAAACAAAATAAAAATAAATGTAAAGCGCAATAACCTCCGCAGAGATTTTAAGCCGAGCTTATCTTCCAATTTCCGCCAACACGCTTTTATTAGCTTGGCCTGTATCTATCTATGTATGTAACGGAATCTTTGAGCTTAATTTTCACCGGTTTCTAGAAGTCTGATTAATTTGAAACTTTGCATACGTATCAAAGGCCGATGACAATGTATTAATGTGATGGTGTGGTGACATAAGGTCAACGGCCATAAAGTCAATTGGCCTTATTACCACTTTGAGTGGCCATAAGTTTTATTGAAACTTTGCACACGTATCAATGATCGATGACAATGCATTAATATGATGATGTGGTGACATAAGGTCAACGGCCATAAGGTCAATTGGCCTTATTACCACTTTAAATGGCTATAAGTTTGATTGAAATTTTGCACACGTATCAAGGCTCGATGACAATGCATTAATGTAATGGTGTGGTGACATAAGGTCAACGGCCATTAGGTCAATTGGCCTCATTAACACTTTGAATGGCCATAAGTTTGATTGAAACTTTGCACACGTATCATAGCTCGAGTACAATGCAATAATGTGATGGTGGGGTGACATAAGGTTAACGGACATAAGGTCAATTGAACTTATGACCACCCCAAATGGCCATAGATTTGAAACCTTGCACATAATGCGAAAAACGCATTCCTCTATTAATGATAGAAGTGGATGCATGGCACATCTACGAAAGAGCATACTGGAGCCCTTTTTAACACGCTTTTATTAGCTTGGCCTGTATCTCTCTATGTATCTATGTATCCATGTATGCCTGTAACGGAATCTGGAGTGGAGCCGAGAGCCCCGGTAGAATCTAATCATTAGATTGATACGAATCTTTTGCTTACGCTCTCATATTTTCGCTCTCACGAGGGATTTATCTTCTAGTTGTTGCTGGCAACAATCACAGATAAATCCCTCGCGCCAGCTGAAGCGGGTGCCAGAACAAAAAATGTGCCAGCCAAAACGAAAAACGTGCCAAAAATTTTGGTAAACTTTAGTTTGACCTACAACTGTAGAATAGCGTTCAAAAATTATGGGAAAAAGGATAAAAATGCTTGTTTTAGTGTAAGTATTATTAGTTCGAAGGCGGAGCGTAAATATTATATCCCATTCAAAAGTTATCACTAAAAATAGGTTTTGTAAATATGAACTCCCGATGCAACCAGTCCATTTTGATCACAGAACCTGGAACGCCAGACATGTAGGATAAGCCCTATCCATTAAAAAATGTTAACTATTATATCATAGGTCCGATTTACTGAAATTTCAAAAGAATATATGGTTTTCACTGCGAGTTAAATGCGTAACAATATTTGACTAATTAATTTAATCGAAATGTAAATTTTACTTAGATTTGTTTATATTTAACTCTAACTAGTCGTATTATTGTAAAATAACTTTAAGGAAATAAATATTTTACGACTATCATTTTATTAAATGATTGAAACTATAATCGCCGAAATGTATGTAAAAAATCCCCATTTTCAGATCTATTCATTTTTGTTTGGAGTGGCATCATTGATAAATGTTATAAAAAATGTGCATTTTGACAGCGCTCTCTCGAAACAAAGAGTTGCAAATCCATTCATCTATGTTCTGATTGTTCAGCAAATACTAAACGAATGAGCATAGTAATGTGTGTGAAGTGAGCGCGATTAATTATTTCACTAACTGACGACTACTGGCTTAAGGCTTCATTACTGATACTTAGCATAGACTTGACTTGACTTGAGAACTGTCACTTACAGTACTGTTAAATGAACATTGCATGTTACTGATTACTCAAAACTTAGCAACACTTAACTTGACTTAGAAGTCTGTTGAATTTTGATTTTCTATGTAAGTTCTAAGTGACGTTTATATTTTGAGATGCCATTTGTTCGTTTCCATTTCATTTTGACATATTGTCATACAAATTGACATTTATTGATTATGATGCCAGATTGTATGCGCTAAGTGGGGTATAATCGTGGCTAAGTTGCCAAGTTTACGCCAAGTCAAGTCAAGTCTATGCTAAGTATCAGTAATGGAGCCTTTAGAAGTACAATGACAAATGGGCCAGTTAATGGTGACTTAACCATAACCGGATAAAACAGCTGATAAAACCAAGCTTATGGAAATCAATGTAACCGATTAATGGTGCCATACCATAACGCAAAACCATAACCATACCATAGCCAACCAATTGGGGTTTGGTTTTTCGCCATATCCATAACCTAAAAATATTTGAGTTGGAGAATTTATTAACTGTTTGTATATTTTATTTATTGTTTTGGTAACGTTTTGACTACGAAACTCATTTTTTGTGGTACATGTTTGTAATTTTGCGTTTTTTTCATTTTTATGAAATTTTCATGATGCCAATTTGATATGGATAAGTAAATATATGGTTATGACTATGGCTAAAGTCTATAGTACGAGCATTCCATGGAAAATCGTTAAAGGCCGCGGCACAATGAAATTTTTCATATAGATGCGTTTAACACAAGCTTATGCATTCCATTAACATCTCCACAATAAACGAAGATGTTGCGTTAATAAATATGATGGAACTTCAGACATGGCAATTGAAGTTTATTTCGCCTTGCCCATTCACATACAAAATTTCGCGAAGCACTGTTATAAACATTATCCCTATACAACAAAAATACTTGCTAACTTATTTTGTGTCGTATAAATTTGTCATATTGCAGCTTTTAATTGCGAAAAATGTTAGAAAAGTTACCAACGACTGGGAAAAATAATTTCACTTGCAAAAAGTGCCTTCTTCTTAAGCTATGCTCCAGCAAAAGTTTGCAAGATGGATACTTTTTCATGTCAGATGGCGCCTCAATCTACCGTTCATAAAAATACGTGCAATCTACTCATAATGCATAAGATTGAGTCAAACGCATCTATATGAAAAACTGCTTATATGACGGGGCTTTAATTTTCGCCGATTTCGAGCTGCTCTCTTTATTAACTTTCAATGATAATATATTTTGAATACATCACATCTCGACGTACTAAGGTGGAATAACTTGAAAATAGTATCAGCTTGAGAAAAAACAAGTAAGAAAAAACAAGTATGAATGGGGCTGAACAATAATCTTATCCCGTTCGTAATCTCCAAATAATCGTATTCATAAGATAAGAAATATATAGTGAACAGATGTACATACTGTAGGGTATGTTTATAATTATACTCAGTTGAGCAGAGCTCACAGAGTATATTAAGTTTGATTGGATAACGGTTGGTTGTACATATATAAAGGAATCGAGATAGATATAGACTTCCATATATCAAAATAATCAGGATCGAAAAAAAATTTGATTGAGCCATGTCCGTCCGTCCGTCCGTCCATTAATACGATAACTTGAGTAAATTTTGAGGTATCTTGATGAAATTTGGTATGTAGGTTCCTGAGCACTCATCTCAGATCGCTATTTAAAATGAACGATATCGGACTATAACCACGCCCACTTTTGCGATATCGAAAATTTCGAAAAACTGCGATAATTCATTACAAAAGACAGATAAAGCGACGAAACCTGGTAGATGGGTTGAACTTATGACGCAGAATAGAAAATTAGTAAAATTTTGGACAATGGGCGTGGCACCGCCCACTTTTAAAAGAAGGTAATTTAAAACTTTAGCAAGCTGTAATTTGGCAGTTGTTGAAGATATCATGATGAAATTTGGCAGGAACGTTACTCTTATTACTATATGTACGCTTAATAAAAATTAGCAAAATCGGAGAAGGACCACGCCCACTTTAAAAAAAAAAATTTTTTTTAAGTAAAATTTTAACAAAAAATTTAATATCTTTACAGTATATAAGTAAATTATGTCAACATTCAACTCCAGTAATGATATGGTGCAACAAAATACAAAAATAAAAGAAAATTTAAAAATGGGCGTGGCTCCGCCCTTTTTCATTTAATTTTTCTAGGATACTTTTAACGCCATAAGTCGAACAAAAATTAACCAATCCTTTTGAAATTTGGCAGGGGCATAGATTTTTTGACGTTAACTATTTTCTATGAAAATGGGCGGAATCGGTTGATGCCACGCCCAGTTTTTATACACAGTCGTCGGTCTGTCCTTCCGCATGGCCGTTAACACGATAACTTGAGCAAAAATCGACATATCTTTAAGGAACTTAGTTCACGTGCTTACTTGAACTCACTTTATCTTGGTATGAAAAATTAACGAAATCCGACTATGACCACGCCCACTTTTTCGATATCGAAAATTACGAAAAATTAAAAAAATGCCATAATTCTATACCAAAAACGAAAAAAGGGATGAAACATGGTAAGGTAATTGGATTGTTTTATTGACGCGAAATATAACTTTAGAAAAAACTTTATAAAATGGTTGTAACACCTACCATATTAAGTAGAAGAAAATGAAAAAGTTCTGCAGGGCGAAATAAAAAACCCTTAAAATCTTGGCAGATATTACATATATAAATAAATTAGCGGTATCCAACAGATGATGTTCTGGGTCACCCTGGTCCACATTTTGGTCGATATCCTTCACATATACAACTACCACCACTCCCTTTTAAAACTCTCATTAATACCTTTAATTTGATACCCATATCGTACAAACTCATTCTAGAGTCACCCCTGGTCCAACTTTATAGCGATATTTCGAAAAGGCGAACACCTATAGAACGAAGGCCCACTCCCTTTTAAAAATACTTATTAGCACCTTTCATTTGATACCCATATCGTACAAACTCATTCTAGAGTCACCCCTGGTCCACCTTTATGGCGATATCTCGAAAAGGCGTCCACCTATAGAACTAAGCCCCACGCCCTTTTAAAATACTCATTAGCACCTTTCATTTGATACCCATATCGTACAAACATATTCTAAAGTCACCCCTGGTCCACCTTTATGGCTATATCTCGAAAAGGCGAACACCTATAGAACGAAGGCCCACTCCCTTTTAAAAATACTTATTAGCACCTTTCATTTGATACCCATATCGTACAAACTCATTCTAGAGTCACC
Source organism: Eurosta solidaginis (assembly GCF_040869045.1). Taxonomy (NCBI): domain Eukaryota; kingdom Metazoa; phylum Arthropoda; class Insecta; order Diptera; family Tephritidae; genus Eurosta; species Eurosta solidaginis. Next base: position 143,265,840 of record NC_090322.1, read on the forward strand.
CCTGGTCCACCTTTATGGCGATATCTCGAAAAGGCGTCCACCTATAGAACTAAGCCCCACGCCCTTTTAAAATACTTATTAGCACCTTTCATTTGATACCCATATCGTACAAACATATTCTAAAGTCACCCCTGGTCCACCTTTATGGCGATATCTCGAAAAGGCGTCCACCTATAGAACTATGGCCCACTCCCTCATAAAATACTCATTAGTGCCTTTCATTTGATACAAATGTCATATAAACACATTCCAGGGTTTCCCTCGGTTCATTTTCCTACATGGTTATTTTCCCTTATGTTGTCACCATAGCTCTCAACTGAGTATGGAATGTTCGGTTACACCCGAACTTAACCTTCCTTACTTGTTTTAACTTTACAATATTTTACTTTGTAATTTTGTTCTTTTTTTAAATGTATTCATGTATTTTTAATTTTCAGTTTTGAATTTTGTTTACTTCAAAAATTTTCATTCTTGTGAAAATTCGATTTATGTACAACCGATTTTTAAGCGTTAATAAAATATATTAATTTTTACATTAAAATAGTTCCTTTATTTATATTAATATTGGAACTACAATTGGCGATCCCGCCTTTGTCGAGTGCAGTAATTGTTTTTGAATGTGGGATAATCGTATCCATATCGGTCATCGTATATAATTTCTTGGCATTTTATAACGGTTTAACATACGACTAATATTACAACAGATGCAGTTGCAGATACATAGAAGAGCTAATATTACAGCAAAATTCTAGATGCAGTTGCAGATACATAGAAGAGCTAATATTACAGCAATATTCTAGATGAAGTTGCAGATAAATTGAGGAGCTTATATTACAACAAATTTTATGACGATATACACACATTTCATTCACAATTGGTGACTAGGATTATTGTTCTCAACGCTATTAGCTGTGTGCGTCTTCGTACATACCGTCTATGTTGCTGCGCCTAGAATTGAGATGGAGCTGGTTTCATAGCAATAACGACCATTGAATATATCAACCGTAACAACTTCTGATGTTATCAATGACACTTCCGTCACTTTCGCTACCGTTATTGTTAATAAAGTAAGAATTACACAACGTAAATGATACTTCTGATACACTACTAGCAACAATTTCATATTCCTGCATCTCAAAAACAATTTCATATTGGTGAGATCAATTCTTCATATTTACATATATATTTGTTTAACTATTAAATATACTATTTTTGTGTTTGGTTTCGAATCTTGTTATTTTTGAATTGTTCTTTTCTGGTTAAGATACTTAATCTCGAGTAATTAAGTCAATTTATTTACATTCAATTGGTAACTTATATAGGACTATTTATATTCCATAAGATAGTAGCAAAATTGAAAAATTTTCAATTGTGAACTCTTCCTTCAATTCAGTATAGTATTTATTTAATATAAACTATATAAATGTTTTACTGATTTAGATTAATTTTGTTTTATTGATTTTCTAACAGGGAACGATTTTTTGTCAATCTTTGTCAAATTTGCTATTTTATTCTCTAACTTTCTTTTTCAAAACGGTTAATATGTTTCACTCCCCACACAACAATACACACAACATACAAACTACACTCACAAACAATTTAAACGACTCACTAATTGATTTACCGAATGAGAATTTTTCTGATCATATTTCGAATCCTTACGAAAATATAAGATCAAATGAAATTTCCGCAACATCAATTAAACTTCCACAATTTTGAACTAGTTGTCCAGAAGCTTGGTTTATCCATGCAGAAACACAATTTAGTACTAAAAATATAACGCAAGAAAACACAAAATATGAACATATTATTACCGCGCTTCCACAGGAAGTAATTTTAACGGTTTTAGATTTTATTCAAAATCCCCCCAAGTTAATAAGTTTTCTGAACTTAAGAAAATCTTAATAGAAAGGCATTCATTAAGTGAAAGTTCAAAGCTAGACAAAATTTTTAGTGATTCTGAGATGGGAGATCGTAAACCCTCAGAATTTTATCGATCATTGATTTTACTTGCCGGTTCAAATTTCAGTGAAAATATTCTTAAAAAGATTTGGATAAGAAAACTTCCCAAAAATTTAAGTGCGATTTTAGCTATTCCAATTCAACTAATATAAATAAATTGACAAAACTCGCTGATAATATTTGGGAAGTCATAAATAAAAATGAAGTATATTCGGTTAACGCGGTTTCGAATTCAGTAGCGCAAAATTCTGTTGTTGAAAATTTGGTAAAAACTACTTCTTTGATGTTTGAAAATTTTCAAAAACTTTCTTTAGAATTACCTGAAATAAAAACTCATGTTTATCAAAATCAATCTAAATCACGGTCGAATTCCAGAAATTATTTTAGAAATTCATTCGCGTAATAATCCAAATTGGCTGTGAAGATTTCACTACAAGTTTGGAAGTAATGCCCAAAATTGTGAACAACCGTGTTCTTATAATAACAAGTAAGGAAGGTTAAGTTCGGGTGTAACCGAACGATACATACTCAGTTGAGAGCTATGGTGACAACATAAGGGAAAATAACCATGTAGGAAAATGAACCGAGGGAAACCCTGGAATGTGTTTGTATGACATGTGTATCAAATGAAAGGCATTAAAGAGTATTTTATGAGGGAGTGGGCCATAGTTCTATAGGTGGACGCCATTTAGGGATATAGCCATAAAGGTGGATCAGGGTTGACTCTAGAATGCGTTTGTACGATATGGGTATCAAATGAAAGGTGTTAATGATTATTTTAAAAGGGCGTGGGGCTTAGTTCTATAGGTGGACCCCTTTTCGAGATATCGCCATAAAGGTGGACCAGGGGTGACTCTAGAATTCGTTTGTGCAATATGGGTATCAAACGAAAGGAGTTAATGAGTATTTTAAGAGGGAGTGGGCCTTTCTGGACCAGGGGTGACTCTAGACTTTGTTTGTACAATATGGGTATCAAATGAAAATGAGTATTTTTAAAAGGGAGTGGGCCTTCGTTCTATAGGTGTTCGCCTTTTCGAAATATCGCCATAAAGTTGGACCAGGGGTGACTCTAGAATGAGTTTGTACGATATGGGTATCAAATTAAAGGTATTAATGAGAGTTTTAAAAGGGAGTGGTGGTAGTTGTATATGTGAAGGCATTTTCCAGATATCGACCAATTTGTGGACCAGGGTGACCCAGAACATCATCTGTTGGATACCGCTAATTTATTTATATATGTAATACCTGCCAAGATTTTAAGGGTTTTTTATTTCGCCCTGCAGAACTTTTTCATTTTCTTCTACTTAATATGGTAGGTGTCACAACCATTTTATAAAGTTTTTTCTAAAGTTATATTTCGCGTCAATAAAACAATCCAATTACCTTACCATATTTCATCCCTTTTTTCGTATTTGGTATAGAATTATGGCATTTTTTTCATTTTTCGTAATTTTCGATATCGAAAAAGTGGGCGTGTCATAGTCGGATTTCGTTCATTTTTCATACCAAGATAAAGTGAGTTCAGATAAGTACGTGAACTGAGCTTAGTAAAGATATATCGATTTTTGCTCAAGTTATCGTGTTAACGGCCATGCGGAAGGACAGAGGGACAACTGTGTATAAAAACTGGGCGTGACATCAACCGAATTCGCCCATTTTCACAGAAAACAGTTAACGCCATAAAATCTATGCCCCTACCAAATTTCAAAAGGATTGGTTAATTTTTGTTCGACTTATGGCGTTAAAAGTATCCTAGACAAATTAAATGAAAAAGGGCGGAGCCACGCCCATTTTTAAATTTTCTTTTATTTTTGTATTTTGTTGCACCATATCATTACTGGAGTTGAATCTTGACATAATTTACTTATATACTGTAAAGATATTAAATTTTTTGTTAAAATTTTACTTTAAAAAAAATTTTTTTTTAAAAGTGGGCGTGGTCCTTCTCCGATTTTGCTAATTTTTATTAAGCGTACATATAGTAATAAGAGTAACGTTCCTGCCAAATTTCATCATGATATCTTCAACGACTGCCAAATTACAGCTTGCAAAAGTTTTAAATTACCTTCTTTTAAAAGTGGGCGGTGCCACGCCCATTGTCCAAAATTTTACTAATTTTCTATTTTGCGTCATAAGTTCAACTTATCTACCAAGTTTCGTCGCTTTATCGGTCTTTTGTAATGAATTATCGCACTTTTTCGGTTTTTCGAAATTTTCGATATCGAAAAAGTGGGCGTGGTTATAGTCCGATATCGTTCATTTTAAATAGCGATCTGAGATGAGTGCTCAGGAACCTACATACCAAATTTCATCAAGATACCTCAAAATTTACTCAAGTTATCGTGTTAACGGACGGACGGACGGACATGGCTCAATCAAATTTTTTTTCGATCCTGATTATTTTGATATATGGAAGTCTATATCTATCTCGATTCCTTTATATATGTACAACCAACCGTTATCCAATCAAACTTAATATACTCTGTGAGCTCTGCTCAACTGAGTATAAAAATAATGATTCAACAAACTAAATTCAACCGTTGTTGCAGCGACGAACAACGGTAATTGGGAATTTTCAACTCGTCGCTTGTTCATTTTTGATAAAGATAATAAACTACATTTTTTGATCGATAGTGGAGCAGAAATTTCAGTGTTACCATTGTGTAAATTTCCATATACGAAAAGTACAGATATAATTCTTACAGCAGCTAATGGTTCAACAATTTCCATATACGGGAAAAGGCTTTTAAACGTAAATTTAGGTTTAAGACGTGAATTTCCCTTTACATTTTTGATAGCGGATATAGCTAAGCCAATAATTGGAGAAGACTTTCTTTGTAACTATGGTCTCCTTATTGATATGAAACATAAGCGCTTAGTAGATCCCTTAACAAATCTTTCAGTCAATACCATTTCTTCTTTTATTGGCATTGCTTTACCAAAGTTATTTGCGGTTGATAATAAATTTACGAAATTATTAAGAGAGTTTCCGTCACTTATTGCAGAACCAGATTATACGAAACCTGTTAAACATACAACGGTACATCGACTTGTAACGGAAGGTAGTCTTCCATTTTCTAGACCCAGGCGCTTAGATCCGATAAAATACACGGTCGCTAAAACGGAATTTGATTTTATAGTTAAAACAGGCATTTGTCGGCCTTCAAATTCTTCAGTAGCATCTCTGCTTCACTTAGTACCTAAAAAAGAATTGAATGATTGGCGTCCTTGCGCTGATTTTAGGAGATTAAATATTGTAACTGTGCCGGATCGTTATCCTTTACCACACATACAAGATTTTAATATGAATCTTCGTAATAAAAATATATTTTCGAAATTAGACTTAGAGCATATCACCAAATTGCTATGGCTGAGGAAGACATTTATAAAACTGCGATTACAACTCCTTTCGGTATGTTTGAATTCATGCGAATGCCCTTCGGACTTAGAAATTCTGCACAAACTTTCCAAAGATTCATTAACGAATTAGTCAGTGACTTAGATTTTGTATATTCCTATATCGACGACTTACTTATTGCAAGTAAAGACGAAGAACAACATTTAAAACATTTGCGTATACTTTTTCAATGCCTTTCAGAGTACGGTTTAAACATTAAACCAAGTAAATGTACTTTTGGCGTATCAAATATAGACTTTTTAGGACATAATATTTCTGGTACAGGTATTCGACCTTCTGACGAAAAGGTAGCAGCTATTCGCAATTTCGAACGTCCGAAATCAGTTAAGCAAGCCCAAAAATTTATAGGCATGGTAAACTATTACCATAGATATATTCCAAAATTAGCAGAATTTACGAACAAAATTTATGATCTAATTAACAGAACAAGTAAGAAACGTGACAAAACTTTAATATGGGCCGATATATCGAGTGAAGCTTTTGAATTCATTAAGGATAAATTTGCATCTACGATATTGTTAAATCATTTTAACAAAGATGCCAAATTATCTTTAACAGTAGATGCATCTAATACGGCTATTGGTGGTGTTATACAACAAACGTATAATAACAAAATTGAACCTCTTGCATTCTTTTCTAAAAAACTTTCTCCAACCGAAATTAAGTACAGCGCATTTGATAGAGAATTATTGGCAATTTATTTAAATATAAAACATTTTCGATATCTTTTGGAAGGACGACAATTTACAGTTTTTACGGACCACAAACCTTTAACTACAGCTTTAAATTCAAAAAACGAACGGAGTCCCAGACAAACGAGACATTTGGAGTTTATAGCACAATTTACTGATGACATACAATACATTAAAGGATAATCCAATGTTGTAGCAGATACGCTATCTAGAGCTTTCGAGGTTAATGCAATACTCAATACAGAGCTGAATTTCAAAATTTTACAAAGCGAACACCAAAATGACAGTGATTTAAACGAACTAATATCTAAAATACAATTTTTAAATTTGAAGTTAATTAATATACCTATATTAAATTTTAATATTTGGTGTGAAGTTTCTGGAGATACGGAAGAGTAATTACGGAAGACGGTATTTGACATGCTGCATGGAATTGCACATCCTGGTACAAGAGCTACACGACGACTCATAATTAAAAAATATTTTTGGCCTAACATGACTAAAGATATTAATAGTTGGTCAAAAGAGTGTCTAAACTGTCAAAAATCCAAAGTTTATCGTCACACAAAGTCTCCTGTTGTCAAAATTCCCATTCCTAAGAATAGATTTGAGCATATACATCTAGATATAGTTGGAGCGTTACCTATTTCGAAAGGACGTCGTTCTGTTTTAACAATAATTGATAGATTTAATGGTTGGCCAGAGGCATATGCTCAAAAAGATATTTCAGCGTCAACAATTGCGAACAAATTTTTCAAAGAATACATATCTCGTTTTGGAGTTCCATTGAAAATAACCACCGACCAAGGTAGCCAATTCACATCAAAATTGTTTTTAGAGTTAACCAAATTACTCGGTAGTCATCATATTACTACTTCGGCTTATCACCCTCAAGGAAATGGTATGGTTGAAAGGTTTCATAGGCAGCTAAAAGTTACTATAATGGCTAGAGATGGATCAAACAATTGGTATGACGAGTTACCTGTCATACTACTTGGGTTGCGATCTATTTACAAAGAGGCTATTTCAGCTACACCGGCGGAAATGGTTTTTGATCAAAATGTACGTTTACCGGGGAAACTTGTTGTTCCATCAGCTGAGAATAGTTCATCAACTGAAATTTCAAGTAGTTTACGTGAACATTTTCGGAATATTAAATCAAATTTAAGTCTTCATAGAAATTGTGATACAGGAATTTATGTTCCAAAAGATCTTCAAACTTGTAAATTTGCATTTGTTCGAGTTATAGATAAACGCTCATTACAGCAACCATATGAGGGACCTTACAATATTGTGGAAAAAGGAACAAAAATATTTTAAATTGGAAATCAATGATACTATTAAAACTATTCCAATTGACAGATTAAAACCAGCAATAATTGAAACAACAGATACAAACAACACTAACAATACACTTAAAAAGAGAGTTACTTTTAATTTGTATTGTAGGGTTTTTTATAATTTTAACTTTACAATAATTTGTAATGTTGTTATTTTTTTATATTCATGTATTTTTAATTTTCAATTTTGAATTTTGTTTACTTCAAAAATTTTCATTCTTGTGAAAATTCGATTTATGTACAACCGATTTTTAAGCGTTAATAAAATATATTAATTTTTACATTAAAATAGTTCCTTTATTTATATCAATATTGGAACTACACATACCGAAACGATTTTTAAGATAAACACAAAATAAAAAAATGGCAAAAAACCCTAATCTGAACGATCGGTTGTATGGGATATATATTATATATAGCTCCGAGCGAAATGATTTTTACAGGAAATCTTCTATGATATTCTATGATACAAGTTTCACGTTTTCATATTGGAAACTAAGGGAGAAATGGCCAAAAATCTTTCTATCTGAATGATCGGTTGTATGGGATATATACTATATATAGCTCCGATCAAAGTGATTTTTTCAGGATATCTTCTATGATATATTAGAATATATATCACCGAGTTTCACGTTTATACTTTCTAAATTGCGGCAGGAATAACCAAAATCGTCTTATCTGAACGATCGGTTGTATGGGATAGGTATATACTATATACATATAGCTCCGATCAAAGTGATTTTTTCAGGAAATCTTTTATGATATATTAGAATATATATCACCGAGTTTCACGTTTATACTTTCTAAATTGAGGCAGGAATGACCAAAATCGTCTTATCTGAACGATCGGTTGTATGGGAGATATATGTTATACTGGACCGATCCTACCGGATCCGACAAATGTCTAATATAATTCAAAAATACATCCTTGTGCCAAACTTCATTGCGATATCTCGAAATTTGAGGGACTAGTTTGCGTTAAAACAGACAGACGGACGGACAGACGGACACGGCTATATCAACTCAGTTCGTCGCCCTGATCAATTCGGTACACTTAATGGTGAGTCTATCTTCTATATTTCTCAACGTTACAAACATCGGACCAAAGTTAATATACCATTTCATGTTCATGAAAGGTATAAAAATGGTATAGAAAAATTAAATAATTCTCAAAAATAGCTTAGTAACCATTTTTATACCCAGCTGTACTTGTACACAGGGTATTATAACTTTTATTGGATAACGGTTGGTTGTACAGGTATAAAGGAATCGAGATAGATATAGACTGCCATAAATCAAAATCATCAGTATCGAAAAAAAATTGATTGAGCCATGTCCGTCCGTCCGTCCGTCCGTCTGTCCGTCAACATGATAACTTGAGTAAGTATTGAGATATCTTCACCAATTTGGTACACGAGCTTATCTGGAACCAGAATAGATTGGTATTGAAAACGAGCGAAATCGGATGATAACGACGCCCACTTTTTATATATACAACATTTTGGAAAGCAAAAAACCTGATTATTTAGTAAATAATAAACCTAGAATGTTGAAATTTGACGTGTGGACTGATATTGAGACTCTTGATAAAATCAATTTTACAAATATTATTAATCATAAATCAAAAATCGTTAAACCTATCATAACAAAATTCGGCAGAGAGGTTGTCTTTACTATAAGGAATACTTTGAAAAAAAATTAACGAAATCGATTAAGGCCCATACCCACTTTTATATAAAAGATTTTTAAAAGGGTCGTGGACGAATAAAATAAGCTATATCTTTGCAAAAAAGAGCTTTATATCAATGGTATTTCATTTCCCAAGTGGATTTATAACAAATAATAGGAGAAACTTCAAATTTAAAAAAAAGGCGTGGCACCGCCCCTTTTATGACTAAGCCATTTTTTATGTTTCGGGAGCCATAACTCGAAGAAAAATTAACATATCGTAATGAAATTGTGCACATATTTTCCTTATAGCAGGAAATATTTCTAGTAAAATTGAATAAGATTGGTTAAGGACCACACCCACTTTTATATAAATGACTATAAAAAGGGTCGGAGGCAAATGTAATAAGTTAAATCTTAGCGAAAAATAGTTTTGTAGCAATCGTATTTTGTGCCATTATAATAAGAAATGGGAAAAATTCAAATCTTGAAAAATTGGCGTGGCACTGCCCCTTTCTTACAATGCATTTCCCAACGTTTCTGGAGCCATAACTCGACGAAAAATTTGGTGCACATGTATGCCTTTTAACAGGAAATATTTTCAGTAAAAATGGACTAAATCGGTTAAATCGCCTTCTTTTGTATAAAAGATTTTGTAAAAGTGCGTAGGAGCAGGTAATAAGCTATTTCTAGTAAAATTTGGAACATTTCGTTAATAACCCTGCCCTTTTTATACTTTTTATACTCAGCTAAGCAGAGCTCACAGAGTATATTAACTTTGTTCGCATATCGGTAATCCGTAACGGCATAAAATAATCGAGATAGATATAGACTTCTATATCTCTCTATATATCAAAATGATCTGGGCGAAAAAAGAAATTCATTTAGCCATATCCGTCCGTAACACGATAACTTGAGTAAATTTTGAGGTATCTTAATGAAATTTGGTATGTAAGTTCCTGGGCACGGATCTCAGATCGTTATTTAAATCGGACCATATCCACGCCCACTTTTTCGATATCGAAAATTTCGAAAAACCGAAAATGTGCAATAATTCATTACCAAAGACGGATAAAGCGATGGAACTTGGTAGGTGGGTTGACCTTATGACGCAGAATAGAAAATTAGTAAAGTTTTGGACAATGGGCGTGGCACCGCCCACTTTTAAAAGAGGGTAATTTAAAAGTTTTGCAAGCTGTAATTTGGCAGCAACGTTACTCTTATTACTATATGTGTGATAAAAAAACTATTAAAATCGGATGACGAACACGCCCACTTTTAAAAAAAAATTTTAAGTCAAATTTTAACAAAAAATATAATATCTTTACAGTATATAAGTAAATTATGTCAACATTCAACTCCAGTAATGATATGGTGCAACAAAATACAAAAATAAAAGAAAATTCCAAAATGGGCGTGGCTTCATTTAATTTGTCTAGAATACTTTTAATGCCATAAGTCGAACCAAAATTTACCACTCCTTGTGAAATTTGGTAAGGGAATAGCTTTTATGGCGGCAACTGTTTTCTGTGAAAATGGGCGAAATCGGTTGAAGCCACGCCCATTTTTTATACACAGTCGAACGTCTGTCCTTCCTCTTGGCCGTTAATACTTTAACTCACTTTATCTTGGTATTAAAAATGGGCGAAATCCGACTATGACCACGCCCACTTTTTCGATATCGAAAATTTCGTAAAATGAAAAAAAATACCATAATTCTTCTAATTCTATACGTAATAGGAAAAAAGGGATGAAACATGGTAACTGCATTGGTTTTTTGGGCGTGACACCTACCATATTAAGTAGAAGAAAATGAAAGGGTTCTGCAGCCGAGATCAAAAGCCCTTTGAATCATGAAATACTGTTCGTGGTATTACATATAAAAATCAAATAGCGTTACCCGACAGATGATGTTCTGGGTCACCCTGATCCACATTTTAGTCGATATCTCGAAAAGGCCTTCACATATAAAACTAAAGGCCACTCCTTTTTAAAACCCTAATTAATACCTTTAATTTGATACCCATATCGTACAAACACATTCTAGCGTCCACCTATAGAACTATGGCCCACTCCCTTTAAAAATACTCATCAACACCTTTCATTTGATACCCTTGTCATACAAACACATTCCAGGGTTACCCTACGTTCATTTTCCTACATGCTGATTTTCCCTTATTTTGTCCGGTTACACCCGAACTTAGTCTTCCTTACTTGTTTTTATACATACTTAGTTGTAAACAGTAGGGAAATCCCCATATCTGAAGGAAAACTGCATTATTACCCGCTCAAGGTCATTGGTGTTATCCTCTGTATCCTTTTTGCTTCTTTTTAACGAAAGTTAGTTCAGAATAGAACCATATGTATATGTATTATCAGCCTTGTAACACTATTAAGCACACAAAACAATCAACAACAGCATTTCAGGTGTACAGCTGGGTATGTAATGTTCGGTTTCACCCGAACTTAGACTTCCTTACTTGTTTAAGACAAATTTAGTATGAAATACATATATGTGACCCGGCCTATGAAAAGGTGGCTTATGACTCAATTTCAATTTTGAGTCATAAGCCACATTTTCATAGGTCACATATGGTGCATTATATGGGACCTATGGAATATTTTGCAAAAGTCCTAGAATGGCCTGTGCAAAGATGCGCAGTTATATATTATATGATATTAGTACATCATATATTAGCTGTTAGTTCTGCGTACTCCAAACTGGAAAAAGAAGCGGTAAGGATGGGTTTGATGACAAAACGAAGTACCTGCTGTCATCGAGCAAAGAGTCAGCGCATTTGCGGTGAATGAGGACAAAACGAAGTACCTGTTGTCATCGAGCAAAGAGTCAGCTCATTCGCGCCTTGGCAACCACGCTACTGTTGACGGCCATAATTTCGAAATAGTAAACGACTTCATTTATTTGGGAACCAGCACAACACTAGCAACAACATCAGCACTGAAATCCAGCGAAGAATCCATCTTGCCAATAAATGCTACTTTGGATTAGGTAGGCAATTGAAAAGAAAAGTACTCTCTAGGCAAACGAAAATCATGCTTTACAAGTTAATTATCGCACCCGTCCTGCTATATGGTGCAAAAAATGGACCATGACAACATCAGATGAAGGGGCTTTGAAAGGTTTCGAGAAAAAAGTTCTTCGAAAGATTTATGGACTTCTACGCGTTGGCGATGGCGACTGCCGAAGAAAATTTAATGATGAGCTGTACGAGCTATACGCAGACATCAACATAATCCAGCGAATTAAAACGCAGCTGCTGCGCTGGCTAGGTCATGTTATGCGAATGAAAGATGATGCTCCGGCCAAGAAAGTGTTTCTATCGGAACCCGCCTATGGAAGCAGAGGTAGAGGGCGGCCCCCACTCCGTTGGAAGGACCAGGTGGAAAGCGATTTAAACTCCCTTGGTGTGACGAATTGGCGCCGGTTGGCGGAGCGAAGGAGCGACTGGCGTGCTTAGCCATAACCGTTTAGACGGTTAAGCGGCAATTAAGTAAGTAAGTTAGTATATCAACATGACATAGTTATTTGCATCACAGGATGCACAATATCAGATCGCATGCAACTAGCCCTTCGCATCATAGAGAGGTTGTGCGATACCAAAGGACTGTCTATCAATCCTAACAAAACTGTCATAGCGCCTTTCACCCGGAAAAGGAAAGCATCCACCCCAGAACCATCCCTGTGTGGAACTAAAAAACAAATTCTCAATGGAGGCAAAATACCTATGGATTGAACCCTCACGTGGAATGTTCATTTGGATGCTATCCTAAACAAAGTAATAAGAGCTTTCTTCGCCTGTACTCCACTCTTCGGCAAAACATAAAGGATATCTCGAAAAATGGTATACTTGACATTTAATACTGTTGTAAGGCCAATAGTCACCTATGCTTCCCTAGTTTGGTCGCGGAAGGCCACGCAAAGAACGGCAACAGCAAACCTAAGCAAACTACATCGACTAGGTGCAATGAGAACGTCCCCTGCTGATGTACTTAGTTCTTTATTGGGAAAACCTCCCTTCCCTATTCTGATAGAGAAAGAGGCAACACTAGGCGCCCTAAGACTTCAAAATATTTCGGAGTTGAAGCCAGGAAACATGATAGGGCATATGAAAGTAATAAGAAAATTCATAGGAAATACCACGTTACAACTGCGTGACGTAATGTCCAATAAGCCAAAATCTCACGGAACTTTGAAGTGTCCATTGTGGACAGGAACCACTGGGAAACAGGGAATCCCTATAATGACTCTGATTCAGAGGTCTGGTTCACGGATGGATCGAAATTCGATGACGGAAGAACGGCAGCTGGCATCTGTTATTATTATAATTATTTATTTATTACGACTCTATTGAGTCTAGATCAAAACAAATTTCTTACAGAGTAGGCTTAAAACTAATTACAAGTAACTTAAGCCTATAAGAACTCAAGGGATAAAGCATATATGCTTTCATTCTTTCATAAAGTAAAACATAAATAAAGAGGTGAAAAAATATTTATAAATGCAGGGAGAGAAAAAAAAAAGTATTTATAAATATGAGACTCTTTGCTATAATCTAAGAAGTAAAACTAGTTTTACAATATTCAAAAAAAATGTCTTTTAAATTTAGTTTTGCTATTGCATTGCTTAATGTTATTAGGTAATTCATTAACACATTTTAGCCCTTTGTATTGAAGATTACATTTATTTGACTCACATCTGAACGCAGGTAATTTAAAATCATTAGGGGGACTCATGATAGCATATAAACTTATAAGGTGTAAAATTATATCCATTTACACACGCTGTTATATGAAAGCACCTAGTAATACTCTTGATAAACTTGATTGTTTTTCAGCTGTATTATTTCCAAAAAATTTTTTTTGATTGTTATACAAATTAAAAAATACCAAGATTAAGTGAAAAATCAAAACTAAAACGCCTTTACTTGCTGATGTTGGATATTTTTGATGAAAATGCCGTCTGTAATGTCTGCAAGGTTGCATTCCTTTGAGTTTACCGCGTTTACACAATGAAATGTGCGCGTAAATTTATGCATATTGTGTAAATGATTTTTCATACAAAATTTGACAGCTCGTGCGTAAACTAGATAAATTTATACGTTTACACACTTTATAAGGCATTTATACGGTTACATGAGTCCCCCTATTTCTTCTACGAGTGTCTATGTTGTGTATATCATTGCCGTATTTTATATTGACCCTTAAGTATTCTGGTAGGTTAGAATCTACAATATAATGAGTTAACCGGGGATTGCCCGTATCGCCTTTAAATGTATGAAAACATTTATTTCAAGCCATTTTTAATTTTATAATTTATTTAATAATTTGGGAAAAAGTTAAACAACGTGACATCGTTTATACCTTGTAAATCTCTTCAAAGCCTTTTCTCCCGAGAGTGGGAGTCGAACCCGCACTCCTACGATAGTTGAAATTGTAACGAACCCGTTAGTCGGGTTTATAGCTGGGGTATAACTCAGCGAATGAGTTCGCCGATACAATAAAAGATGTTAGTTAACGTTATAAAATGATGATTTATTTCAATCAATAATAAAATCTATATACATATATATATGTATGTGATGATAATATGGTTAATCACCGAGTGTTTTACACGCCTCGGTAGTATGCTTAGTGAATATACGTAATCGGTGAGCGTTTCACACAACTCACCGCTCCTTTTATACCATTTTTGAGTCGGCTTCCGTTGATTTACAACAAAAGTTCTTATAACTAAGCTAAGATTACTAAATATATATTTGTACGCATGTGTGTTCGCTATCGTTTGACAATTACATTTCTCCTTGTTCGCTTATACGTAAGTATGTATGTTTGTGCATAATTAAGTGAGTTCTTACACTCTGCGATAAAAGTTTTCATATCCTATATATAATGTAATATGTGCTATAATTATACATGTTTTAAAATGTATGTATGATTGTACAAAGTATATTTAATTCAAAATTTATGTACATATATGTATAAGAAAATTCATTTCATGCCATATATATAAATTATTATACTTCAGTTTATAATTTTAATATACAAAATCCAAATTTGTGGAGGCCCCGAAAGCCTGTAATTTTGGGGTCTCACATCACCCCCTAACTTCCGGCTCGTGATTGTTACCTCGGCGCCTCTGTTGATCCGTTGTCATCGCGTCAAAGCTGTAAATTTTGTCCAAAACCATCTAATCATAACCCGAACCGTGTTGGTATTTCCTTCGTTAAATTTCCCAAGGTTTCCCATTTCGCAAAATTTCGTATGTTTATGTGTATAAATGTACGTGTGAGTTTGCTAATTTCGTACTTGTTGTTGTTGTCACCAAATAATTATTCCTTCTTAAGTTACGTTGACCTTTATTGTTGTACTACTGTAGCTTTAATACCTTGCAATTCTTACGTTAGTTGCTGTCGGTATCCTCGTGTATTGCCCTTTCTGGTATTGCTTGTGTTTGTGGTTGTTGTACCACTGTATCTTTTCATTTCGTGCTTGCTTGCGTTGTTTGTTGTTGTACCATGTAGCTGTGATATTTTCTATTACTTATATTAGTTACTATTGGTATGCGCGTGCATTTGCCCTTTATTGTATTCCTTGTGTTTGTTGTTGTTGTACCACTGCATTTATATTTCGTGTTTGCACGTGTTGTTTGTTGTTGTACCATTGCATTTCTTTGTTCCTTGTTATTGTTAGTCGGCTGCTGTTTATGGTAGACGGAGTAGATAAGCGTGTTTTGGCGTGTACCAAATTAGGGTTGCCGACAAATTTTGTTACCGGTTATATAAATGTGATGGTTACTATTATTGTGATTATTACTATGATCATAAATAGTGCTATTATGATTATTAGAGCATTATTATTAAAATATAGAAAAATATAGAAAATAAAGTTAATGTAATTGTAATAATTATTAGGGTAATGATTGAAATTTTTGAAACTTGTTCATATTGTGATTTACCGTCGTGCTACGCCTTCCTTTGTAGTTTTCGGTGATTTTACTCTTCGGTTGTGTTTGAAAAGATGTAGATGGGCATCTGTGGAAGGTTTTGTTGCACTTTCGCTTCTCCCGTTGATTAACTTGTTTTCGTAAAATGGTTTAAGCTCGCTTAGATGCGCTGTTCTCTTCTTGCCTTGAAACGTTTTGTCCAGTTCGACGATGACTGGCGAAATAAAATTCGTGGTTCTATGGGGCCCGCTGAATTTTGGTGCTAGTTTGGCCGCAAAGTTGTCGGTTGCCTTTGACAGATGGTGTTCCTTTACCAAAACTCTGTCTCCTATCGGCGGATTCCATTTCCTCCTCCGCAAATTATAATGTCGTGCCTGTTCTGCTGACGCACGTTGCTGGTTTCTTCGTACCATTTCAAATATCTCCTTCATTTTCGCTACTTTTTCATTTGCCGTTGTTGTGGCCTCGCCTGTGCCAAATTTTCGTTCGTCGTATAGGGCGTTAGGGATCCGTGGCTCTCGTCCTTGTACCAAGAATGCCGGGCTGTACCCTGTTGCCTGGCATACACTCGAATTTAGTGCTAGCATTATCTCTGGTAATAACTCGTAGCAGTTGCGTTCTTCTTTTCCCGTGAATTGTGCCAACATCCGTTTGATGTTTCGGTTTGCCCTCTCCGTTGGGTTCTCTTGTGGTGTATAGGGTGCTGTTAATTGGTGCTTTACTCCATAGTCCTGAAGGAGTCTCTTGAATTGTCTGCTCGTGAACTGGGCGCCGTTGTCTGTAATAATGACCTTCGGAACTCCAAATCGTGATATTATACGCTCTCTAACTGCTTTGATGAGCTATCCGCTGTTGCCTTAAGTAAGGGTACGATCTCTACCCACTTGGTGAAACGATCTAGAAATACTAGAACCATGGTATTGCCGTGCTTTGAACGTGGTAATGGTCCAACGAAATCTGCGCTCACCGTTGCCCACGGTTCTTCTGGAAATTGGGTTAACATTTTCCCCGCTGCTTGCTGTTGATTAGGCTTGTAAATTTGACAGATTGGGCATTGTTGTACATACCGTTTTATGTCGCGAAACATTCCTGGCCAGTAGTACCTTGTGGCTGCTCGAGCTCTTGTCTTCCGGATACCCATGTGTCTGGCGCTTGGGCTGTCGTGCACTTCCTGTAATAATTTACCGCGTTGTGGTTTCGCTACACATAGTTTCCACGGGATCGCGTCTAGATCGTCGATCTGAACTGCTATGTGGCGATATAACTCACCGTTTTCAATTATGTAGTCTGGAAACTTCTCCGGGTTTCGTTTAACTTCCTCCTTCCTTTTTTCAAGCCATTTACACGATATTTCGTTTTCGTGTTCCAGTATGCTGAGTTGTGCATCTTGCGGCTGTCGTGACAGCGCATCCGCTACTACGTTCAGCTTACCTTTCCTGTACTGTACATCGAACGAGTATTGTTGCAACTCTAACGCCCATCTCGCAATACGTCCCGAAGGACTTTCGATGGCGTTCAACCATTTCAATGATAAGTGGTCCGCAATTACCGTGAATTCGTAGCCCTATAGATATGGTCGCATTTTGCGTATAGCCCATACAGTGGCTTAGCACTCTTTCTCCGTGGGTAAATAATTAATTTCTACTTTGTTGAAGCGGCGGCTAGCGTACGCGATTACCCGCTCTCCGTCGTCTAGCTCCTGTGTTAGGACTGCTCCTAGTCCAAAATCGCTCGCGTCTGTTTGTAATGTGAATCTTCGTGTAAAATCTGGGCACGCCAGTACTGGTGCTTCGGTGAGTGAATACTTCAGTGTCTGAAATGCTGTTTCTTGTGTTTCGGTCCATTTCCATCTGTTACCCTTCTTTAACATGGTTGTCAGCGGATGCGCTATTTTTGAAAACTCTGGTGCGAAGC
The DNA here is from genome assembly GCF_040869045.1 of Eurosta solidaginis. Taxonomy (NCBI): domain Eukaryota; kingdom Metazoa; phylum Arthropoda; class Insecta; order Diptera; family Tephritidae; genus Eurosta; species Eurosta solidaginis. The sequence goes on from NC_090322.1 coordinate 143,283,798, forward strand.
GCCGGTACCAAGATGCTATGCATAAAAATCGTCTTAACTGTCTTACGTTTGTTGGTGGTTGCAATTCCTTAATCGCTGCTACTTTATCTGGGTCCGTGTGTGTACCCTTTTCGCTTACCACATGTCCCAGATACTTCAGTTGCTTCTTGAAAAATTCGCACTTTTCGGCGTTGATTCTTAAATTTGCTTTTCGTAGGCGTTTAAACACTTCCGTTAGATGTTTAATATGCTCCTCTAGCGTTGAACTTGTAGTTATGATGTCATCTAGGTATGGGAATGTGTTCGGTTCTAATTCGGGGCCGATTACTTGATCTAAAGCCCGTTGAAATGTTGCGGGTGCTGAAAGAAGCCCAAATGGCATCACGCGCTATTGAAACAGCCCGCGTCCAGGTACAGTAAACGCCGTATATTGCTTACTTCCTTCCTCCATAGGGATTTGCCAGTAGCCGTTTTTCAGATCCAGGCTACTTATGTACTTCGCGTTTCTTAGCCGGTCTAGTATGTGTTGGATCCGTGGTAGTGGGTATGCATCGGGGACTGAGCGTGCGTTGAGCTGGCGATAGTCTATACATAACCTCCACTTACCATTCTTCTTCCTTGCGAGTACGATCGGTGCACTATGCGGGCTTCGCGATGGCTCGATGCCCCCTCTTCTCCAATAGCTCATTTATCTCCATATCAATGGTTTGCTGCATCTTCGGATTCCGTGGAAAGTATCTTTGTTTTATCGGCCGATCATCACGCATGATTATTTTATGTGCCGTGATATTTGAGGTACCAGTCATATTATCGAAACTAAGAATCTGTTCGTCTAGGAAATCCTTAACTCTTGTAGTGTTTTCAGACGGGCTTTGTTGGTCCGTAGTTAGTCCTTCCATATCGTTTACATCGGGCTCGCCTGCCTCAGTTATTGTCCTGCACATAACCGTGTCTTTGCTTGCCTCTTCTGCTTGTAGCGTTACCGTGTGACCGTCGAAATTTAATGATGTGTTTGCCCTGGCAAGTATGTCCATGCCGATGACAAATTCTTCTATTAGTCCTGGAAGAACGAGTATTTCGCTGTTGTACTTCTCTTTCTCGATCTTTACGTCTGCCACCATTGCTTCCTTTATCGTGCTGACTCTACCATCGCCCAATACCACTCGGATTCGTACCTGTTTCAAAATCGCCTTACCTAATCTCCTCGAACATGTCTGACTCATAAAACTCCTTGTCGCTCCTGTATCTACTGTTGCTGTTACTTTGCAGCCATTTATCTTTACGTCGGCCAAAATATGTCATCCTGTTTGCTTCAAAATAGTTAGACCTCCCGAATTTGTACTGCTGGAGACCCCACCCCTCGGGTCTGATCGAGTCTCCGGTTGTTTCCCGATGATGCGCGGCAACAATTTTTTGTGAGAATGTCGAACCGACCACATTCCCAACAAAAGTCTCGACGTTCATTGCGGCACGCATAGGCACGATGTCCGTTTTCACCACATCGCCTGCACGCGGCCCTGGGATTCGTATACGTTTGTCTTGTTGGTGGGTTACTTCGCTGTGTATTGCCATTGCCATTCTTGCTACTATGCTCTACATCTGGTAATTCTTGTATGAAAAAATGCCGGACATCTGAACGCCTTGCTGGAAGTGCTCTTGGCACTACTCTCTGCGCTTCTCTGCCATTCGTGATATTTTTGAAGTCCTCTGCCAGACTCACCAAGCCTTCGATCGTCTGAAATTCAGTTCGTTTTATATATAATTGATACTCACTGCGGCAGTTTCGGTATATTCTTTGCAGTCTTTGTTCCTCGGTGAGGTTCGCGTGTTTCATAAGGTTCTGTAGTTCCAAAACGTAATCCTTGAATGACTCTCGTGGTCGTTGTGTTCGCTGACGTATCTCCCTTTCGAAGTATGATGCGCTCAAGAAGAAGCGTAAAAAGTCGTATTTAAAACTGTTCCATTCGCTCCAGTGGCGATTATTGTTCCGCAGCCATACCAGGGCTCGGTCCTTGAATAATTCTGGTAGCGCTCGCGGGACTGAATTAATGTCCACTTCATATCCCTCCGCCATCTCTTCTACTCTCTCGACGAAACTCAGTGGGTCACCTTTGCCATCGTACTTAATTCCCCATTTTCGTGCTCGGTCCATTACGCAGACGGTAGACGGGGGTTGGGTCAGTTGTCCTGCAAATTGATATGACATATTAGGTATCGTAGGTATGCTTACGCTTTCAATGTTATTGACCGGGGTCGCTGGTCGACTTCCGGAAGCGGTTCCACTGTTGCCTTGACCTTCTTGATTGGTGGTTAACGTTGTTTTGGAATGCTTTGTTTCCAACCCTGCGAAACGTGTTTCATAGCTTGGATTTTGGTTAACAAATTGGGGGAACTCCTTCCTCAACTCATCGACGGTTCCGCTGTTGTTCAATCCAAACTCGGTCGCGTATGTCAAAAGATCTTCCATCTTCAGGTAATAAATCCAATTTACCTTGACCATGTTGTCTTGTTATATATTCCCGTGAAATAAAATATATGTCCCCTTATATGTATAAGGGTCCCTGCTCGGGCGCCAATTGTAACGAACCCCGTTAGGCGGGTTTATAGCTGGGGTATAACTCAGCGAATGGGTTCGCCTATACAATAAAAGATGTTAGTTAACGTTATGAAATGATGATTTATTTCAATCAATAATAAAATCTATATACATATATATATGTATGTGATGATAATATGGTTAATCACCGAGTGTTTTACACGCCTCGGTAGTATGCTTAGTGAATATACGTAATCGGTGAGCGTTTCACACAACTCACCGGATCCCTTGTAAAATACATAATTGGTGAGTGTTTTACACAACTCACCGGATCCCTAGTAAAATACGAAGTCTTCGAACGTTTTACACGACTCGGCGGTATACCTAGCATAAACAGCTGAAGTTTGACACCACCAGCTGCTCCGTGGTGAATGTTTAACACAGCCCACTATATAGCTCACTCTACGACTTCTAAGCCAAGAGTGCCTTGTTCATGAATTTGCCGCTCCTTTTATACCATTTTTGAGTCGGCTTCCGTTGATTTACAATAAAAGTTCTTATAACTAAGCTAAGATTACTAAATACATATTTGTACGCATGTGTGTTCGCTATCGCTTGACAATTCCATTTCTCCTTGTTCGCTTATACGTAAGTATGTATGTTTGTGCATAATTAAGTGAGTTCTTACACTCTGCGATAAAAGTTTTCATATCCTATATATAATGTAATATGTATTATAATTATACATGTTTTAAAATGTATGTATGATTGTACAAAGTATATTTAATTCAAAATGTATGTACATATATGTATAACAAAATTCATTTCATGCCATATATATAAATTATTATATTTCAGTTTATAATTTTAATATGAAAAATCCAAATTTGTGGAGGCCCCGAAAGCCTGTAATTTTGGGGTCTTCACAAAATGGTTACAAACGCATTCAGCTACGTCATGCCTCAGTTGTTGTAAAGTTTATCCCAATTGCCTTTTTTCGCATATATTATCTTCTACAAATCACATAATTCGTATGTAGTTATGTGTTGAAGTTATGCATGTTTTTAAGGCGGTTTTCAGAGAAACTTGGCATTGTTGCTGTTTTTGTTCTATTTATAGAACTACAACGAATTAACCAAATGTTGTCTACTTATAATGAGTTAACCGGGGATTGCCCGTATCGCTTTGAATTTGGCAATTGGGAAAAACTTAGAACAAAAACAGCAAGAATGCACTATAGGTCAAATGACCACTTTTTCTGTGCGAAACTAATTAATCCAACAAAATCATGGTATTCAAATTAAAACTTGTTAGCATTTCAAGAGTAAAAGTAATTCTGTTAAAAAAATGGAAATTAACCCATTAAAGACCAAAAATCAATATTAACCCTTTTGCAACCATTAATCCAAACATGAAATTCATTCGTTTATTTTAATTATAGTAAAACATTTAGTACTTGATTAAATCTAATTCATTTTAAAAATTTAAATCATAACAAGACTCTTCACATTCATTAATTTCATCGTGCTCGTTGCCAAGTTGAAATTCCTCTATCGATTACTTCAATTACTTCAGGTGGAAGTGTCGAACGCTTCCGCTTTTGTAAGCGTCTCTTTAAAAATGTTGTAGAAATTAATGGATCTGATGTATCCATAGCTCTATTAAATACGTCTAACAGGTTATTGATGCGGTTGTTCCTGCGGGCGTAATGCAGTCTATCGGATTTGTATATTTTATGTCGCGATTCAGAAGCTTGTTCTGCAAAAAAACCTAGTGGGAGCACCGTATTTTCTATTATTTTTTTTTTTGAATGCAGGAGGACTTTATGTACCGTAGAAGTCATTGGCAACCAGCAACATAGCTCCTGAAAATGTTTTGCTGTCTCAAAGCAATATATTTCAAATTTGCTTGAGTTTATTTCGAACTGGCTGGATAAACAAATCAAAATGATTTTTAATCGAAAAAGAAGCTCTTTGTCAACACCAGTTATTTCAGAAAAAATCTCATGATCACTCGACGAGCAGTGTTTCCGTCATTTGTGGAACCGCAGCCACCTACTCTGGGCATGTCCACGCGAAGTCCGAGCTTTGTCCAAAATCGGTTTGTATTTCTGTTTTTCTTTTTAAGATAATTGACTTATCATCTCCTAGTATCTGCCACTTTTTCAATTTGCATTTATAGCCTAAATGTAATGTAAATTCAAAAAATCTTATCCAGCAATGAAGGGGAATAAGTCCAAATTTTAAGTTTTCTTCTTTTGCACGGAATATTTCACTTTTATAATCAAAAGTATTTATAAAATCCTTAGGTGTGGCAGCACAAATAGGACAAGCTTGGTTAGATTTAATTTCAGTTATAATGTTTAGAACTTTTCCATCAATTAGTGTTAAAAATAATTTGAATGACACTTTAGCAAATTTTCCATCAGCAATTGAAATTTGTATGTTTTTCAAAGCTTGGATCTCGTTTTTTAAATCCGAGTCTTCCTTTAAAACAATTTCTTTTGTCTCCTTTGTATATTCCTGCTTAATTGGCCTACAAAATCTTACAGATTGTGGTGTACGGTTGTCCCAAATTGGCGTTCCCGATAAAAGTAGTAATTTTAAAGGAATAACTGTTGTAGCTAAAAGAGAAGCATCGGAGCTATTTGAAGAACTGGGGTCATTAAATATTTGCTTAAATTGAGCTCGTCCAGTGCTGCTATCAAATCCATAGCTCAATATTAATTTAGAGCTTAAAATATCTATTTTCTCCTGTTGTTGTTGTTGTTGTAGCGATTCGGTTACTCCCCGAAGGCTTTGGGGAGTGTTATCGATGTGATGGTCCTTTGTCGGATACAGATCCGATACGCTCCGGTAACACAGCACCATTAAGGTGCTGGCCCGACCATCTCGGGAACGATTTATATGGCCACATTGAACCTTCAGGCCATCCCTCCCTCCCCACCCCAAGTTCCATGAGGAGCTTGGGGTCGCCAGAGCCTCGTCTGTTAGTGAAACGGGATTCGCCGCTCGAAGGTGAGGTTGACAATTGGGTTGGAGAAGCTATATATTGCGCTACACAACCCCTTCAATCCCTCTATTTTCTCCTCTTCCATGATAGCTAGGAAAACTTCTTTTTGCATCGCAACGATTCTTTCTGCCGTGTGCTGTAAAATAGATTGCAACGAAACTTTGGCAAGGGTCTCATTTGCTTCTATACCCTGAGCTCGACATTTCAATTTTGCGGCAATAATATTGCTATAGTGCGGATACATATCGTCATCCGCAGAAAGTTGTTTGACGCATTATCAAATCATCAACAAATAAAAAACCAATCGATTTATAACACTTATCAGTATGGAGTAAAAATGATCTGATGGGTAAAACGAATGGGATGGGCAAGGATCCAATTCGTTAGCACCAATGGAACACAGCTTTGCAACGTTTTGGCTATGCAGCTGACTTCACGTTAGCAAGTGATAAAACACTCATCTCTTTATTTTCACTGGATACAGAAATACATTTTCAATATAATTAAGCTTTGTACCTTATATTGTAAAATTAAAATGAAAGTGTTTATTAAACAACAATTGAAACCTAAGCTTTCTGAGTTTTCGTGCATTGCGTGAAGAAAAGGGAAGGTAATCCGATTTCAGCGGCCGTACTCGCCAGCGCCTGTGAATTCATATACAATTGCCACCAGAAGGTAGGGTGCTTCAATATTTAATGGAAAAGATCGGAATTTGTTGATGCCATCCACGTAAGTGATAAAAACACATTTCCCTTTTTGTCAAATTCAATATTGCATTGAATAAGCTGGTCCTTCGAGCCGGATGTCTTGATCTGGCTAATCGAACACAAGCAACGGTTCCTGTTGAAAAATTAGTTCCCCCAACATGGCCAAAGTCAGGTCCCTCGAGTCCAAAGTCCAATTACAACAAAATCGTTTTGAATTATTAAAAATCGCCGCTGAGCCTATATTAAAGGCCTCTGTAGCGGAGTTAACCAAAATTAAAATTCAATCGCGCCTTTACCACCTGGAAAAAACTTGGGAAAGAATTGAACGTGAACACGAATCAATATACGCATTAAAATTTGAGGTTATAAAAGATAGCGATTACATAACCAACAACGTGTTCACTAGTATGTACGAAGTTTACGATCAACAAAAGGTATTTTTATTAGAAAAGCTTGCTGATTTCAACGCAGCAAATCCACACGACGGATCTGTCCTCGCCGAAACTTCCTTAGTAGCCCCTGCCTTATCCACCCGAGCAAGATTACCTGAATTGGTTCTTCCCACGTTCGATCGAAACTTCAGAAATTGGAGATCTTTCAGCGATATGTATACTTCACTTGTCGGGTCGAGTACGATTCTCGACAATAGCCGTGTTTTTTAACACGCGTATATCCGTTTACGCTTAAACTTTATATTGACTGCTAAGAGACAAACTATAAATACACCTCTGAAATTGCTGCGCATAAATTTTGTCCTACTAAATTTCAATACGCATTATACTCAGATGTAACTGAAATATGTGTCTTTGTTTCACCCTGTACACTAATTCTATGTATTATATGTGTGTCCACAATTCATCGCAACTGATTCAGCTATATGTTATACCCTATGGCCATCAGAGCGTTGCGTCTCCGCTTTTCGCTACACCCTGTTGCTGTAGCTAGTTGCTTTACCACAGCCGCTAGGTGGGTCTCCTAAGCATTATCTAAGCGAAGATAGGCGTTTTTTAACACGCGCAAACGAAACGTATACGCGCGTGTTAAAAAACACGGCTAATGTCACAAAGTTACAGTATCTTAAGCGAAGTTTATACGGGGAAGCAGCGCGTCTTCTAGCCACCTTCGCAATCACTGCTGATAACTTCGTTCCCGCATGGAATAAATTAGTTGCACGCTATGAGAACAAATGTGTTCTTATTGAAACTCAACTTGAAGCCTTATTTACGATTAAAAAGCTCACGTAGCCGTGTGCAAAGGGGTTATAAGGGTTGATCCCAACTGTCTCCGAAACCCTGTCCGCTCTGAAAGCTCTTGGAGCTCCTGTCGACTCCTGGGACATCATGATTGTCCACCTTGTGACTCGGTGCCTCGACTCAACCACACGTCAAGCATGGGCGCTTGACCAAGGTGCATCCGCAACCCCAACTAACCTTTCAGCTTTCACCAAGTTCGTCGAAGCTCGTGCTCCTGCACTTGAAACCATCGATCGTCATGACTCCGTTAAGTCGCAAAATAGTAACAAGGCGAAAAGTCATGCCACAACTTCGTCAACTTCATCATCGCGATATTGTTTGCGCGCCGAGAATCATAAGTTAATTCAATGCCCAACCTTTGAACGAAAATCTCCTACTGAACGCAGAGATTTTGTTAAATCAAAACAACTATGTTTTAATTGCTTAGGCCCTCACGTGTTAAAGGATTGCTCGTCCAAAGGAACCTGCCGTAAGTGTAAACAACGCCACAATGCGTTGGGATTGGGATTTACACATCGTTTCATCAAAACCTACCAAATCGACTGTCAACCACGTGACAGCAGATTCTGATGACTTACAATCATCAACCGTTCAATCGAGTGATTTGCAGTCAAACAGTAGTGAGGAACCTGCTGTCGTCAACCATGCCACCGCAGGAGCTTGTAAACACTCCAATGTCTTGTTAGCAACTGCACTCGTAGAAATTCAAGTTGAGCACGTGCGTCACATCGCGCGCGCATTGATTGATCCAGGTTCCGAACTGTCATTTATCAGTGAAAGAATTGTTCAACTTCTTCGATTGGTAAAATTGATATGATTTTAGGCGCTGACGTCTACTTCGAAATCTTACAAAATGGTCTTCGGAAAGGTCCAATACATACTCCGCTCGCGCAGGCTACAGTCTTTGGCTGGATACTTTCTGGATCAATCGCAGAAAATCCAGCAATGCCTTCAGCCCGTGTTCATTATTGCTCGCAGGATGACGAAATAAATCATCTTATCCGAAGGCTTTGGCAACAGGAGGAGGTTACCACCCTAAGATCTAAGTTGACTCCAAAAGAGGAGGCGTGCGAAACGCATTTCCAAAGGCCGCACACACGCACCGAAACTGGACGGTACGTTGTCCGATTACCTCTGAAACAATCCGTTTCAGCATTAGGAGATTCACGATCAAACGCAGTTCGTATCCTATTTTCTTTAAATCGACGACTGAACGCCAACCTGGAATACGCCCGAATGTATACCGAATTTTTGAACGATTACGAAACCACTCGTCACATGTCCAAAGTCCCTGATGGCTACGTACCTAAATCAATCATATGTTATTTGCCCCATCATGGCGTGCTCCGACCATCTAGTACGACTACTAAACTACGAGTTGTTTTTAATGGTTCAGCTCGAACAATGAGCGGCAAGTCACTCAACGACATAGTTTACACCGGGAAAAAACTCCAAACTGATTTTACCGATGTTTTACATTATTTTCGTAGTTACAAATACGTAGTCTCGGCTGATGTTAAACAAATGTATCGTCGCGTCTTGGTTCACCAGGATGATTGGGATTTACAGAAAATACTATGGTTGTCAAATGGGAAGTTAGTCGAATACCATCTCCGCACCGTAACTTATGGTCAAGCATGTGCACCCTTCTTAGCCCTAAAAGCATTTAAGCAGCTTGTGATTGACGAAGGACATCGATTTCCACTAGCGACTCCAATCACTCGGTCGATACGTAGACGACGAATTCGGTGGAGCTGACACTATACAGGAGTGCATTGAATTGGTCAACCAAGTTATACAACTTTGCAACGCTGGTCAATTTCATCTTCAGAAATGGTGTACCAATCAACCGACGATCCTCACACATCTGGAGCCCAACCTCTTGGCTACTGAAACCAACATCAAGTTTGATTCAACAAAAATTATTCGAACCCTCGGCTTAAGCTGGAATCCCGAGTCGGACAGCTTTCATTTTTATAACAACTTTATTCCTATTAAGACCATTACAAAACGTAACGTCTTATCTAAGATTGCGCAAATATTTGATCATCTAGGATTTATTTCTCCGATAGTCGTCACTGAAAAAATTCGCATGCAAAATCTTTGGCTTCACAAGCTTGAATGGGATCAACAACTCCCTGATTCGTTACAAAACTCTTGGAAGGATTTTGAGTCTAGCCTCCAAGACTTGCACATTCTCACAATTCCTCGGCATCTAGGTCTTGCTAAATCTGCTTTAGTCGAAATTCATGGCTTTTCTGACGCATCTCTAGCAGCCATGAGCGCAGTCGTCTTAAAGTTTTACATGAGGACAACATTACAGTGAGTTTGGTTCAAGCAAAGACCAAACTAACTCCTATTTCCAGAATGTCAATTCCTCGTCTTGAGCTCACCGCAGCAGTCCTGCTCACTCGACTAACACATAACGTTATTGATGCGTTCAATCTATCATCGGCCTCTGTCTGGATTTGGACTGATTCATCAGTTGCCCTCACTTGGCTCACGAATCATCCCCCAAAATGGAAGTACTTTGCAGCAAATCGAGTGAGCTTCGTTCAAGAAAGGCTACCCACGGCAAGTTGGAGGTTTGTTCCGGGTAAGGAAAACCCCGCGGATTGTGCATCACGTGGTATGACGCCCCGTCAATTGCATTCACACGAACTCTGGTGGCACGGTCCCCAGTGGCTTAAGTTGGATAGCTCGGTTTGGCCGACGAATAAATTCACTCAATCCCAACAAGCAGAAACAGAAGCAAGGAAAAGGAGAGACAAATCCACATTTCACACCAAAACAGATGATTCCGAATCAGTATTACTCGACTACTATTCGGACTTAACCAAATTATTACGCGTCACATCATGGTGTTTTCGATTCGCGAACAAGGCTCGCCGACTCCCAATGATCAACGATGACAAATGGCTATCAGTTGCAGAAATGCAGGATTCTTTACAATTTTGGATAAAATTCGTCCAGCAGATTGCTTTCAAGGAAGAAATAAAGCTTCTATCTAAAACCAAAACCACGGTTGCAAAAACTTCTAGTTCCATTCGTAACCTTAATCCATTTTTTGGACTCTGACGGCTTTCTTCGAGTTGGGGGACGCCTCGAAAACTGCGCATTACCATATGACGCGAAACATCCATATATTTTACCACGAAAGTCTAACTTAGCTAAGCTGATTATTCTAGACACCCATCTTCGCACGCTCCATGGGGCACAAGTTCCACGCTCGCCTTACTCCGACAACGGTTCTGAGCTAGTGACTGATTATACAGCAGAAGCTTTCATTGCAGCCTACAAACGGTTTTCCGGAATCTACGGTGTAAGCAAAACACTAACTAGTGATCAAGAAACGAACTTTATTGGCGCTGACAAAGAACTTAAACAACTTTTCAGTTCAGCATCAAGCGAGATGTCTCGCCTATCTCATTTATTATCAAAGGATGGAACCCAATGGCGTTTTAATCCACCATCTGCTCCAAACTTCGGCGGTCACTGGGAAGCCGGAGTAAAGTCAATAAAACATCACTTGAAACGCGTCATGAAGCGCTATTTATTTTCATTTGATGAATTTACAACAGCCTTACGACAAATTCAAGCTGTACTCAACTCTCGACCCCTGTGCAGAATTGCGGATAATCCTGACGATATGAACTACCTAACAACAGGTCACTTTTTCGTTGGTGGACCCATTGTCAGTTTACCTGAGCCGAGTTTAACTCAGGTGCCTCAATCTCGTCTTTCATATTGGCAACTAACAAAGCGGCTAACTGAACAATTCTGGGAAAAATGGCAAAAGGAATACTTGCAGCAACTACAATCGCGTTACAAATGGCAACTGCCCACAACCTCCATTCAAGTTGGTTCAATTGTCCTTCTCATCGACGAAAGATACCCTCCATCGAAATGGCCATTAGGGAAGGTCATAAAACTACATCCCGGTCGCGATGGGTTAACCCGAGTAGTTACCGTCAAAACCGCAATCACAACTCTGGATCGTCCTATAAATAAACTATGCTTACTTCCTAATCCGGTGAATCAAACAGAAGAAGATTCTGACATTCAACCTAAAGAAAAACGACATACAACTTAATTTCGCCTTTTTCGCAACTATGCATTTGCCCCTTCACTTGGTGCAATGCGGGGAGTATGTTTGACGCATTACCAAATCGTCAGCAAATAAAAAACCAATCGATTTATAACACTTATCAGTATGGAGTAAAAATGATCTGATGGGTAAAACGAATCGGATGGGCAAGGATCCAATTCGTTAGCACCAATGGAACACAGCTTTGCAACGTTTTGGCTATGCAGCTGACTTCACGTTCGCAAGTGACAAAACACTCACTCACCTCTATATTTTCACTGGATACAGAAATAAATTTTCAATATAATTAAGCTTTGTACCTTATATTGTAAAATTAAAATTAAAGTGTTTATTAAACAACAATTGAAACCTAAGCTTTCTGAGTATTCGTGCATTGCGTGAAGAAAAGGGAAGGTAATCCGATTTCAGCGGCCGTACTCGCCAGCGCCTGTGAATTCATATACAATTGCCACCAGAAGATAGGGTGCTCCAATATTTACTGGAAAAGATCGGAATTTGTTGCTGCCATCCACGTAAGTGATAAAAACACATTTCCCTTTTTGTCAAGTTCAATATTGCATTGAACAAAAGTGGAATAGGCTTTTGGGAATTTTGTGTACATATTTTGCGCATTCTTGCTGTCCTTGTTGGGCTTTTCATACTCTCTTTAAGGACTGCAGCTAAATCGGAATCGCCTTGTTTCCGAGTGATGCTGCTGCACGAACGAGAAGATTAGTATCAGCTCTCTCAGTTGAAAGGTCTGCGGCTTCTTTTGTTTTTCCAAATTTTGATTTTTCAATGAATGGCAGACGTGGACGACCAATAATTGGAGTTGCTTTTTTTGAAGCCGCATCTATCACAATCTTCAAACCTGAATTTAGCCACGCATCGTTCTTGAAGATATCTAGCCTCCTGTGACATTTGTTCCACTTTTGAGCTAATTTTACGCAAAAAAATGTAATGTTTAATTTTTTTTCTACTTCATCCGAAATTGTATTGTCTTTCATTTTGCCAACAATGTGTTTCCAAACGGCATCAAATTGTCCTTTTTTTGTGCATTCTTTTCGCCATATTTCAAACAACTCTAATTTATACCGAGGTTAACTAAAGAAAAGAGGTATCAAACGTAAATCGCAAGAAATCGCAATTTAAAATAAATTGCAAATGACACATTATCTGTTAATTAATCTACTTATGAAATTTGAAAGAGGTCAAAAGGGTCAACATTGTATAGAGCTTGCAGAAAGTCAAAGTTAGAGATAAATTGCACCGTTTTAAGGTTATGCAGACTATTAAGTTATTTACAAGTATAGCGACATATATAAAAAGCCTTTTAATTAAAATTATTTATACTTGTATCTTTATTTTCCATTTTAAATAAATCAATTATTGTTAACTTAATTCAAGAAATACGAACTTAAAATTTACCGAACACTACTGAACATGCAAGCAAATTGTAATGGTTGACTTTGACGCACAGCTGTGCACACACAGCTGTGTAACGGTTTTTTATATTTATAAATAAATAAAAATAAATGTAAGGCGCGATAACCTCCGAAGAGATCTAAGGCCGAGCTTCTCTTCCAATTTGCGTCGTGCTCCTCTTGATTTTTCCCTACAAATTGGCCGGACGGGACCTACATGTTTTATGCCGACTCCGAACGGCATCTGCAAGGCAGATGAGTTTTCACTGAGAGCTTTTCATGGCAGAAATACAATCGGAGCGCTTGCCAGACACTGCCGAGGGGCGACCCCGCTTAGAAAAATTTTCTTCTAATTGAAAAATCTTATTTCTAAAATTTTGATGTTGCTTTGCCCGGGAGTTGAACCCAGGGCATACGGTGTGATAGGCGGAGCACGCTACCATCACACCACGGTGGTAGCATAAACAAAATTCACGTGGCTTTTTGTTGAAGTAATTCGAACTAAAAAACAACAAAAAATTATTTATAACGGCACTTTAATTTTATCAGTTTTGCACAGCAAAAGCTGCCATTTCACCTATAGTGCAATGCCAATTTTCTCTGAAAACCGCCTTACAAACATGCATAACTTCAACACATAACTACATAGGAATTATGTGATGTGTAGAAGATAATATATGCGATAGAAGGCAATTGGGAACAACTTTACAACAACTAAGGCATGACGTAGCTGAATGCGTTTGTAACCATTTCAAATATCGTAGGAGTGCGGGTTCGACTCCCACTCCCGGGAGAAAAGGCTTTGAAGAGATTTACAAGGTATAATCGAAACAGCTGTCGCCTTGTCCGTCCTGATGTCACGTTGTTTAAATTTTTCCCAAATTATTAAATAAATTATAATCTACAATGTTTTAACAAATATCATTGCGTAATAAAAGTGCTGTTGTTTAACACTTAACCAATTAAGAGCCGGAAACATATCACTGATGAGCGTGTCATAGCGCTTACGAAGAATGAATCTCATGGCTCGATTCTGTTGCTTTTGCAATTTATAAATTTGGCTATCATTCATTATAAAAAATATGGTTGGGAAATAATTTAAAAGAGGTTCAACTATTGCTCTGTATACCATTATTTTGTACTTCCTCTTTAGAAATTTGCAAGTGCGTTGCATATGGGCCGAACTTCAAGATTTTGATACGAATGGGATGCTACACCACCATATTCCAGGCAGAGATGCATGCAATGGAAGTCTGCGGAGAGGCTCAACCTCGAAGAGCATCTACATTATGTCGTACACCCAGGCGGCCCTGCGTGCCTTGCAATCTTACACAGTCACATCTAAGTTAGTGGATGTGGTGGTCCTTAACGTCCTGGGAGCCAAAAACAAGGTTTTGTTAGGATGGGTTTCCTGACATAAGGGACATGCAGGTAATAAACATGCAGATTACCTAGCAAAGAAGGGTGCTATAGCAGCATTCTATGGTCCAGAGCGCACAAAAGCACACGCCAGGGAAACCTTAAGTAACGGGGAAACTAAACAATTCAGACATCACTGGATTGACTGCAAAAACAGGCCAAACTGTTTAACTGTTTCTGTGAGCTGTAAGATGAAACGCCGGTTCACATTCTCTGCGAATGCGTCGACATGGCAAGGTAGAGACTCTCCCATATAGGTGGTGTGACTCTTAATCCCTATGTGATATGCAGCAAAAAGCCTGAACAGGTACTTAGGTACATCAAAAGCCTCCATACACAAAATTAGGCTGAAAGGTCATGCACAATAGATCTGCACAAAGGTCACAGTGCTTCCAGGACTAACACGCCCATTGTCAAAAACTTTACAAATTTTCTATTCCGCGTCCCACCTACCAAGTTTCATCGCTTTATCCGTCTTTGGTAATGAATTATCGCACTCTTTCGGTTTTGATCGAAAATTTTGATATCGAAAAAGTGGGCTTGGTTATAGTCCAATTTCGTTCATTTGGAATAGCGATCTGAGATGACCGCCCAGGAACCTACATACCAAATTCAAGATATCTCAAAATTTACTCAAGTTATCGTGTTTACGGGCAGACGGACGGACGGACATGGCTAAATGAATTTCTTTTTTTCGCCCAGATCATTTTGATATATAGAAGTCTATATCTATCTCGATTAGTTTATGCCGTTACGGATTACCATTATGCGAACAAAATTAATATACTCTGTGAGCTCTGCTCAGCTGAGTAAAAAAACTAGTAAAATATTGCTAGCTTTCTTGATATACAAGGAAATATTTTTGGGACACCGGTGTTCCATATACGTGAAAGAGTTAAAAATACGGTCATAAAGTACACGTATCACTTAAATAATGTCATATTGTAGACGTATCACTTAAATACGGTCATACATGTACAATGTATGACTTAACCTATGTGAACTTAATACCACAATTCAACTGTATAAATATAGAAACGAGCTATTAAGTACAACTAAAATTTCCATTGAAAAATAATAGCAAAATATTTTGAACAAATAAACGCTAATTTTATTTCGATGAATAAACATAACAACCTTGAATTTGTTATTTTGGTAGATCAAAATCTGCTTGTTTAACCGATTATGAATTTGTATTAATTAACTTATAACGAAAACAAGTAAGGAAGACTAGGTTCAGGTGTAACCGAACATTACATACTCAGCTGAGAGCTTTGGAGACAAAATAAGGGAAAATAACCATTTAGCAAAATGAGCCTAGGGTAACCCTGGAATGTGTTTGTATGACATGGGTTTCAAATGGAAGGTATTAAAGAGTATTTTAAAAGGGAGTGCGCCATAGTTCTATAGGTGGACGCAATTTCAGGATATCGCCATAAAGGTGGACCAGGGGTGACTCTAGAATGCGTTTTTCGATATGGGTATAAAATGAAAGGTGGTAAAGATTATTTAAAAGGCAGTGGGCCTTAGCTCTATAGGTGGAGGACTTTTCGAGATAACGCCGTAAAGGTGGACCAGGGGTGACTTTATAATGTGTTTGTACGATATGGGTACCAAATTAAAGGTATTAATGAGGGTTTTAAAAGGGAGTGGCCCTTAGTTGTATGTGTGAAGGCGTTCTCGAGATATCGACCGAAATGTGGATCAGGGTGACCCCGAACATCACCTGACGGGTATCGCTAATTTATTTATAAATGTAATACCACAGTATTCCTGCCAAGATTCCAAGGGCTTTTGATTTCGCCCTGCAGAACTTTTTCATTTTCTTCTACTTGATATGGTAGGTGTCACACACATTTTACAAAGTTTTTTCTAAAGTTACATTTTGCGTCAATAAACCAATCCAATTACCATGTTTCATCTCTTTTTTCATATTTGGTACAGAATTATGGCATTTTTTTCATTTTTCGTAATTTCCGATACCGCAAAAGTGGCCCTGGTCATAGTCGGATTTCGGCCATATTTTATACCAAGATAAAGTGAGTTTCAGATAAGTACGTGAACTAAGTTTAGTTAAGATATATCGATTTTTGCTCAAGTTATCGTGTTAACGGCCGAGCGGAAGGACAGACGGTCGACTGTGTATAACAACTGGGCGTGGCTTCAACCGATTTCGCCCTTTTTCACAGAAAAAAGTTATTGTCATAGAATCTATGCACACACCAAATTTCACAAGGATTGGTAAATTTTAGTTCGACTTATGGCCTTAAAAGTATTCTAGACGAATTAAATGAAAAAGGGCGGAGCCACGTCCATTTTGAAATTTTGTTTTATTTTTGTATTTAGTTGCACCATATCATTACTGGAGTTGAATGTTGGCATAATTTGCATATATACTGTAAAGATTTTAAATTTTTTGTTAAAATTTGACTAAAAAAAAAATTTGTTTTCAAAGTGGGCGTGTTCGTCATCCGATTTTGCTAATTTTTGTTTAGCGCACATATAGTAATGGGAGCAACGTGCCTGCCAAATTTCATCATGATATCTTCAACGGCTGCGAAATTACAGCTTGCAAAACTTTTAAATTACCTTCTTTTAAAAGTGGGCGTTACCACGCCCATTGTCCAAAAATTTACAAATTTTCTATTTTGCGTCATAAGGTCAACGCACCTACAAAGTTTCATCGCTTTACCCGTATTTGGTAATGAATTATCGCACTTTTTCGGTTTTTCGAAATTTTCGATATCGAAAAAGTGGGCGTGGTTGTAGTTCGGTTTCGCTATTCAAAATGGATCTGAGATGATCGCCCAGGAACCTACATACCAAATTTCATCAAGATACCTCAAAATTTACTCAAGTTATCGTGTTTACATACGGACGGACGGACGGACATGGCTAAATGAATTTCTTTTTCACTCAGATCATTTTGATATATAGAAGTCTATATCTATCTCGATTAGTTTATGCCGTTACGGATTACGGTTATGCGAACAAAGTTAATATACTCTGTGAGCTCTGCTCAGCTGAGTATAAAAACTAGTAAAATATTGCTAGCCTTCTTGCTATAGAAGGAAATATTTTCGGGACACCGGTGCCTCATATGCCTGAAAGGTTGAAAATATGGTCATAAGGTACAAGTATCACTTAAATACGGTCATATGTGTACAATGTATTACTTAACCTATGTGAAATTCATACCAAAATTCATCTGTACATATATATAGCAACTGAGTACAACTAAATTTTCCCTTGAAAAAGAATAGCAAAAAAATAAACAACAACCTAGAATTTGTTATTTTGGTAGATCCAAAGCTGTTCAACTGATTTAGAATTTATATTACGCTTGACGCATTAACCATAAAAAAATAAAATGAAAAACAAGTTAATTAATGCTTGGCGCAATTTATCTCCGAGAAGATTTATGCCGAAATTCTCTTCCAATTTGCGTCTTGCTCCATTTTGATTTTCCCAACAAATTGGCAGACGGGGCCTACATGTTTTATGCCGATTCCAAACGGAAGCTGATGCAAGGAAGATGCGTTTTCACTGAAGAGCTTTTCATAGTAGCAATACGCTTGGAGTGTATGCCAAATCACTGCAGAGGGTTACCGCGCTCGGACATATTTTATTTCCAATTGAAAAACTCATTCTGAATTTGTGATGTTCCTTTGGCCGTCACTTGAACTCTGGACCTTCGGTGTGGTGCGAAGCACGCTCCCACCAAATCACAGCGGCTACTTTTTATCAATAAGTGGTTTGAGATTTTGGCATTCACACAGTTGAGCCTAAATCAGAAACATTTTGGACATATGATCAAACCAAATTTTGTTTATACTTATATAGATTATAACGGTCATCCTGAAAGTGAGCTCATAGAACTGGGTTTCAATTTCCAACTGGAGAATTCTACACTTGTGGGCGGTTTCCTGGAATCCTTTCAGTCAGTAACTAGTGATACACATTTCTGGGTTGGAATTAGACCTAAATTGCCAAATAAGTACAAGTTCGGCACTAACAAGACTTTACCCAGTTATAAAATGGACCGCTTGGGTTCTTATTTTGCATATTTAGTTTGAGAAATATTTTATTTAAAAAAAACTGCTACCACCTTTAAGTAACTTCGACTATGATTATTATTTCTTTTCCTAAACTTTCCCACTGGCTCAGAGATATCGATAAATGCTATAATATCGTACTAGAAGCAGCATTTAGAATTTCTCTTCGGTTCGGAACCAACGAAATAGTACCAAGGAAACAAGTAAGTTTCATTTTAACACTAGTTTGGGTCTATCGAAATAGTTCCAATAAACCAATTACATAGTTCCAAAGGGGAAATATGTATCTAGTTCGGAACTATAGAAAAGTTAATGCAACTCAAACAAACTAGGACATCGCCATATTAAATTCGCCAATTGGAAGCATGTAAAAGATAAATAGATACGCACCAGTTTTGAACTAGAGATTTCTCCTACAGGGTTGCTCTACCTACAGTATTTTTTATTTTCACAAATAAAATTTGTTATTTTTGAATTTTCAGAACCAAACTTAAACTCTTAGGATAAGTATTAAAACCAGATGTTTCTATTCCGGTTACTATTTTTAGAATTTTTAAAGCTTTTGCTTTTGTTTCAAACCCCGAAGTGACTACAAGTTTGTATTTTTACATTTTTTGAAGCTTTTTTGGTTTTGTTTATAATAATTTTAATATTATAAACTTACTGTTTAAACAAGTTTTAAATTGAAATCGAATAAAATTAAAAAAACCCAGTAGTACACTGAGCGGTTTCCAATTTAGTAACAAAATGTTTCAAAAAGGGTTTAAACCGATGAATGGTTGAAAATTTAGGCTCATATTTCTAACCGTGCACTTGCTTTGTTTATGCTTAATATTAACTAACTCAACAAAAATATCGGTACCAGATGAATAAATAACACTGTACAACGCTCGACTGGTTAATACACCAAATAAATTTTTTTGAAGGGAATAATCCATAAGCAAACAAGTAATTTCCCAATTTTTTGATATTGGCTTTCGAAGTTCGAATATGACTCATCTTTATATATTTTATCGATTTATTGTGTTTGAAAAGTTAAAAAAGTGAAAATGGGGACGTGATCTGCCTTATTTTCTTCTTTTATATATATTCATTTTTTTAAGCTTACTGTGGTTAGAATGGGTCCACAATAGAGCCCGAAGGCTGGCGCAAGGGTGCCGAAATGTTGTAACACACTATGCATGTGTATACCGATGGTTCCAAATTAACGGCAGGGGCCGGGTCTGTTGTTTACTGTGTCGATCTCGAAACAAGTAGATCCTACAGGCTGCCAGATCACTGCAGTGTCTTTTAGGCGGAAATTGTGGCGGTAGAGAAAGCAGCAGAAATTCTGGGTCAGCGGGTAGAGACGAGGGAAGCGTCAGGCGCGCCATTATATATAATGATAGTCAGGCGCCGATTAAGACAGTAATCTCACATAGTACTTCATCAAGAAGTGTGCTGGAATGCAAAGAAGCATTACAGAGACTTCGCTCCGGCCGAACCAGATATCTACATATATTTGCGGCCATAAAGGTATAGAAGGTAACGAAAGGCCGATGAGCTGGCAAAGGAGCGGGCAGTTATCGATGAGTTGGCGAAAGTTGTGCCAATGCGTTTGGGAGACAGCAAAAGGAGAAAGGAGTTGCACATGATCCATCAAGCAGGAAAGGCATTGAAAAAAGCGCGGGGCTGCAAAATTTCTAAGATCATTTGCAAATCCTACGATATAAGACTCACAAAGTGGCTCATATCTCCGAAGAGAGAAGAGGTACAGCTTACGGTTTGCATACTGACTGGACGCTGCCTTCTGGCTGGTTTTTAATGTTTAGTCGACAAACAAATTCTGGTTAAAGTATGGACACATTCAGTTTATGCGAGGTTTTTGTTGACCGGCAAGTTCAACCTTACCTGTACAGTCAGAAATTAGAGCCTAAAATTAAAACCATTTATCGGTTAAAGCAATTTTTTAAGATTTTTACCTTAATTCAAAAGTTTAAATTTTAAACTTTAAAACCAAGCCCAAAAAGTTTAAAAAATCTTAATATAGAAACTTGTTTACGTTTCTGGCTTACTAACAAAACCCAAGAGTTTAAACCTATTGTTGAAAATCCAAAAATGAATAGAAGAAGAACACAAGAATGTTGTCAGTGATATCCACAAAAAAACGTCCGACCTCTATGCCAGGAATTTCCCGGCGAACTCCGTTCTTAAAGTGAAGTACCCTGAACTCGCAGAAGCAATATCAGGCATTTCAATGCGCTGGGAGCGAATCCGCTATCTGACTTTCCTTTTTTCTTTAGCAAAACTTATAATGAAGTAGAAGTACGAAGTTCAAACAACACTACAACTAAAAGAGCAGATACAACTATCACATCTAGAAGCAGTAATAGTAGAGTTATAACATTCGAGGTCCTGGTTTTTGATAGCACTTTGCAGTTTGGTCGCTTAACAAACTTCTAGTAACACTATGGACTCATTCAGTCTTACCTAATCTTGTATATATTTTTGGTTTTTTGTTGTTGATATTTTTAACACAATAAATAAAAAACAAACATATTAGAATGGCCCAATTTGCGAATATATATGTATATATTTATTGGAGGCTTACTTCGAAACAGAGAGAAATTACTTGTTTGCTTATGGCTAAAAAGAAATTGGTTTGGTCCAGAAAAAGTGATTTTGTCGTATAGTGTAGTAAAAGCAAGAATAAAAAAACAATATCATATCTCGATATTCGACAAAATATAAAAAGCAGATATATGCTAATCCACCACCCGACACCTTCATTTGCTTATATAAAGTAGACACGTATAAATTCAAAATTCAGTTTCTTTCTTAAACATCAGGAAGTATGTGCAAAGTATTCGCCGTTATAGCATTCTGTTTCGTGGTAGTATCATCGACTAGCGCTAAACCGTCAACCGACATGCGCATACTTAATGGTAATTACGCCGCAATTGGAGAGTTTCCATTTATTTTAAGTAATCGATATGTACTCTCCGGCGCACATTGTGTTTCCCAAAAGGATTGCAATGAAAATTTTACCGTGTAATGTTTTTATCGATTTACACAGCGAATACAATACTTACACTTTCATCTTTACAGGGAAGACGTCAAAAGATTTTCTATTCGTGCGGGTTCCAATGAGTAATCGTTAAAGTTGCTGAAATCGTTGTTCATGAGGATTATTATTATGAAGTACATGACTTATCAATTCTTCGCTTGGAAACACCGCTCGTTTATTCAAACACTATAAAAGCTATCGAATTGGATCCTACGGAGTTACTTGTCGACACAACAGTGACTATAGCTGGGTGGGGACTAACGTCGTTCACCGACACCTTTCTATCGACAAAATTGCAATACACTACCGAAACGGTTATATCGAAATCAGTATGTGATAAAGAAGTAGGCTATGATACTATTGATATATATTGTTGCGCGCGTCCTGTTGATCATGGTTTCTGTGATGGCGATTCTGGTGGTCCGGTAATTTTGGCCGGCAAGCTAGTGGCCGTGGGTACCTTCGTGCTTAAAATTTGTGGCAATGAACGTTCCGATGGTTTTAATAAGATCTCTACACATTTTGACTGGATAAGAGATCACTCGGATATATTTAAAAGGAAAAAGATTAAAAGAACACAAACACACTTACAGAAAACTGAGAACGGACCCAACAAATACACTAAAAAAGAAATAACAACAGAATAGTCAAGGATCTATACAGACAAAAATAAATAAATATTAAAGAAAAACACAAGTTAACTAAGCCCCACCGAAAAATTAGAACAAAAAAATGTGGTATATCAAATAACGTGTAAAGGAAATGCGTATATGTAAATTAATGCAATAATGTTTATACCACAAATTAATGTAATATTTTTATTGTTGTTAATAAATTATATCACGTACATATGAAGATGCTTGGAAGTCTAGCGAAACGTCAGGTAGAAAAAATGAAATAAATATTTTTTATTTGCATTTAGAAAACGATTGGTCAAAAAAGCCTATTACCAACAAAAAATAAATTGACCGGAAAAATCATAAAAATAAAAGGATTAAATTATAAAATAAAAACTATTTTTTTATTAAACGATCATGCTCGATCATTGTAAATCTTACCAAGTAGCGGAACTAACAGATGATCCCTGAAAAGTCACACATTCACACGCACAGTGCACGACTCAGTTTCAAAAAAAAAACAATATTATTTAGCTTAAATTTTAAAATGAGATAATCCTTGCCAATTGATGTATATATATATAATATATAAAACGTGTTTGTTGTTAATAAAATAAGCTTTTTATTATATTGAAGCTTTTAACAATTTTATTCAACTTTATTTTAATAATTTCGTGCGTTTTTAAAGCATTTTCGTGCTTATAAGTTTTGACAATACATTTCATACACGTTCGTATTTGCAATTCTCATTGTTTCTAAATTCGTAAACAATGACTGCAGTTATTCGGTGTGATTTTTCGGAAAATGTATTTTTGTGAAATTGTATACTTAATCCGTGGTATTGTGGTGGTCAAAAAGGTTTTATGCAACAATACTTTGCCTCACAACGCGACAATGTATTTCGTAATGTCGAAGTACTTATATGTGTATGCATTTGATGTGGAAGCTTGAATTTGGGAACACGGTTGCCACTTCAGTCCTTTTGGACCAAAAATGGCCCCTTTCAACCCCATATGGTCCGCTGGTCCCCGTTTCTTAATTTTGGTTCTTGTTCGGCACGGTTTTGGTACTTTTATTTCTTTTTCACTTAAGCAAAAATTCAAATTACTGCTAATAAAATTTTCCGCAAATCTATTACCCACATATAATTTTCAATTTACTTCAATGGAATTCTTACCAAGAAAACTGCTCCATCAATAAAATGTAGCAGAACAATGACATTTCACCTAGGAGATAATTTAGGCGAGGCATTAAAAAAGGAAGTGTTGAATATTAGGGCAAACACATTGTCATTAATTTTTGATGAAATAAGGGACTTCTCAGAAAAAATAATTCTTTTAGTGGTTAGATATTTCCATCGGTATACAGTTATTATTACACAGTTGAAGCTTTTAAGACGCTTGATTTTTAGTCTGAGTTCAAAACTCACACTTACTGAATCTAGGCTCTGATATTAAGTTTAAACTGTTAGGGAAAAAGTAAACATCTATAAAAATAGCATTAACACCATTGCTTAGTTTCATTTACAATTTACTAAGTTTGCCACAACGCAAATTTTTTAACCGTTCTTTAATAAAACCTAACTGCGCTATACATTTTATTTCATTGCAATCAAGCAAAACTAGGTTCACAAAGTTTGGTTTGTGAAAGACATAGACTTATCCTAGAAATGTGAAAATGTAATACCTAAATTTATACTTTATTTTTGTTTGTGCAGTTTGAATTAAAGCCAAGTGTCTCCTTTATTTAAATCTATATATATATAAATGAATGCCATTTTTGGTTGTGATTTTATAACTCAAGAACGGGCTCACCTATCTAAACCAAATTTTTAGGCTTCGTTCTGACTATTCAGTAGATGGTTTGTGTTTTGAAATTTTAAGAATCAGATACCAGGGTCTCAAGATATAGAACAAAACGTGGACCGGGTAACCCTAGGATGTGTTTGTACAATATGGGTATCAAATGGAAGCTGTTGATGATTGCTATAGTATAGATTACTTTTCATGCCCCTCAGTGAGTAGGGTCTCGAGATATAGACCAAAACGTAAGCCCGTATAACCCTAGAATGTGTTTGAACCACATGAGTATCCATTGTAAGTTGTTCATAAATGCTAATGAAAAGAGGGCTTTTCTTTTTGCTGGGTAACTAAGGACTCGAGATATAGACCAATTGGGAACTCGCCTTCAGGTTAAGAGATTTCATTCTTATGTACTACAACCAAATGGTATATGCAATCACATAACAACATAATCTTTTTACCTGAAGGCGCTGAAAAGCGCTCAATGTATGGTAAAATTATTTTGAAAAACACACCAAAAACACATTTCTTTGGTCAGATTCATCCCACTTAGCCAGCGGATTATACGTTTTCATATTAACATACATACATCAATAATAGTTTAGTCATATACTAAATGATTTGTTACCTACTTAGCTACGCTCTTTCGCTCTCAAAATTTATGCACTATCGTCTTAAGCTGGAGACATTGGTGCTTTATCGGTAACCCTATCGGTAACCTTTTAACAGCTGATTCGACCAACCTTATGAGAATCAATGCAATCGATTATTGGTGCCGCTAAGGTCGTAACCGTATCGTAGCCAACCAATTGGGGTTTTGGTTTACCGTCGTAACGATAAACAGCTGATTACGTTAGGGATACGACTACAGCGATACGACAAACGGCACCAATGACTCCAGCTTTAACTAGCTTACTTATTATTCCCACCTACAAACTTACTTTCATTATATTTATATCAACATGTATGTATGTAGCAGGCAGATCGACAAACAAAATAGGCTTTGAAAAGACATCGAACAATATTACGGTGCATTTTTTTTTTTGCATAGAGAAATACATGAATATTTTGTATAGGTAGGTATATAGAGTTTTGGCTCTTAGCATTAAGAAAATTCAAATTAGGAGAATAAATGGCATTCGAGTGTAAACATCGCTGGAGCGTTTTCTTTGGCCTCAACAGCATTCGTTAGCAGAATAAACGAAGCAGCCCAATACGTTCAGTAGTGTCCGAAATTACCGCGGTGCAAATTATTACATAACAAGTAAGGAAGGCTAAGTTCGGGTGTAACCGAACATTACATACTCAGTTGAGAGCCATGGAGACAAAATAAGGAAAATCACCATGTAGGAAAATGAACCTAGGGTAACCCTGGAATGTGGTTGTATGACATGTGTATAAATGGAAGGTATCAAAGAGTATTTTAAGAGAGAGTAGGCCATAGTTCTATGGATGGACGCCATTTAGGGATATCGCCATAAAGGTGGACCAGGGCTGATTCTAGAATGTGTTACGATATGGGTATCAAATGAAAGGTGATAATGAGTATTTTAAAAGGGAATGGGCTTTAGTTCTATAGGTGCACGCCTTTTCGAGAAATCGCCATAAAGGTGGACCAGGGGTGACTCTAGAATATGTTTGTACGATATGGGTATCAAATGAAAGCTGTTAATGAGTATTTTGAAAAGGAGTGATCCTTAGTTCCATAGGTGGACGCCGTTTCGGGATATCGCCATAAAGGTGGAACAGGGGTGTCTCTAGTTGTACGATATGGGAATCAAACGAAAGGTGTTACTGAGCATTTTAAGAGGGAGTGGGCATTAGGTCTATAGGTGGACGCCTTTTCGAGATATCGCCATTAGGGTGGGCCAGGGGTGACTCTAGAATGTTTTTGTACGATATCGGTATCAAATGAAAGGTGGTAATGAGTATTTTAAAAGGGAGTAATCCTTAGTTCTATAGGTGGACGCCTTTTCGAGATATCACCATAAAGGTGGACCAAGGGTGACTCTAGAATGTTTGTACGATATGGGTATCAAACGAAAGGTGTTACTGAGCATTTTAAGAGGGAGTGGGCATGAGGTCTATAGGTGGACGCCTTTTCGAGATATCGTCATTAGGGTGGGCCAGGGGTGACTCTAGAATGTGTTTGTACGATATGGGTATCAAACGAAAGGTGTTACTGAGCATTTTAAGAGGGAGTGGGCATTAGGTCTATAGGTGGACGCCTTTTCGAGATATCGCCATTAGGGTGGGCCAGGGGTGACTCTAGAATGTTTTTGTACGATATGGGTATCAAATGAAAGGTGGTAATGAGTATTTTAAAAGGGAGTACTCCTTAGTTCTATAGGTGGACGCCTTTTCGAGATATCGCCATAAAGGTGGACCAAGGGTGACTCTAGAATGTTTGTACGATATGGGTATCAAACGAAAGGTGTTACAGAGCATTTTAATAGGGAGTGGGCATTAGTTCTATAGGTGGACGCCTTTTCGAGATATCGCCATTAGGGTGCACCAGGGTTGAGTATCAAACGAAAGGTGTTACTGAGCATTTTATAAGGGAGTGGGCATTAGGTCTATAGGTGGACGCCTTTTCGAGATATCGCCTTTAGGGTGGGCCAGGGGTGACTCTAGAATGATTGTACGATATGGGTATCAAACGAAAGGTGTTACTGAGCATTTTAAGAGGGAGTGGGCATTAGGTCTATAGGTGGACGCCTTTTCGAGATATCGCCATTAGGGTGGGCCAGGGGTGACTCTAGAATGTTTTAACGATATGGGTATCAAACGAAAGGCGTTACTGAGCATTTTAAGAGGGAGTGGACATTAGGTCTATAGGTGGACGCCTTTTCGAGATATCGCCTTTAGGGTGGGCCAGGGGTGACTCTAGAATGATTGTACGATATGGGTATCAAACGAAAGGTGTTACTGAGCATTTTAAGAGGGAGTGGGCATTAGGTCTATAGGTGGACGACTTTTCGAGATATCGCCATTAGGGTGGGCTAGGTGTGACTCTAGAATGTTTTTGTACGATATGGGTATCAAATGAAAGATGGTAATGAGTATTTTAAAAGGGAGTAATCCTTAGTTCTATAGGTGGACGCCTTTTCGAGATATCGCCATAAAGGTGGACCAAGGGTGACTCTAGAATGTTTGTACGATATGGGTATCAAACGAAAGGTGTTAATGAGCATTTTAAGAGGGAGTGGGCATGAGGTCTATAGGTGGACGCCTTTTCGAGATATCGTCATTAGGGTGGGTCAGGGGTGACTCTAGAATGTGTTTGTACGATATGGGTATCAAACGAAAGGTGTTACTGAGCATTTTAAGAGGGAGTGGGCATTAGGTCTATAGGTGGACGCCTTTTCGAGATATCGCCATTAGGGTGGGCCAGGGGTGACTCTAGAATGTTTTTGTACGATATGGGTATCAAATGAAAGGTCGTAATGAGTATTTTAAAAGGGAGTAATCCTTAGTTCTATAGGTGGACGCCTTTTCGAGATATCGCCATAAAGGTGGACCAAGGGTGACTCTAGAATGTTTGTACGATATGGGTATCAAACGAAAGGTGTTACAGAGCATTTTAAGAGGGAGTGGGCATTAGGTCTATAGGTGGACGCCTTTTCGAGATATCGCCATTAGGGTGGGCCAGGGTTCAGTATCAAACGAAAGGTGTTACTGAGCATTTTAAGAGGGAGTGGGCATTAGGTCTATAGGTGGACGCCTTTTCGAGATATCGCCTTTAGGGTGGGCCAGGGGTGACTCTAGAATGATTGCACGATATGGGTATCAAACGAAAGGTGTTACTGAGCATTTTAAGAAGGAGTGGGCATTAGGTCTATAGGTGGACGCCTTTTCGAGATATCGCCATTAGGGTGGGCCAGGGGTGACTCTAGAATGCTTTAACGATATGGGTATCAAACGAAAGGTGTTACTGAGCATTTTAAGAGGGAGTGGACATTAGGTCTATAGGTGGACGCCTTTTCGAGATATCGCCATTAGGGTGGGCCAGGGGTGACTCTAGAATGTTTGTACGATATGGGTATCAAACGAAAGGTGTTACTGAGCATTTTCAGAGGGAGTGGGCATTAGGTCTATAGGTGGACGCCTTTTCGAGATATCGCCATTAGGGTGGGCCAGGGTGACTCTAGAATGTGTTTGTACGATATGGGTATCAAATGAAAGGTGGTAATGAGTATTTTAAAAGGGAGTAATCCTTAGTTCTATAGGTGGACGACTTTTCGAGATATCGCCATTAGGGTGGGCCAGGGTTCAGTATCAAACGAAAGGTGTTACTGAGCATTTTAAGAGGGAGTGGGCATTAGGTCTATAGGTGGACGCCTTTTCGAGATATCGCCTTTAGGGTGGGCCAGGGGTGACTCTAGAATGATTGCACGATATGGGTATCAAACGAAAGGTGTTACTGAGCATTTTAAGAGGGAGTGGGCATTAGGTCTATAGGTGGACGCCTTTTCGAGATATCGCCATTAGGGTGGGCCAGGGGTGACTCTAGAATGCTTTAACGATATGGGTATCAAACGAAAGGTGTTACTGAGCATTTTAAGAGGGAGTGGACATTAGGTCTATAGGTGGACGCCTTTTCGAGATATCGCCATTAGGGTGGGCCAGGGGTGACTCTAGAATGTTTGTACGATATGGGTATCAAACGAAAGGTGTTACTGAGCATTTTAAGAGGGAGTGGGCATTAGGTCTATAGGTGGACGCCTTTTCGAGATATCGCCATTAGGGTGGGCCAGGGGTGACTCTAGAATGCTTTAACGATATGGGTATCAAACGAAAGGTGTTACTGAGCATTTTAAGAGGGAGTGGACATTAGGTCTATAGGTGGACGCCTTTTCGAGATATCGCCATTAGGGTGGGCCAGGGGTGACTCTAGAATGTTTGTACGATATGGGTATCAAACGAAAGGTGTTACTGAGCATTTTCAGAGGGAGTGGGCATTAGGTCTATAGGTGGACGCCTTTTCGAGATATCGCCATTAGGGTGGGCCAGGGGTGACTCTAGAATGTTTGTACGATATGGGTATCAAACGAAAGGTGTTACTGAGCATTTTAAGAGGGAGTGGTCATTAGGTCTATAGGTGGACACCTTTTCGAGATATCGCCATTAGGATGGGCCAGGGGTGACTCTAGAATGTTTGTACGATATGGGTATCAAACGAAAGATGTTACTGAGCATTTTAAGAGGGAGTGGGCATTAGGTCTATAGGTGGTCGCCTTTTCGAGATATCGCCATTAGGGTGGGCCAGGGTGACTCTAGAATGTATTTGTACGATATGGATATCAAATTAAAAGTATTAGTGAGGGTTTTTTGGCCCTTAGATGTATATGTGAAGGCGTTCTCGCGATATCGACCAAAATGTGGACCAGATGATCCAGAAAATCATCTGTCGGGTACTGCTAATTTATTTATATATGCAATACCACTAGCAGTATTCCTGCCAAGATTCCAAGGGCTGTTGATTTCGCCTTGTAGAACTTTTTCATTTTCTTCTACTTAATATGGTAGGTGTCACACCCATTTTACAAAGTTTTTTCCAAAGTTATATTTTGCGTCAATAAACCAATCCAGTTACCATGTTTCATCCCTTTTTTCGTAGTTGATATAGAATTATGGCATTTTTTTCATTTTTCGTAATTTTCGATATCGATAAAGTGGGCGTGGTTATGGTCGGATTTCGGCCATTTTTTATACCAAGATAAAGTGAGTTCAGATAAGTATGTGGGCTAAGTTTAGTAAAGATATATCGGTTTTTGCTCAAGTTATTGTGTTAACGGCCGAGCGGAAGGACAGACGGTGGACTGTGTATAAAAACTGGGCGTGGCTTCCACCGATTTCGCCCATTTTCACAGAGAACAGTTACCGTCACAGAATCTATGCTTCTATCAAATTTGAGAAGGATTGGTAAATTTTTGTTCGACTTATAGCATTAAAAGTATTCTAGAAAAACTAAATGAAAATGGGCGGAGCCACGCCCATTTTGAAATTTTCTTTTATTTTTGTATTTTGTTGCATCATATCATTACTGAAGTTGAATTTTGACTTAATTTACTTATATACAATAAAGATATTAAATTTTTTGTTAAAATTTGAATTTAAAAAATTTTTTTTTAAAAAGTGGGCGTGTTCTTCATCCAATTTTGCTAATTTTTATTTAGCACATATATAGTAATAGTAGTAACGTTCCTGCCAAATTTCATCATGATATCTTCAACGACTGCCAAATTACAGCTTGCAAAACTTTTAAATTACCTTCTTGTAAAAGTGGGCGGTGCCACGCCCATTGTCCAAAATCTTACTAATTTTCTATTCTGCGTCATAACGTCAACCCATCTACCAAGTTTCATCGCTTTAACCACCTTTGGCAATGAATTATCCCATTTTTTCGGTTTTTCGAAATTTTCGATATCGAAAAAGTGGGCGTGGTTATAGTCCGATATCGTTCATTTTAAATAGCGATCTGGGATGAGTGCTCAGGAACCTACATACCAAATTTCATCAAGATACCTCAAAATTTACTCAAGTTTTCGTGTTAACGGACGGACGGACATGGCTCAATCAAATTTTTTTTCGATCCTGATTATTTTGATATATGGAAGTTTATATCTATCTCGATTCCTTTATATATGTACAACCAACCGTTATCCAATCAAACTTAATATACTCTGTGAGCTCTGCTCAACTGAGTATAAAAATGCAAATAGTGTTTTTGTTTAATAATTATTGAAGTTTGTGTGAATTTCTAAAAGAAGAAATATAGCGCAAAGCGAACGGTAAGTTTTGAACTGTTGAAGTGAATTACACGAATGCATGTGTGTTTCCTTATTTGAAAAAAGATATGGTGTATCACTATTAATGTAGACATTTTTTTAAATTTAATTTATTCTTTTTTAATTGAAAGAAAAATGCTACGACCCACACGAGGAAATATATGTCGGCGAACGCGTCATGCAAATGCTGCGGCACTACAAAGGCGATCACAGACTCCAGATGAACGAGCACAAGCTAATACATCGCAGCGTGAACGTAATGCACGAAATATATCTGTTGTACCTGAAATTATGCGTGCTGCTTTTAATTTCAACAGTCAGATTGATTACAGTATGTACGGATATATTGGGATAATGGACGCAATATGTCCACATTGTGCTGCGGCTAAATTTCCAGGTGAAACGCCCGGTATGTGTTGTGCTAATGGCAAAGTGAGATTGCCAGCATTAGAAACTCCACTCGAACCATTATCTTCATTAATTTTCGGGACTTCTGAAAATTCGAAGCACTTTTTGAGTCATATTCAACAATACAATTCGGCATTTCAAATGACTTTTTTTGGTGCTACTAACATTATTACAGATAATTTTATGCCGAGGTTTAAGGTAAATACTTAAACAGGATTATCCCAATCAATCTGAATCATAAAAGTATTCTATAGTTTTAAAAATTATTATGCAACATATACCTAAAATTGCATACATGTTGCAGATTCAGGGCCAAATTTATCATCAAGCTGGTTCATTATTGCCATACCACGACGCTGATTATAAATTTTTGCAAATTTATTTTATTGGTGATGAAAATAGTGAATTGGATCAACGTTGTGCAATTGCTTTGAATACAAGACGAGAAATTATTTGTGAGCTACAAAGGTTTTTCCATCAGCATAACGCATTAGTTCAATTGTTCAAAATTGCTCTCGATCGTATGCCATCTGATAATCACAAAATCGTAATAAAGGCTGATAGAACACCTTTTGGAGAGCATGAAAGGCGATTCAATGCACCGACAATTGATGAGGTTGCAATTGTAATTCTTGGTGATCAGTTTCAATCCCCCGTGATAGTGATATTATACTTCATCGCAAACAAGGGCAATTGCAAAGTGTTTCGGAACTTCATCGTAGTTACGACGCATTACAATACCCAATATTGCATTAGAAAGGTGACGATAGCTACCATATCAATATACCAATGATTAATCCACGAACAGGTAAATAATATTTTCAGAGTGTTGACATTTCATCATTTGTATAAATTTCTTAAGTCACATTTTGCACTTATTTTCAGGTCTACATATACAGAAAAAAGTTAGTGCCATGATTTTTTATTCGTATCAATTAATGGTTCGTCCACAAGAACAAAATTATATCTTGAGATGTGGTAAACTATATCATCAGTACATCGTTTATATGTATGTCAAAATAGAAACAGAACGTCTTATTTTTATTCGTTTCAACCAAGCAAAATTAAGATCTGAACAATATATTAATTTGCTAGATTAGCGATAGCGAATGATGCTAATATTAATGACATCGGAAGTTTAACTATATTGCCATCTTCGTATATTGGTAGCCCACGGAATATGAACGAATATGCACAAGACGCAATGCGTTATGTTCGAAAATACGGTCGACCGGATCTGCTCATTACATTTACATGTAATCCGCAGTGGGATGACATCAAAAACAATTCATTTGCAGGACAGTCGACAACCGATCGTCATGACATTACTGCGCGTGCTTTTCGGCAAAAATGTAAAGCACTTATGTATTTAATTGTGAAATTATCAGCCCAATTCTAAACGAAAACTCCCGGCGGGTTTTTTCCCTTCTCCCATTCCTCGTATTCTAAATAAAAATTCCTTGTGAGTTTTTTCACTTCTCCCTTTCCTCCTATTCTAAACAATGTTCGAAAAAGCGGAAACCGGTTATGGGAGAAAAGTAGGTATTATGAATGTGAGGGAGGGAGATTTCTCTGCCATTTCATAGGAGTTTTTTCACTTGTTAAATTAAAGGGAATGCATCAAAATAGTTAAAGGAAATTGGTTCTTTTAAGAAAGAACACTTATTTGTACAAATTTGTGCTAAAATATGTATTCACATTCTACCACAATATTCTCACTGTTAATACAACAACAACTACAACCACAATATTCTTTATTTTAAGTAGAAAAGTATATCATAAGCAACAGAAGAGATCTTAGTATATTTGATGCGGTCATCCAGAAATTGCGCAAGGATTTTTAAGAAGGCTTAAATAGATTTTGACATATGGCGAAAGGCGAACTCAACTCGACTTGGCCGCCAGAAAATTGTTTTGCTGAATGAATGCAGGCAACTCCGGCGGATTTGTGTTTTTCTTCTTATGCTCCTCTGTTGATGTGGCTGTGGCACCAATTCATTACTCATTTCAGTGAATACCACATGAAATGCAATAATGTGCATTGTTTATACCTTATTTCTTAATTTCAAACAAATTGGCAAAAATAATTAAACTTTAAAATTTTTTAAACAAAATAAGAAATGCGCAACGAAATTTCAATTGACAAAACAGCTTACTTCGAAAATTCGAAATTCCTATTCCCCAATTATTCTTCTCCCTAGGAGAAAAGAATTGGAGGAATTTTTCCGCGGGAATAAAAAAATCCGCGAGAACAAAATTCCGCGAGAATATTTAGAATTGGTCGGTATATCTATTTGGAGGTGCGTTGCCATATGTACTCCATCGAATGGCAGAAAAGGTGATTGCCGCACGCACATATACTAATTTGGCTGGTACATAAAATAACTCCGTATCAAATCGATAACCTTATATCAGCTGAAATTCCTGAGATTCTGAGTTATTTCAGGTTGTCGTTAAAAACATGATACATGGAGCGTGCGGTGAACTAAATGTGAATTCACCATGTATGATTGATGAAAAGTGTTCGAAACGATACCCAAAGCAATTTACTTCAGACACAATAACGGGCAATGACGGATATCCGTTGTTTCGACGTAGATCACCTAAGGATAAGGGAAAAACGGCAACCATTAGAATGCATAACCAGGAAGTTGAAGTTGATAATCGTTGGGTGATTCCGCATTGTCCATTATTATCGAAAATATTCAATGCTCATATAAATGTGGAATATATTAATTTTGTCAAATCCATTAAATATATTTGAAAGTATGTAAATAAAGGGAGCGATATGGCAATTTTCTGTGTTGCTGGTGATAATACAAATGATGAAATTACTCAGTATCAAATGGGGCGCTATATTATTAGCAGTGAAGTTGTCTGGAAGATTACGTCGTTGCCAATGCACGAAAGACATCCTGCGGTTGTTCACTTGGCTGTACATCTTGAGAATGGCCAACGTGTTTATTTTAATGTAGCAAATGTATTGGAAAGAACAGCACAACCACCAGCAACTACGTTAACAGCTTTTTTCAAATTATGCGAAACTGATACATTTGCGATAACTTTGTTATATTCTGAAGTGCTTCAGTATTACACATGGAATGTGTCTTCGAAAAAATTTCAAAGACGTAAACAAGGAACAGCAGTTCATGGGCATTCTGGCATTTTCCAAACAGATGCAATTGGGAGAATATATACAGTAGATCCAAACAATGTTGAGTGTTTTTATTTGAGATTGTTATTAGTTAACGTGAATGGCCCAAAATCATTTCAAGAATTGAGAACGGTCAGCGGTCATTTGTGTTAAACATACCGTGAAGCTTGCCAGCTTTTGCATTTGTTGGAGGATGATGCACATTGGTATTCAACATTTCATGATGCATCTATTTCGGCTCATCCTCAACAAATACGAATGCTATTTGCCATTATATTATCAACATGTATGCCATCAAATCCACTTGAATTATGGAACAAATATAAACTTTATATTGCAGAAGATATTTTAATTTGTATGCGTCATCATGCAAGAAATCCTGATTTGTTGATAACTTTGGAAATGTACAACGAAGCTTTGATAATAATTGAAGATATGTGCCTAACGACTGTAAATACAACATTAGTACAATTGGGTATGATCGCACCAAATGGTGAGATGCATGATCTGTTTGGTCGAGAATTGCTATGTGAGCAGGAATTCAATTCTAATGATTTGCGTTTATTTGTACAATCGAATATAACCAAAATGAATATTCAGCAAAAACATGTATATGATACAATCATGCAAGCCATTTTCAATAATGCAGGTGGATTATATTTCTTGGATGCACCTGGCGGTACAGGAAAAACCTTCGTTATATCACTGATTTTAGCGAGTATTCGATCGGAACAGAAAATGGCATTGACACTTGCATCTTCGGGAATTGCTGCTACATTATTAGAAGGTGGTCGCACAGCACACTCTGCATTAAAATTGCAATTAAATGTACAGGTGATTGAAACTCCAACTTGCAATATTCGGCTATGCAAAAGTTCTGTGACTAACGTCAATTATTTTATGGGATGAGTGTACAATAGCGAATAAAAAATTACTAAATGCATTTAATCGAACAATGCAAGATTTACGTGGTAATCAACAGCGTTCTGGTGGTGCTTTTATATTACTGTCAGGGGATTTTCGACAAACATTGCCTGTCATTCCTCGATCAACTCCTGCTGATGAAATAAATGCCTGTTTAAAGTCATCAGTTCTTTGGAGATATGTACAAAAATTGACACTGAACATTAATATGCGTATTCACCTACAAAATGATCCAGCTGCCCATGAGTTTTCAAAACAATTGTTAGAAATTGGTGATGGCAAAATACAAATCGACAGAACCAACGGATTGATCACTGTACCGAACAATTTTTGTACAATTACAAAATCGATAGATGAATAGATTGAATGTGTTTTCCAAATATTCTTCAGAATTACAGAAATCATGATTGGTTGAGAGAACGCGCCATTTTAGCACCGAAGAACATTCATATCAATGCCATTAATTTTCAAATTCAAGCAAAACTCCCAGGTGTAGTCACGATATATAAATCAATTGACAGTGCTATGAATCAAGATGAGGCAATGAATTATCCAATTGAATTTTTAAATTCATTAGAACCGGCTGGTATGCCACCGCATTGTTTGAATCTGAAAGTGGGTTCTTTGATTATATTATTGCGAAATATTAATCCACCAAAACTGTGTAATGGCACCAGATTGGCAGTGAAAAATTTATTGCCAAATTTGATTGAAGCTACGATCTTAACTGGTAAATCAAAAGGAGAAGTTTTTTTAATGCCGCGTATCCCTATGATTCCAACTGCTTTGCCATTTGAATTCAAACGATTACAATATCCTGTGCGTTTATCATTTTCGATGTCCATCAACAAAGCCTTACACTTAACGTTTGTAGTGTGAATTTGGAGGAATCATGTTTTTCACATGCCAACTTATGCCAACTTTTTGTTGCCTGTTCCAGAGTCGGTATGAATAACCAAACGGCTGGGGGTTTGTTTATTCATGCTCAAAATGGAAAAACAAAAAATATTGTTTATCCAAATGTTTTGGATTAAGTTTTAAAATAGCTAGCAAATAATAAAATATCTTTTTTTTTGTAATAAATGAGTTTGATTTAATATTTCACTTTATACGTAGCGAAGCACGTACCGGGCCGCTAGTCTATATATATAAAAATCAAATTCTGTGTGTATGTGTGTATGTTTGCTATGGAAACGTATTTGCCACACTTCAATCATCACCAAATTTTGGTTATAGGTGCCTTTGATCAACGGGAAGGTTTTAGGCTAAAAATAATTTCAATATATAAAAGGGGCGTGGCACCTCCCCTACAAATGGAATCTTTGGTACTGCATAACTTTGAAGGTATACATGCCAGAACATTGAAATTCAGTAAGGAGTTATATGAGGTCAATCCCTAACACCACCAAGAAAATGTGGAATTGGGAAAAAGGGGGCGTGGCATCTTCCCTACAAATGGGATTTTCGGAACTATAGCTGCCGTACAAACTTAAGTCATTTTAACACCTAAAGTTTGACTGCATTGTTGAGTTTGGCTGTTATGCCTTTTGGACGTTTAGTAATCTGCCGCCGTTGAAAAAATTTGTTAGCTTCAGTCTATCTAAATCTTCTATAAAAATCTAATTCTGTGTGTGTGTTCCCATACTTCAATCATCACCAAATTTTGGCTATAGGTTCCTTCGATCAGAATTAAGAATTTTAAATTTAAATGTTTTTGTTTTTTGGCTATGCGAACGAACTATCTTAGCTCCCAAAAATTATCATGTTAACAAAATCAATGATCGCATGCAAAACCAATTTCCTGGTGAAGTGGCGAAATATAAATCGATCGACACAGTTCCAGATTAAGATAAAATTGTGAATTATCCAATTGAATTTATAAACTCTTTAGAACCACTTGGAATGCCTGCGCATATATATATATATATATATATGTATATACTTTGAAAACTGGCTCACCAATCATGCTTCTTAGGAATTTAAACCCACCAAAATTGTGCTATGGAACCAGACTTTGCGTTTAGAAATTAATGCCGAATGTAATCGAAGCAACAATCATCAGCGGTAAAAGCCAAGGTGAAGATGTGCTCAATGATTCCTACAGATTTGGCATTCAATTTTAAGCTCTTACAGTTTCCCGTACGCCTTGCTTTTGCAATTACAATCAACAAGGCACAAGGACAATCGCTTACTGTTGCAGGTTTAAATTTAGAGAGTCCATGCTTTTCCCATGGCCAGCTATATGGTGCTTGCTCTAGGGTTGGAACAACAAAAAATTTGTTTATCCTTGCACCGAACGAATAAACCAAAACTATTGTGTACCCACATGCATTACAATAAGATACAAGAATAAAATGCTTTGACAGAAAATTTCACCAAATATGCGTACAAAATTCAATTCAATTTACAGTAAATTAAATTATTTAATAATTTGGGAAAACAACGATAAACAATTGGGAAAAACTTTACAACAACTAAGGCATGACGTAGCTGAATGCGTTTGTAACCATTTCAACTATCGTAGGAGTGCCGGTTCGACTCCCACTCCCGGGAGAAAAGGCTTTGAAGAGATTTACAAGGTATAATCGAAACAGCTGTCGCCTTGTCCGTCCTGATGTCACGTTGGTTAAATTTTTCCCAAATTATTAAATAAATTATAAAATTAAAAAATTGCTTGAAATAAATGTTCATACATTTAAAGCAATACGGGCAATCCCCAATTCATATAAAAAATAAATTAAATTATCAACAAACAAAACGGAAAAAATAACGCAACAATCATTCGATCTCGGGCGTTACAACGTACGCCGGGTAAAGCTAGTTTTATATAGGAAACCATGGAAACATCCCAATTGTTTGTACACCATTAAAAAAAAACTAAAATTTGGTCCTTTTTTTGAGATCTGGTCTTTTTCGATGAATTTTGGTCCTAAATAAAAACATGGTGTGGTAACCGTGTTTGAGAAAGCATGCGACACGGTTGCATTTTTCAGAAGATATTTTTTTTAAATAATGAAATAGTAGTATGGAAGCGACTGCCATAATAGTAGACATGTACATGAATATTATGAACAAAGTTTAAAACAAACAAAATTTTCTTTCAAATATAATCTAAACGAAGATGCACACGAGGCGTAGCTTCGTAGACGCGTACAAAATTTGGCATGCAGCTACGATTTTTACGGCTCAAGTTTTCTTATGGGGTGCAAAACAAATTCAAAATCGGTTCAGTAGTTTAGGAGTTCATCGCGGAAAAACCATGTGACACGTGATTTTTATATATAAAGATGATAAATAACACGTGAAGCTACTACGCTTAAGGTGACTCTTGAGTCGTTTTGGCACTTGCGTTGCTCTACATCTGACTTTGAACACACTGGCGTTAATTGCTTCCATCCATAAGCAACGCAACGCCAACGTCAAAGCAAAACACAAATAATTAAAAACTTAGGGTTCTTCTTGAAGTTTCTTGCATTTTCTGAAAAATATAAGAGTTTCTATCGATTTCGTGGTCTATCGGCGGAGACGGCAGAACATATCCTCCTGGAACGCGACGCATTTCTGTCAAATAAAGTGCTTGTTAGCGTTCACCGAAGATGGTGAAAACGGCCCCTGGAATTGTTATCTTATATAGCCAAAGAAAGTTATTCATACGGAAAGCAAAAATTAGTCAGCACAAAACGAATAGTTAGAGAAAATTTAGGATATAATGCATAGGTATAAAATGCATGTAATTTATGAAAGCATTTTTATTATATAAAATTAGTTTGACATAACAGATTTGTCAATATTATTTTAGTTCTGCTACTTTTAGCACATTTATAACATATAGTTAGAAGTAAGAAACATGATTAATGCATTTATACGTGTTTCATTTATTTTCATTGAGGAATAAGTTCCTAAAAATAAAAAGCATGTTTTTATAAAGTACATGTGAAGCCATATAGATAAAATCAGTATTAGAATGAACTTTGGTTTGTATATTACATTTTTGAAATAAAAATCTCCTGGTAAAAAAGGAGCAAAACCTAAGTACATTTTTTCATTTTCGTACTTAACTACTAAAAAAACTCCGAACATCGCTCTTTCATTATACTTCATTCGCGTGCCTTCTTTTACTGCCCTCCACTCTATTCGCAACATAACCTCAATTTAAGCTGCCAAACTATATAGCAAACAATGTGCTCGATCAAGCTTAAATTTTCAACTTCAAATTTCA
The DNA here is from genome assembly GCF_040869045.1 of Eurosta solidaginis. Taxonomy (NCBI): domain Eukaryota; kingdom Metazoa; phylum Arthropoda; class Insecta; order Diptera; family Tephritidae; genus Eurosta; species Eurosta solidaginis. The sequence goes on from NC_090322.1 coordinate 143,323,231, forward strand.
ATTCAAGTCTTTTAAAAAATACAAAAAAAATTCATTGCATACTGATTTACGATTTAATGAGTAAGAACAGTTACAGTAGGTGCCCATTTCTTTAATATAGCCAAGAAGCCAAAAATGATCATTAACTTGTATAAACTGAATTTCGAAACACGTGCGTAGAGTTTAAGTTGTTTGTATTTACTCTCGTTCAAATATAAACGAAAACACCTGATTCTTTTCGTTATAATCATTTATTTCTAGTTCGCAAAAACGTTTAGAAATTCACAAAAATGTATTCCACAACTAAGGTAAACTATGCACACAAAATCGTTTTAGCGATCTTCGAAAAATGTCTTCTGCTTTGCAGCGGGCAACCATCGCTGTCCACACTACAACGCAGTGAACATTGTACATAATTACAATTCTTAGAATTCGTACTTTGTACGGCACACAGTGGTTTAGACGCGAAAAAGTAAAAATTTTCATTTTTATAATTTTTTTTTTTTAAGATTACAATGCCACAGTATTTTCAAGAAAATAAAATACGTATAACTTATTTTGAATTAATAGCGCTTCTTTTTCGCTATTAGCCAGGTGTAATTGCTTGGCGTTTAATTAAACAACCTGCTTATCAATAAAAAATATTATAGCGAATGATATAAAGTATAGCACATCACCATGCCCGCCAAGAGAGGGGGGGGGGGGGGGGCTTTCTGAGGGGGCCCGCGATATAGAGGTACTATGACATTTTTTTTATTCAGGAGAGTATTTAGTTGTTCCATGTGCAATTTTTAAGCCGAATTTCAAAAGCAACGAAAATCTGCATTTCGTTTTAATATTATAGTGAAGTGTGAAAAATAAAAATCTATATATATATAAAGAAAGGCTAAAATGTGTGTTAGTTGGTCGCCGGTGTTTGAAGAGATGCGTCGGTCGATTTTGTTCAAACTTCACACAATTTGCTAAACCTCACGCGGTGGTTACTACATAGGTTTGGTTGCGATCGACGTACGAGTCTATTGATATAGGCCAAAACGCGGGCCAGTGAATGCCTAGATAGTGTTTATACAATATGGATATCAAATGAAAGCTGTTGATGAGTGCTTTAGTACAGAGTAATATATTATCCAGAGACAGATTGGGACTGGGATTAGGACTAGGACTGGGACTGAGACTCGGAGTGGAACTGGGACTGGGACTGGAATAAAATACATACCACCCTCTGGGACAGGTAATAAGGAATGCAGAAGAATGAGAAGAAATTGAGAGAAAAGAAAAGAGAGAAGGAGGTTGAGAAAGAGACAGAGTGAGATGAAGATGGAGATAGATGAAGCGAAAAAGATGGAGGGAGGAGTGAATAAAAGGATTAGGAAAAAGTGAAGAGGGGGAGGGCAGAGGCAGACGGAAAAAGCTTATTAAAATGTATGCAGATAGGCCAAATTTAGGGCACGACAACGTCTGCCGGATCTTCTAGTATGTATATATATATATAAATATATATATGTATATAAGATACAAGATTTCAAAAGTTCATCTCAAGTTTCTAGCTTTTTAAAGTATATTCTATATAAGTTTGTACATTTGTTACTTCTTAACTAATTTATCACAAATATAAAATAATCAGTCTGTGCTACAAATGATATCTTTTAAATGGCGCCAAAAGTGTCAAAAGAAAATGGAGTTAGCGTGAGTAACACAGCACTTTGCTTCGTTATTGTGCCAACACTAATATCGACATTCGATAATCACCTGTAACACAATAGTGTCAACACAATGCTACTGTGTTAAATAGCAAAAAAAATAGTGTCATTACCCACCACTACCACCGATCGCAAAACGAAATTATTGCAAATTAATAGTGCGTAGCCCATTGTTTACTATATAGTTTGGCAGCTTAAGTAGAGGTTATGTTGCGAATAGAGTGGAAGGCAGTGGACTAGGCAGTCGAATGTCATATAATGAAGGAATGGTGTTCGGAAATTTTTCAAAGTTAAAAAAAAAAAAGATAAAAGCTTTAATATAAATAAAACTATTATTTTAATAACAACAAAAACGCCATATATATTCTGTATACATAAATTTGTAAGGATTATTTCACTTTAAATTTGAATTAAATAATCTGAAGTTTTTTTTTGAAACTGAGTCGAGAACTGTGCGTGTGAATGTGCGAATTTTCACCGATCAGCTGTTAGTTGCGCTACTTGGTAAAATTTACAATGGCGTAACCTTTCTATAGTCGCCAGTGCAAAATTATTTTAAGGCAATTCTGTTAAGAAAAAATGTTATACAATGCAAATGCCAAAGAAAGAAAGAGACAAACATAGTTCTTCCGTTATACTACTATTTCTATGGTAACGAAAGTTTTAAAAGTGATAGGAGTTGCCATGCAGTCGTCTTATAAAATACTTAAAATATATTATGCTATAAATAACTTGCCATATCACAGTCTCCCCCTTTGCCGTGACTAACTCGTCTCGAGGGCACGATAACACTTGTTTAATTTTTCTTAGGTCGTCCTCGTCTTTTCAAAGGCCGTACAGGTGTTGGAATATTATTTCTCATTCTATTTAGTTCATTTAGTGACTAATTATTACAAGGACTCTTTCCTGACAATTTGTTACAATCTAATAGCGTTTCCTTTTCTGAAATAAATTGTTGTCTAAGCAAATGGTAAAGCCTTAATAGAGTTACTCCTACCCCAGAAATGTTCAACATTTATAGTGCATACAAAGAACATTTCAACTCACCATATTCACTCATATTAACAGAGCATATGTGGAACTTAAGAGCAAATTGAGAGATTCACAGAGTTGCACTGCCACACCGCCATTTTATACAGGGTAAAAGTGTAACGCTTTTGCGTTGTGAGCAGGCAACAATTTTCACAAAAGAACGAAATACCCCGTAAATGCGTAGCCTGTTTTTTAGAATAAAACAACAACCCTTGCGCGGCGTACAAAAAGCGTAATACTTAAGCCAGAAAAGAAAACGCTATAAGTTCTCAATACACAATCCAAAGACTTTACGCTTGCAACACAATGCCCTGATGCTGCGAAATAAACGCGACAAACTTCGCCTAGTTAAAAATAGAATCCCCGTAATTACATGAAGGTGAACACAATGAAAGCAAAGAGCGAAATGTACGCGACGTCATTTTGCGACGATAGATTTATCTCTATCGTCGCCGCCTGGCGATGACGACAAACATCCCAAGGATTGCTGCTATTAAATTTTTTTAAGTATAAAAAAAGAAAACATAATATCCAAAAACAAATTTTTTTGTTTTTTTTTACATACAATTCGTAATTTTACTGCCAAAACACGTTCAAAAAAATTGGGAAGGATATCAAAAGACGTGTTTCGGTATCGTTATTAATAAACCGCCAACTATTGATTATTATTATGAAAAACTAAATGGTAATTAGCGCAAAAATTTGCTAAATTTTCGTTTTTCTATCAAATGTTTTCAATTAACCTGGGCCCGTATTACGTGTTACATGCGCTGTCAAAAATTTCAACTCATGCAAGCTTATGGAAATGTACGTAACGTGCGCCGTATACATGTAAACTCTATTTTTTAAATTAAAGGGTTATAATATTAATGTTCGCCCTCCGGATTAACACAGCTCTTAATATTTTTGGCATGTTTTACCAGGCAAGTGCTGAAGCAAATAATTAAAAAAGTTTTGTTTTCATCTTTATTTCTGCCACTCTGAATAAACAGCGTCAATTTCAGCCGGCCTTGTATTTTAAGTACATAGTCGAAATGTCTGGGCGTAATTTGGGCGAATATCATCGCCGGACGCGGCGTATATCGTCGTCGCTTGGCATTGTGCCACGATGTCACTTCTATAGGGCTGTATGTATTATTTATTCCAAATGTGAGCCAAATCGGACCACAAACACGAGTGTTTGGAATATCTCGATCTTTGCGCCACTAACGGGAGTTTTTTCAAAAGCGATTTCTATTCCCGTACACTGAAAGAAATAGTGCTAGTAAAATCAACAAATCGGTTCTGTTGTTCTTGACTTAACGGAGATTCGGTGAAATTGATCGAATTACGGTTAATTCGACCGAGTTCTTTGTCAAACGAACAAATGAGTTTAGTCATTTCAACAGAAGAGAAATTGTCGCTCTTAAGTTAACAAAATTCTATAAAATTGAGAGATTCCTAATCAATCTGCTTTTTTTGTGAACACAACTGATCTCACTGTTCATTTCAACAGCGATCAACAGTCAATACATGAGCAAATTTCATAGAGAATTTTACGCTCACTGCGCTTTCTACTTTATACTTATGTATGCTGTGTACTATATGTATGCACATATCTACGTATGTATATGGTGGCTGCCGTGGTGTGATGGTAGCGTGCTCCGCCTACCACACCGAAGACCCTGGGTTCACACCCCGGGCAAAGCAACTTAAAAATTTTAGAAATAAGGTTTTTGAAGAAAATTTTCCTAAGCGGGGTCGCCTCTCGGCACTGTTCGGCAAGTACTTTGAGTGTATTTCTGCCATGAAAAGATCTCTGTTAAAACTCATCTACCTTGCAAATGCCGCAGCATAGGTACTTTCGTACAAAGCTGTCGCAACAACTTTTTTTGTTCATTTGACTACTAAAACGGTCAATTACGAATCAACGATTTGTGCGCAGTTGATTCAACGTCTTGTTGCGATGGATAAAAATTGACAGAAATTTCAGTTGAATTGACCCATATTTCGATTGATTTTACCAGTCTTTTTCTTTCAGTGTATGTAATATGTGTTCCAAATATGAGCCAAATCGGACCACGAGTAACATTTTTTGAAAGATTTCCATCCATGCGCCACTTATCGGAGTTTTTTTCTTATTATTGAATTGTCATCGGGTTCTGAACTATATTCCGAGTTTCAAGTTTGTAGCTTATCGTGGAGTTATGTACTTAATTTTCAATTAGAAAATTGCGCTACACAGCGTCAAGCTAAATAAAGATGTTTAAAAAGCCTTTTAAAAACAGAATATATATTTATGATAAAAAGTGCAAAATTTTACACAAAAACTAACACAAATTATTTAGCGGCAACACTAACAACAAAAACTAAACCATCAAAAATTGAACAACAGAGAAAGTTGCCCACAAACACGCTGCCCATAGACTGCAATTTTTATACTCAGCTGAGCAGAGCTCACAGAGTATATTAATTGTGTTGGCATAACGGTACCCCGTAACGGCATAAACGTATAGAGATAGATATAGATTTCTATATATCAAAATGATCTGGACGAAAAAAGAAATTCATTTAGAAATGTCCGCCCGTCCGCCCGTCCGTTCGTCTGCCCGTAAACACGATAACTTGAGTAAATTTTGAGGCATCTTAATGAAATTTGGTATGTAAGTTGCTGGGCGCTCATCTCAGATCAGAAGCTTCGAAAAACCGAAAAAGTGCGATAATTCAATACCAAAGATAGATAAAGGAATGAAACTTGGTAGTGGGTTGACCTTACGACGCAAAATAGAAAATTAGTAAAATTTTTGACAATGGGCGTGGCACCTCCCACTTTTAAAAGAAGGTAATTTAAAAGTTTTGCAGCGGTAATTTGGCAGCTGTGTATGTAATGTTCGGTTACACCCGAACTTAGCCTTCTTTACTTGTTTTTTTTTTTTATTTTTTTCTTTTAATTTCTACCGTCAGTTCCAAAGAGTTGTAAATATTGTAATTAAATATGAATTGTTAAAGGTGTTCAAGTGGCATGTCGACTTGAAGACCTTAAAGTCATTAAATCAACATTTAACGACGAACTTGTTACGCTGCAATTTACGTTGTCACAATAACTTAAACGAACATCTGCGACTTCTACTTGACGCATGTTTCCTACTTTCGTGTTTGCCTTTTCCATTGCAAAATAATGAAGAATCGAACGGATAACCCCACTACAAAAGCCTAAAAGCCCAGCTATCGATGGTGAGTTGTTATCATTCCTTTAGTCGGTAACGAAGACGTTGGAAACCGTTCTGCTTTCATCATTTTAAACACAAGTCTTCGGTTGGCCAGCATCAGCATGGCTTCCATTAAATGCTTATCGTTATCACCGCGCTAAATGCCATTAATACGCTGATAAATTGCGGACTGAACCACTCAAAACTCCATCGTAGGACGGTGCTCGTGGCACTTGACCTGTCGAAAAAGTTTGACACAGTCAACCACCGCGCACTTCTTAAAAGATCTAAGGGGTTACGTTAGATAATACTCTCACCTTCAAGGAGCATACCTCCGAAATCGTATAAAATTAAAGTTCAAAGTCACAACTTCCAAAGCAATTAGTCGACTGCTTATCTGATACGCCTCACCGGTTTGGGCACCTGACTTAAAAACAACACACTGGAAAAGGCTGCAGGCGTGCCAAGTACTGCGCTAAGAGCTTCCACGGCATGTCTTTTGACCACTGAACACAGCCTACATAGTGAGGCAAAAGAACCCAACTTAAAGGATTGTCACTAGGCGGGGAATCGCATCAATTAACTGGTTGATCTAGCCCTGTCTCCTAACGCAGCCGGTTGATCCATATAAACATAAGGAGGCCCTAAGCCTAATCCACACTGAGTCTGTATATATCTTCGATTTGTTGCACCCGGGGAACGCTATTATCAACACATTCTTGCATAAACTAACTAGTAAGTCAATTGGTATGATATTGATGTATGTATATAATAACTAGTATGGCATCTGGTATAATGCTGGCGAGAGGCTGATAAGTGTATTAATTGGTGTGATCCTAATGCATATACTGACTATTATGTCATCTGGTACGATTCTGGTGCATGTAGTGACTAGTTTGCTCGACCGATCTGCTGACTTCATCATTACTGAGAACCGCACTCTCATCAAATTTAAGAAAGGAAAGTAGGATGATTGCAAATTCTTTACAGACAATCGCTTTGCTGCCCTCCCTATCCCCACTGATGCCCGCCAAGGGGAACGTGCTTTCAGCGAGGTAATTGAATCCGCCTCGACCCTTTTATTGCCGCCGGAAGAATTCCGGAAATCCGGCTACATTTTCCGGCGGAAGCCGCAAATTTAGCGAGAGAATGTGACCTTATAAGACAGCACGACACCGGTGACCCCCAAATAAGGGATATAAACCAACGCATAAGTTTGATTGTGGATGAACACAAGCGGGCGAAATGTGGCAGCATTTAAAGAATTGTAACCTCTCTATATGTGTGGGTAAACTTTGGTTCACCGTAAAGTCCCTATCGAATCCATCTAAGCACAATGACAAAATCTCCATCACCTTTGGCGATAAAGTGCTGTCGGATGCGCGAGCCCTTTTTGCCGACAATATGTAATGCATTCTACGGTTGACAAAGTTAGACGGCGGTCCAACAGACGTGCATACAAGCATAAATACAGCGCATCCCCAATTACCATCATCGCCATCGTTCATGCTAAACCATCTAAAGCAGTGGGCCCAGACGACATAGCCATGCCGATGTTTAAAAACGGAATTCAAATATTTAGCACATGTCTTCAACTTGTCCCTACCCACCTCTGTCATCCCCGTAAAATGGAAAATGGCCAAGGTGGTTCCCTATTAAAGCCTGGGAAACCAGCTAACATAGGAGATTCTTGTCGTCCGATATCTCTCCTATCGCCAGTAGCCAAGACACTTGAAGCCATTTTGCTCCCCTACTTCAAAGCAAATTTGCAGCTAGCCTGTCATCAGCATGGCTTTAGAAAACTCCATAGCACCACCACCGCGCTAAATGCCATTAGCACCCAGATAAATTGCGCTTTAAATCAAAACCCCCACCATAGAACAGTACTCGTAGCGTTAGACCTATCAAAAGCTTTTGATACGTTCAACCATGGCACTTTACTGCAAGACCTGGAAGCGTCAACCCTTCCCCCCAAGTCTTAAAAGGTGGACCGAAAATTATCTGGGTGGTCGGCAGGCATCGGTGCAATTTATAAACGAAACATCAAAACCAATAAGAATTAAACAAGGGGTGCCACAGGGTGGTGTCCTATCCCCACTTCTGTTTAACTTCGACATATCAAAGCTACCTTCACCACCAGAAGGAGTCACTATCGTTTCCTACGCCGATGACTGCACAATAATGGCCACAGGCCCAGGCTCACAGATCGATGAGCTTTGCAACAAAAGAAACAGCTATCTCCCTGATCTCTCCAGTTTCTTAGCCCCGTGAAACCTAACATTGTTACCGTCCAAATCATCGGCGACCTTATTTACAACATGGTCGCGCAAATGTCGACCTTATTGAACATCCACGTCGATGGCATTACGCTACCTACTATCTTATACCCTTAAATCATCGGTGTAACGTTCGATCAGTATCTACATTTTGGAGAGCATGCAGCCGCAATTGTACCGAAAATTCAGAGCCGTAATAAAATCCTCAAATCTCTTGCTGGCAGCACTTGGGATAAAGATAAAGAAACGACGCTCATCACCACTTACAAAGCAAATGGCCAGCCGATTGCATGCTATGCGTCCCCGATATGGTCGCCAAGCCTAAAGGTTACTCACCGCAAGAAAATAAAGGCCTGCCAAAATACTGTCCTCAGAATCGCTGCGGGCTGTCTTCTTATGTCGTGGGTGTACTCCCCATTAGGCAGAGAAATGAAATGCTAAACAAACAGGTCCTGTTGAATACCCAGAAACCTGGGCATCCCAGCAGACATCTGCTTGATGAGCCAGCACCACCCATGGGCTTAAGGACTCATCTCCGTAAGAATTATGAGAAAATACGGCACCTAAAATACAGCCGTATGAAGCCAAAAAACACAAGCAGGCCATCAGTGAACTCCACAAACAGGCGTTGGACCTCTATGCCAGGAATTGCCCGGTGAATCCTGTACTCAAAGAATAATACCCAAAACTTGCAGAAGAGGAACGCACACTCCCTAGGGAAACGCGAATCACTCTAGCTCAACTTCGATCTGGATACTGTAACAGGCTAAACTCTTACTTATCCAGAATCAACCCCGACATACAAAACATATGTCCTGCTTGTAACGTGTCCCCACATGACACCAATCATCTCTTCAACTGTATTGTGGAACCAACGCCTCTAATACTCCTCTCATTATGGTCCATACCTTTGACTTTGATGACAGTTTGTGACTGGTCGCACCTAATGGGGCAAAGCACTGCTAGAACAACAACAACTTGTTTGTCTACAGGTGTGATGCTGATGCAGAGACTCGCAATTGATATTTCGTAGAACATCGCCGTGTTAGAAATAACATTTGCTAATATAAAAAAAAAAAAACAAAACAGAACTCTAACTAGTTGGGGCTTTTGGCAAACTAGTATTCTTCTAGTGTACAACCAGTTGGTTTGACTGCAGGGAAGCGTGTGTTTTCTTTGACTTGATGTTAGATAAAAATTCGAGACTACGGAGGTGTACCTGAGAGAGCTAGAGAATCATTCGTGCCAACAAAAGCTAATTCTTACTGAGAAAACAAATAAAAAGTGAGTCCTCTCTCGACAAACAAAAATTACACCCTATTAGTCCCTCGGTTATATTTATCCTGTTGTTTGATTAGGAATCACGGACAGTGTCGAGAGAAACTGCAAGGGTCGTTGGGGTATACGTAATTCTGTTTAAGGTTTATAGCCCATTTTACGATACCAGTGGCGTGTTTGATAATGAGAAATCCCAAAGCTTGGATAGTTAGGTCATGCTATACGAATGTATGACGATGTACCGCCCAGAAACGTTTCCTAACAGTTCCCGCACTTTGCAGCAGAGACAGGGAACGTTCTTCACTGAGTTTGCAAAGACAAGTGGAGGAGACTTAATTTCCTTTCGTGCTCGCAAATGAACTCAATTATCACGAAGCAGGCAAGACACGTGTAACTTGTTACCCAATGGCCTAGGAGGATTATGATGATGATGATGATTGAGTCTCGCGCTCTTACGTAGTTTAATATATTTTAACTTTCAGCTAATTTTTAGTGTGCTGAACTATACAAAAAATCAATTAAACAGTCTCACTTCACTAACCAGCTGTTCCCAATGTATCAATCAATCCTCCCTACACAAATGAAAGGTCAACAAACTTAAAATTATATATTGTACAATTGCAAATATGTACATATGTAGTAAATATATATAGTAGTAGTAGTTAATATATGTACATGCTTGAATGTTTTCTATTCTATTTATATAAGAAATATAAGTACTACATTTTGTCTGAATTTCAATTCAACGAACAAATTTAATTGCAGTGAGCGTGATTTGGAGCGTGACAAAAACGTGAATAGGCAGAACACATTAAATTTGAAATTTGAAAATTTTGAAGGGGTCCCTGCAAAAATCGCGAGTACTCCATGCATGCATGTATGGAGTACTCGCTATGGACCAACCGAGTGCCCCAAAATTAACCACAATTCATACAAAAAATATGGTCCAATTAACATTGCGATGTCCTAGGACCGGACCATATACTCCAGCTCCACATTACATCAGAGTAATCCATGGAGTACCCACAGCCCAATAAACATCGTGTCGTGATTACAATCGTTAAAAACGAGCAATGATCGGCTTACAATATGTTCGTGTAGAAACATGAGTTGGTCCATTACTGCATTACAGTGGAGTATAATGGTAAGTACTCCAGTGGACCACATGTTCCAACGATTTTTGCAGGGGTCTTGCAGGTTTCATGCACTGTCATGATGTGGAAATAGCGGCGCATTATGTGTTCATATGTATGAATGTACATACTGTCACGGATATTAACAGCACTAAGTTATACCATCACTAAGGCGATGCCAAGGCCACGATAAGCAGTATTTACGTCAATAATCAAATCATGTATACACATATATAAGGCAGCCGAAAGATGTCACACACAGATGCATTTACTTATACGCCTATGTATGCGCGAGAGACTGTAAACTACAAACATTCACATAAATAATTCAATCATTATGTATCTAAATAAACGAATAAATAATTGCGTCTACACATATGTACGTCTACGAGCAGCGGAGCGGCAATGCACAAACACATGCATATATCTTATCTGAGTTTTCACAAGAGAGAGCAATAATTTGTGCACGTAGTTGTGGCTGGCAATTTTGTAGCCGAACTAACTAGTAACTTCTGGAAATCGAAGAGCCTAGAAGTATGCAGCGTAAACTATAAAAGCGGAGCAGGCGAGTAAGAAGTAATTCAGTTTGAGTTGAGCTATCAATCAGTTTGATTAAGCACGCGATCTGGCGGCCAATAGTAGAGTTTCATTTGAGTTATTAATCGGTTATTAAGCCAGCGAGTAGCAAAGTATAAGTGTTATTGTGAAGTATTTAATAAAGGCCATTTTTCCATCATTCAATATTGGAGTTATTTATTCAACAGTTTAGTGATTCGAACTTAGCAGAGGATTGCAAATAAGAGGATTTGCAGCAAATTCGTTACAATTGGTGTCAGAAGAGGAATTGTTGAATAAATTCCAGAGGACAACAAGGACATGGCAAAGTTGAGTGAATTGAAGATCCAGCAACTAAAGAAGGAGTTGGAGAGCCGTGGATTGAATACAAGCGGCGTTAAACTCGAACTTCAGGCACGGCTACGAGAGGCAATGGAAGCAGAAGGAATTGATGTGGACGAGTATGTCTTTTATCCTGATGAGGACGAGACAACAGCAAAAATTGAAGAGAAAAATGAAACACCGCAGACAATGGCGAACACAGACCTAAACATGATGTTGGCTGCAATATCGGCACAAATGTCCGAAATGTCATCACAAATATCTACCAACATGTCGTCACAATTGGCATCCCAACTGGAATCGCAAAAGACAGAAATAACATCTCAACTGTCATCACAGATGGAATCCCAAGAGACACGTATAACATCAAAGATGTCATCTCCGCTGGAATCGCAGGAGAACCGTATAACAGCGAAGATTGAAGCACAAGAGGCACGGATATCCGAAATGTCGGCGCAAATTTCAGCACAGATATCATCGCAGATCTCTGCTCAACTGGAAGAGCAAGAAGAACGTATTTCCTCGAAGTTGCAGGCGCAAGATACAAAAATTTTACAGTTTGAAGAAAAAATCGAGGCCGGGGTGGATGCTTTGAGAGGACGTATCGAGCAGTTGCAACTAAATCGCCCAGCAGTTTCAACGAGTAATCCAAAGGTAAAAACACCATCCTTTGACGGTTCTGTTCCTTTCCAGGTCTTTAAGCTACAGTTTGAGAAGACCGCAGCAGTGAACAACTGGAATGTGGAAGATAAAGTTGCCGCACTCTTCGTAGCATTGAAAGGACCAGCTGCCGAAATCTTACCGACTATTCCAGAGTACGAACGGAACAGTTATGACGCATTGATGGCTACTGTAGAACGGCGATATGGAAGCGAATACAGGAAACAGATATTTCAAATAGAATTACAAAACCGCTACCAAAAAGCTAGCGAGACTTTGCAGGAGTTTGCTTCGGACATTGAAAGATTGGCTCATCGTGCAAATGCGGATGCACCCGTGGAATACACGGAAAGAGTGAAGATTCAGAGCTTTATAAATGGCATACGGGACGTCGAAACGAAGCGAGCCACATACGCGAACCCAAAGCAAACATTTTCTGAAACGGTATCCCATGCATTGACTCAGGAAACGGCGTCATTATTGAGTAAACCAGCATACAAAGCTCATCGTGTGGAAGTAGAAAGGCCGGAGTGGGTAGATACAATTTTGGAAGCTCTGAAGGGATCACAACAGAAAAATGCCGGAGTTATGAAATGTTTCAACTGCGGTAACCCAGGTCACATTGCACGTCATTGCAGTAGCAATTCCAATAGTTCCAACAATGTGGGTGGCCGTAAACGCAGAGCTGAAGGAGACGAGCAAATCTCCAAATCCACTCAATCGTTAAACTAAAGCGAGTCAGCCGCAAGGGGCGACAGCTGGCTCCCTCAATTGAATGCCCATAATTTCTATCTCGCAAATTGGAAGAAGGTCAAGCAATCTTACGGTCGGAGGACATGTGGATGGAAAGGAGCGTTTACTGACTGTAGATACGGGTGCATCCCATTCCATCATTCGATCAGATTTAGTCAACAAGAAGATAAGACCATTGCTTGGAGCAAGATTACGTACAGCCACGGGAGAGGACACCCAGGTTATTGGAGAAGTAGAATGTGAAGTAGCAATTGGGAACGTCACGGTACTTCACAATTTTATAGTGGCAGGTATTGTTGATGAAATCATAATTGGAGTGGACTTCTTAATCAACCAAGGCATCAAGATCGATATGCAAAGCAAGACGATGCGATATAAGAACATGGATGTGCCACTTAATTTCGGCTACGAGAGAGGCTACAGCAGTGAACTAGTGCTGGTGGAAGAGAGTCAGCAAATACCACCAAAATCAGAAGCAGTCATCTGGGCAAAGGTTGATGGAGATTGTGGGACAAAAAATTGTGGGTTGTCGAAGCAACACATAAATCAGCACTGAACATACTTGTAGGAAAAACCCTGGCTATGACAAAACAAGATGGACGTATTCCGGTAAGAGTACTCAATGAGTTCAAGTCACCATTCAATTTGACCAAAGGAGCTATTTTGGGAAAATGTCAAGAGGCCGATGTAGTTATTAACTGTGAACAGCTCCAGCAATACGTTTCATCTAGTAATACTGATCTTTCAAATGATATCACGGCATGGGCGCATGGGCTAGAGGAAGCCTATAAGAGTAAGGCAAAACAACTGCTCATAAAATACGCGAACATATTTGACCAGGATGGTTCCAAACCAGGCCGCACCAATGTTGTGAAACATCAAATTGACACTGGAGATGCGAGGCCGATCCGTCAAGCTCCACGTAGTGTTCCACTGGCGAAGCGGGAAGCTGTGAGTCAAATCATACAAGAAATGAGTGACAGCGGCGTCATCGAACCATCAGCTAGTCCATGGAGCTCGCCGGTAGTACTTGTAAAGAAGAAGGATGGAAAAATGAGGTTTTGCGTGGACTACCGAAAGTTGAATGACGTTACGAAAAAGGATAGCTACCCGTTGCCAAGAATTGACGACACTCTGGACTCGCTATCTGGTACGAAATAGTTTTCCACACTGGACTTGAAAAGCGGTTACTGGCAAGTTGAGGTGAAGGAGGAAGATAAAGAGAAAACAGCCTTCAGTGTCGGTGATGGTCTTTGGCAATTTACAGTGATGCCTTTTGGACTTTGTAATGCACCAGCTACTTTTGAGAGACTCATGGACCAGGTACTGAAAGGACTACATTGGAAAACATGCTTGGTGTACCTGGACGACATCATCGTATTGGGCAAGAGTTTTGATGAACATCTTAAAAACTTGGAGGAAGTTTTCCAGAGAATAGCTGGCGCTGGTCTGAAGTTAAGTCCCAAAAAGTGTACGCTGTTTAAAAAGGAAGTAAATTATTTGGGCAACAAGGTAACGACAGAAGGTGTCTGTACAGCGAATGAAAAGATAGAGGCAGTAAAGGATTAGCCAAGACCACAGAATCTGCATGAATTGAGAAGTTTCCTTGGGCTGTGCACATATTACCGCCGATTTGTACCAAATTTTGCCAGCGTAGCCCATAGTCTCCACGAGCTAACAAGGAAAGATAAAGCTTTTGAATGGAAGAAGGACCAAGAAGTAGCTTTCCAAACATTGAAAGAGCGGTTGTGCACTGCCCCAATGTTGGCATACCCGATTCCAGGAGCAACGTTTATTCTAGATACAGATGCGAGCGGATATGCTATAGGAGGCGTTTTATCACAACTGGTCGACGGACAAGAGAAGTTAGTTGCATATTACAGCCGTTCAATTGGAAAAACAGAGAGGAACTATTGCGTTACACGGAGAGAGCTGTTGGCATTGGTAGAGTGCATTAAACATTTTCACAAATACCTCTACGGCCAGCGATTCCGTGCCAGGACAGATCACGCAGCGTTGAAATGGCTTCTGCAGTTCCGTAATCCGGAAGTACAATTGGCACGGTGGATCGAGCGACACAAAGCTATGACTTTTCCATTGAGCATCGAAAAGGTAGTACCCATGGAAATGCTGATGCACGAAGACCATGTAGTCTGGAATGCAAACACTGCTCAAAGGCCGAGGCTAAAGAAGACATTATAGATGTACGGCTAATTACTATAACGTGTACGGATGAATGGGACAAGGAACAACTAAGGAAGTGTCAGCTAGAAGATACAGATCTGTCACATGTTATGCAAGGGCTAGAACGAAACGAAAGACCAAGCAGAGAGGATATGTCAGCAGAGAGTCCCATTGCGAAGTCATATTGGGCACAGTGGAACAGTTTAGAATTGATATCCGGTTGCTTGCATCGAGTATGGGAGAGTGAGGATGGTCAATGCAAGAAGAAACTAATAGTTGTTCCCATAAAGAGGATTCCTGACGTGCTCAGCGAGCTGCACAATGGTCCAAGTGGAGGTCATCTTGGAATCACGAAGACACTCGAGAAAATTAAGCAGAGATTCTATTGGGTTGGTTGCCGTCAGTCGGTCACCGAGTGGATTGCCAATTGCGAGGTATGCAACAGAGCGAAAGGGCCCAAAACCCGAAGTCATGGCCAGATGAAGCAGTATATTTCAGGTGCACCCTTTGAAAGGATCGCCATGGATGTCGCAGGTCCATTTCCTACTAGCAACCGCGGAAACAAATACGTACTGGTGGTTATGGATTATTTCAGTAAATGGCCAGAGGTATACCCAATCCCAAACCAAGAAGCAGAAACAGTAGCAGAAGTGGTTAAAAACGAATGGGTTGCAAGGTATGGTGTACCAATGGAGTTACATTCTGACCAAGGCAGAAATTTTGAATCAGCTGTGTTTCAAGAAATGTGCAAGAAGTTGGGCATTCGAAAAACACGGACAACTGCATTGCATCCTCAGTCCGATGGTATGGTGGAACGCTTCAATAGAACATTGGAGGAGCATTTAAGGAAAGTAGTAGACAAGTACCATAAGGACTGGGATACACACATATCATTATTCTTGATGGCCTACCGATCAGCAGTACATGACACAACGGGCTAAACTCCCACAAAGGTAATTTTTGGCAATGACCTTCGACTGCCAGCTGATTTGAAGTATGGGATAGATGCCGATGCGGAGAGGAATGTCAAGAAATCCACTGGTGTCTTGGAAGAAGAGCTGAGAGAGATACACGATCTGGTAAGGCAACGAGCAAAGATTATGAGTGACAAGATGAAAGCGAGGTACGATAAAGCAATTAATTCGGAAGGGTTTCAGGAAGGAGATTTGGTGCTGCTATACAACCCACAACGAAAAAAAGGTTTGTCCCCGAAATTGCAGTGTAACTGGGAAGGCCCATACAAAGTTGTAAAACGGATCAACGATGTAGTGTACCGCATACAAACCACTACCAAACCACGAACCAAAATGAAAGTGGTTCATTTGGAGAGATTAGCAGCGTTTAGATCGAGAGATTTGTCTGACCGGGACGATCAGACTTAGGTGGAGGGCAGTGTCACGGATATTAACAGCACTAAGTTATACCATCACTAAGGCGATGCCAAGGCCACGATAAGCAGTATTTACGTCAATAATCAAATCATGTATACACATATATAAGGCAGCCGAAAGATGTCACACACAGATGCATTTACTTATACGCCTATGTATGCGCGAGAGACTGTAAACTACAAACATTCACATAAATAATTCAATCATTATTTATTTATTTATTTATTTATTCAAAAGCTAAAATTATAATATGAAATTATAATATAGCTATAAAGCCATAGCAGCAAGGGCCTTAGGCTAATTAATACGTAATGCTTATAGCTAATACTTAATCTATATTTTACAAGCATTTAAACTAATAGTAATGGTTAATTTTAAGGTCTATTTTAAGCTAAGCTAAAAGAAGTATTAAATATTGAAGTAAAGATGAGTTTCTTTTAAGAATTCCATTACAGATTTTATATTTATGTCAGTGGGATCAGATAAACAATCTAATATATTATGATTCGTAAATATTTTTTGTCTAACGTATCTGAATTTAGTACAATGTAAAAGAAGGTGGTCAATAGAGGCCATTGTTGAACAATTACAAAATTTACATAGGTTTGAATAACTTCTATCCATAAGGTATTGGTGTGTCACTCGAGTATGCCCTAATCTTAATCGGATATATTTGATCAAATCCAGTCGTTTTAAATTATGTTGTCCTATACGGTAAATTTTATTTATTACGCTGTTTTTATGAGGGTTAGATCTTTTGTACCAATTTGAAGTTTTATTGAAACTAGAAATGTTGACTTTTTGTCGTTTTGTTTTCAATAATCTTATAATGTCTGCGTTGTTAATGTTTTTTTTAAGAAGGTAGGTGATTTGTGAGTTTCTTTAGCGATCTTGTCGGCGAATTCATTACCAATAATATTTACATGCCCGGGTACCCAAAGTAGAATAAATTTTGGGAAATTATTGATTAAAATAGTTCTTATTTGATTCGAATAAAAATTTGTGTTATTTACATTTTTAACGGAACTGATAGCTCCAAGTGAATCAGTGCAAATAATATAGTTACTATTGTTATTTTTTATTAACAATAATGCTTCGAGAATAGCTACTATTTCAGCCGAGTAGACAGAACTATACTCAGGGAGTATGCCTACTTTTAAAATGGTTTTGCTTGTTGTAATGCTGAATGTGATGCTCTCATTTGACTTTGATCCATCAGTGTATATAAATTTAAAGTTTTTGTATCTATTCCGAATAAAATTGAATTTACTGCGGTAGATCTCTGGGGCTGTGTCTGATTTCATAAAATAACTTAGGCTGTCGTCAATGCATTCGTCATTTAAAAACCACTGAGGGTATCTTTCAGTAACTGATTTTGAAGCTATATATGGTATGTCTATCTTTTTACATAACTCAATACATTTTTGTATAGCGGATTTATATTTTGGTGCTTTTTTTGAGGAATATATTCTCTTGACAATATTTGAAAGAAGTTTATTGTTTTGCAGTAATATTTTAAAGAGTTTAATTGTTGAAAATAATATACGATTTTCTATTGGTGATATTTTTGATTCAAACATTAAATTGCTTATATTTGTTGTGCGGTAGGTTCCGAGTGCCATTCTTATAGCTGAGTGATATATTGATTTGACCTGTCTAAGAGAAGAAGATGCTTCATAACCATATAAAAATAAAGAATAGTCAATCTTTGACATCAGTAATGCATTGACTATACCAATGAGGTTTAGTGGATTACAGTTATAACTATTGCTGGAGAGGCATTTTACTATATTTAAGCTATCGTTAAGGGATTTTTTAAGTTTAATAATATGACTTCTCCAGTTATATCTTTTATTAAAAACAACGCCAAGTATTTTTAGTTCCTCAACGCTAGGTATGGGAATGTTATTTACTTTTATGTTCACTGTGCAATTTTTCTTACGGCATATATGTATTTGTTTACATTTTTCTGGGGATAATTTCGCTCCTGTGTAATCGCACCAAGTGGATATATCATTGTACAAATTATTAAGTTCAATTGATTGGTTTTTGTTTTTGTTAGGTTTTATAATGAGAAGAAAATCGTCTGCATAGGCACAAAAGCTTATTTCTTTATGAATTGAAATCACATCGCAAAGTTTATTATATGCCACAAAGAAAAGAACCACGGATAATGGTGAACCTTGTGGTATGCCATTTTCGATATTGCAAGGTTGCGAGCAGAGCGATTCAACGCGAACTCTAATTTTTCTATTGGACATAAAATTCTTTACATAATTCATTATTTTTCTACCTACTTTCCATTTTTGTAGTTGATCTACAACTGCATGTACTCCTATCCTATCAAATGCTTTTTTAAAATCCAAAGATAGAATAGAGATATGACTATGTGATGACAAAGAATTGTTTACTAAATAATCTATATATAGTAAGTTGTTCGAAACAGACTGTCCCTTTTTAAACCCAGTTTGATGACTATGTAAGAATTTTTTATTGTTTAAATACCACCAAAGTCTATTTGCTACTATTTTATCCATTACTTTTGAAATACACGAATTTAAACAAATTGGTCTATATGAACTTATTTCTGTTTTATTTGCATTGGGCTTCAATATGGGAATGACAATGCTGGTTTTAAAAATTTGGGGGGCATAATTATTGAGAATGTTGTTAAATAGTTCTAATAACCTTAGTTTGACGCATTTGGGTAAGTTTGAGATCATAGGATACGAAATTCGATCTTGGCCTGGAGTTGTACCAGTTAGTTTGTTTAAGGCCATTTCCAACTCAATATAAGTTATTTCCTTTTCAATGATGGAAGCTTCTTTGCTAACTGCTGTTGTGTGTGATGACGGAATAGAACTTTTAGCAGCACGATATGAATTTGAAAAATTTATGTCTAAGGCTTCTTGTGACCAAGTCTTCGCAAATTCTTCAGCAATTAAATTTTTTTCTATAATGTTTACTGATTGGTTATATAGGGGTGTAATACAATGGATGGCTTTTGGCTTATGAAGGCCGCAAAATGTTCTAATGTTTGACCAAATTTGGCTTGAAGAAGAACTCGGACTGATTTGACTTGTAAATTCATTAATAGATTCGGCTTTAGCCTTTTTTATTTCTCTTTTGAGCTTAGAATTGGCCTTCTTGTAGTTGATAATATTGGTATTCGAAATATTATGCTTAAGTACGTTGAAGAGTCTGTTTTTTTCCTTTTTTAGATTATTAAGATTGTCATTCCACCATGGTACATATTTTTTATTTTTCAAATTGGTTTGTGAAATTGCTTCATTTGCAGAGGTCAAGATAATGCGATGTATATTAGCACATTCTTTGTTAATATTACTGCTAACTGGGCGTTCTAAACTAACTTTTTCAGCCCTTGCCTCAAATTTAGGCCAGTGAGCACTTTTTAATTTAAATTTTGGTTCGTTTTTATAGAAAAAAATATTTGCTGATTTAAAAAGCTCCATAAAAATGGGGAAGTGGTCGCTGGAATATGTTGAACTTGCTGTATGCCAAGTGTAATCTACTCCTAATTGCGGAGAACAAAATGTTAGATCAACATGACTAAAAGTTCCATGCGTACTAAAGTGTGTCGGTGAGTTATTGTTTAGTAAAATAAAGTTATTATCATTTATAAATTTAGCAATGCATTTCCCTCTTTTATTATTTTTTATGATCCCCAATTTGTATGCCATCCATTAAAATCGCCTGTTATCAAAGTTGGATGTCTAGTTATATTTATTGTGTTTTGCAAATCTGTGATATTAAACGATTTGTTTGGAGAAATGTAAGCAGAAATAATTGTAAACTTAATTTTTGAGGTAACTGTTGCAGAGATTATATCGGTCATACTATTATTAGTTGTATTTAAGTTATGCTGCACAGAATTATGTATCAAAAGTGCAGCTCCACCAAAAGTGTTAGAACTCTTAGAAATGAATAAATTATAATTTATTGGAATAGGTATATTTATTGTAGATTGCAAATGTGTTTCTTGGAGACTGATGATTTTTGGCGATTTCTCTTTTATCAATATTAATAACTGATTGTAATTATTCAAATAGCCTCTTATGTTCCACTGAATTATACTGCAGTTCATTCTGACAAACTTAAAAAATAGAGAGTAAAACTATGTAAGAAAGGAATAAAAAAGGTTTAGTGAGAATTACGTTCTAAAATAAAAGAGTATGAACTATGCCATTAAATTGAGTCAGAGAAGTTAAACTCTTCCTCCATCGCCTCAATTGTCTTCTCAGACTTTTTTCTCAATGCAGATTGAGCTTTATGGGCAATTTTTATTTGCCTTTTCAAACGCTTTGATGCATTTTTAGGCAGTATATTGATTTTCTTTGCTGTGCTGCTTCCCGAGCATATACTTGCGCGAACTGTATCACTTGTGTCTTTGCTTACCTTTGCTGAGGTAAGAGTGCTGCTTTCAGTTGCTTTACTACAGCAACTGGTTGTGTTTTCGTTTGGCTTTGGTAGTGTGAGAGTGTTCGTTTCCGAGTGTATTTCTGAGTGTATTTCCGTCGTCTTGCTAGTGTTTTTGTTAAACGTTGCTAGGTAGAGAGTGCTGTTTTCAGCTGTGTGAATTTCCGCTTGTGATGGGATATCATCATAGATTTGTAATGTACGTGAGTTGTTGTTGTTTCCTTTTGTTACACCAGAGTATGTATAAGGTAAAATATGCCGGTCGTTGTATATTTTGAGTGCTACTTTATGTCCAACCTTTTGAAGAGTACGTATAGTTTGAAGCTCTTTCTCTTTTAAAAATATGGGACATATGGAACTTAAGACGAAATGATCAAATTTCTGGTCGGTAGGTTTACAGTTGATGCAAACAGTTTCTCTTGTGCATTTATCATTGGACTCTTTGTTTATGTGTGAAGCTTGACTGCAATTAATACAGATTTCATTATTTTTGCAAAATTTGGAAATATGTCCGTATTGGAAGCATTTATTGCAGCGTATTGGACGCGGTATATATGGTCGAATTGGTTTTCTCTCATATCCAATATATATATGAGTTGGTAGTGATGATAAGGAGAAAGAAAGTATTACTAGCCCAGTTTCGGTTAACTGATCATTAACTTTTCTTTTTATTTTTTGGACGTCAACAACAAAAGATGATTTAAGTTCTTCTATTATCTCTTTCTCGTCAATACCACGTAGATTATTGGAGTATATAACACCTTTAGTATGATTTAGAGTGGGATGTTCTGACACTTCCACTAATGTTTGTTCATTGAGAGCAGTGAGTGATACTAGTTTTTTAGCTTGCTCTAAGTTTTTTGTTTTAATTAAACGCATTCCATTGTTGAGTTTTATACATTCACTCACTTCACTTCCACAAGTTTTGTCTATACATTTTTTAATAAGAAAAGGGGAAATATTGTCTAAGCTGCTCTCTTTATTTTCAATCTCTTTAATTGCGCCGTTATAACTTCCGTTCAATACACTTTTGTTATTGTCTTGTTTAACTGGTTCTGATGAATTTTCACTGATGTTTTTAATTCTTTTCATTAGAAGAAATTTAGGTCCAGGAGTTGTATTTTTTAATTCAATTGATCTATCAAAAATTAGTGGCATATAGCTAATTTCACTGCCCCTATGGGGGGCCGATAGCGTAATATTTTCTTCCATTGGTGAACACGTTTTTTCTTAAAATTTCCGACATACATGTAACGTATTGACTTTAAATCGCGGAGAGTAACTGCAGTAACGACCGATCACTATGGACATCCACTGAAGACTGTCAATCATTATGTATCTACATAAACGAATAAATAATTGCGTCTACACATATGTACGTATACGAGCAGCGGAGCGGCAATGCACAAACACATGCATATATCTTATCTGAGTTGTCACAAGAGAGAGCAATAATTTGTGCACGTAGTTGTGGCTGGCAATTTTGTAGCCGAACTAACTAGTAACTTCTGGAAATCGAAGAGCCTAGAAGTATGCAGCGTAAACTATAAAAGCGGAGCAGGCGAGTAAGAAGTAATTCAGTTTGAGTTGACCTATCACCTATAGCACGCGATCTGGCGGCCAATAGTAGAGTTTCATTTGAGTTATTAATCAGTTTGGTTATTAAGCCAGCGAGTAGCAAAGTATAAGTGTTATTGTGAAGTACTTAATAAAGGCCATTTTTCCATCATTCAATATTGGAGTTATTTATTCAACAGTTTAGTGATTCGAACTTAGCAGAGGATTGCAAATAAGAGGATTTGCAGCAAATTCGTTACAATATGTTTGAAATAAACTCAGACGCCAGGGCGTATGAGTAACCGAAATCCTTTGCTATAACGATGTTTTTTGAATATACATATATACTTACACGAAAATAACACTGGACCACGAATTTCAACTTTTTTTCTTTACCAGAAACGCGGTTATGAAATTCGTATGTAAAATCACCCCCTGATTTCGAAAATTGAGTTCATTTTTGATTCCATGGTACCGTTTTTGAGATATTTGCAATTTACCGTTATTCGAAAAAACCAAAAAGATGGCTCCCTTTAATTACGTATATCTCACGAACGGGTCAAGAAATTGCAAATAAGTTTACAGAATCGGAAAGACGATAAAATTTGCTATAAATGCGTCAGACATTGTTTTTTGCTCAACCAGATAGTTTTCGAGATATTAGCTTATCATTTCATATCTTTGTTTTTTTTTTATGAAAAAATATGAAAAAAATTACTTTTTGCGAGGGCAGCATTCCAAAACCACAACTTTTTTTCCAAATATTTTTTATTTGCGTAAAGCTCTGTTTAATTAGAAAAAAGATAAGCTATCATCGAAGAAAATCGATGCAAAACTACGTAAGTTATAAGCGATCAAATAAAAATACCCAGGTTGCGCAACTTCAATGTATGTATACATACATATATTAAAGGTATAAAGTGCAAATGGGATATTATCCGGATAAACCAATAACACCATAACAATGATAATACTTTTTCTTTAAATAAATCAAATAGTAATTTTAATACTCGAATGGCATGTAGTTATAAACATGTATTTCCGTCACTTATGGGTATGTATGCAGGTAGATTTTAAAAATTATAAGACAGAAAATTTTTAAAGCCTACATCTAAAGCTGGTAGTATTTTCTTTTCCCGGCTTCGTATAAAAAGGAACCTTTCTGTCTAGGTAAGATTTGACTTTTTAAATTTTATTCTTGTTCCGAGTATAAATATGAGTTATTGCGCCTTGAAACTTCATAACATCTGCAAGGCTCGCCGGAGATAGTTCAGTTCATAAGTCAAATTTCAAAACCGTGATTTAGTAAAAAAATAAAATGAGTAAAAGGACGCGAGAATTTGAGTGTAATAACGATCCAGATATGTTCTGTTTCATGTGCGGCCAATATACTATCATAAGGCGACGACGAGTGTTCTCAGATCATATCAAAACTTTATACTCCCAGTATTTTGGCATTGAGCCTAAAAATGCTGAAAAACCATGGACACCGAACACTTTGTGTACATCGTATCGAGTAGAATTGATTCAGTCGGAATCCGGACAACAAATAATATTTGATACACCAATGATATGGAGAGAACCTACTTTCCATTCAATAGAGTGTTATATTTGTCAAACAAAAGTACTTGGCGTTGGAAGATCAAGAAGAGTAACCTATGCCAGCGTACCTACAGTGACATTACCAGTACTACATTCAACAGCAGTTGCGGATCCAGTTCCTTTGTCAACAGTAACATCTGAGTGCGGGGAATCAAGTTGTACTGAATTTCGCACGGGAAAGGAGAGAAACGTTCTATCACAAGCACAACTTAATGATTGGATAAGAGATTTGGAACTATCCAAGGAAAAGGCCGAGATCCACACTTCTCGTATGCAACAATTTAAATTTGTATCATCCGATGTTAAGGTGATATATTGTAGAACTCGTCACGAACCATTTTCCAAACACTATACCAAGAAAGACAGTATATGCTACTGCAACGACATTCCTGGTTTTTTCAAAGAGTTTGGTCAAACATATGATTCAAAAGAGTGGCGATTGTTCATTGACAGCAATAAACTGATTTTAAAGGCTGTATTATTGCATATTGGTAACAAAAAGCCTTCTATCCCGCTAGCACATGCAGTAAATACAAAGGAAACCTACGAGGAAATGCAAAAACTACTCAAATTTATCAAATATGAAGAGCATGATTGGAAAATATGTTCTGATCTCAAAGTCGTTGCAATGCTATGCGGTCTACAAAGTGGCTACACCAAGCACTGCTGCTTCTTCTGCAAGTGGGATAGCCGAGCTCGTAAGGACCACTACGTAAGAAAGGATTGGCCGGAAAGAGTCGAGTTTACCGTTGGTGTGGATAACATCAAATACACCCCTCTTCTCAAGAAAGAGAAAATCATACTTCCACCCTTACACATCAAGCTCGGTCTCATTAAAAAGTTTGTTAAGGCTTTGGACAAAGAAGGCGAAGCATTCGACTATTTGAAAACAATTTTTCCAGATATTTCTCAAGCCAAGATAAAGGAAGGTATTTTTGTCGGACCACAAATAAAAAAGTTGATCAACAATAATCAATTCAAAGGACTACTCTCATCAGTTGAGGCAGCAGCGTGGGAATCCTTTGAAAACGCTTTTCTCGGTAGACACAAAAGCCCTAACTACGAGCAGATAGTGAACGACTTAATCAATAATTATGCGAAAATATTAAAGGCTTATTAAAATTAATTTCCCAAAATTCTATAACTTGTTTACCTAACTAATATTTTCTTTCCAGGCGTAAATATGTCGTTACAAATTCACTTTCTGCACTCACATTTGAGCTTTTTTCCGGAAAATCTTGGCGACGAAAGTGACGAACATAGCGAAAGGTTTCATCAGCAAATGAAATTAATTGAAAATCGATATCAAGGATTCTGGGACGTCGCAATGGTGGGTGATTACTGCTGGTTTCTCATAAGAGAAACCGATCCTAAACTAAATAAGCGTCAAAGTCGAACACATAATTATTTCGACTACATAGTAAAATAAAATTAAGATAAAGATTGTTAGAATATAGTACAAACATAAATGAATTAAAAAAAAAAGTTAAAAATATGGGTAATTTCATTCATAAATTGAACTTTTAACTAAATAGAAACAGAGCATAGCTAGGTATTTCACTCTTCTTTATAACATACATACGTTTTGAGGTATACGTTGAAATTGCGCAACCTGGGTATTTTTATTTGATCGCTTATAACTTACGTAGTTTTGCATCGATTTTCTTCGATGATAGCTTATCTTTTTTCTAATTAAACAGAGTTTACGTAAATATAAAATATTTGGAAAAAAAGTTGTGGTTTTGGAATGCTGCCCTCGCAAAAAGTAATTTTTTTCATATTTTTTCATAAAAAAAAAGAAAAATCTGAAATGATGAGCTAATATCTCGAAAACTATATGGTTGAGCAAAAAACAATGTATGATGCATTTATAGCAAATTGTATCTTCTTTCTGATTCTTATTTGCAATTGCTTCACCCGTTCGTGAGATATACGTAATTAAAGGGAGCCATCTTTTTGGTTTTTTCGAATAACGGTAAATTGCAAATATCTCAAAAACGGTACCATAGAATCAAAAATGAACTCGATTTTCGAAATCAGGGGGTGGTTTTACATACGAATTTCATAACGGCGTCTCTGGTAAATTTTGGCCGTCGACCAGTGTAATAGGGCAGTTCGGCGTATTGTGCATTTGATATTGGAAACGTTGCCATAGCAAATATAAGCTACGGACTGTGAAAACTTTTTTTATTTAAAAATTTTTCTTTTCATATTTCGGTCTGTGATGACAGTTCCTGATTTGATATTCAATGTTGAAAAAATAAACTATGGTTTTTGTTATTGCGTAGCAAATGCGTTTGTGCAAAAATATTACACCTTACGTTACCTAATTAATTGGCGCTAAGCCACTGCCACCAATTGGTCACACCAAGGGAGTTTAAATCGTTTTCCACCTAGTCCTTCCAGTGGGGGCCGCCCTCTACACCTACTTCTATAGGTGGGTTCCGATAAAAACACTTTCTTCACCGGGGCATCATCTTTCATTGGCATAACATGGTCTAGCCAGCGTAGCCGATACGTTTTAATTCGCTGGACTATGTTAATGTTTGCGTAAACCTCATACAGCTCATCATTAAATATTCTTCGGTACTAGCCATCTCCAACGCGCAGAGGTCCATAAATCTTTCGAAGAACTTTTCTTTCGAACACTTCCAGAACCCCTTCTTCTGATGTTGTCATGGTCCATTTTTTGCACCATATAGCAGGACGGGTATGATAACCCTGCAAAAATCGTTGGAACATGTGGTCCACTGGAGTACTTACCATTATACTCCACTGTAATGCAGCAATGGACCAACTCATGTTTCTACACGAACATATTGTAAGCCGATCATTGCTCGTTTTTATCGATTGTAATCACTACACGATGTTTATTGGGCTGTGGGTACTCCATGGATTACTCTGATGTAATGCGGAGGTGGAGTATATGGTCCATTCCCAGGACATCGCAATGTTAATTGGACCATATTTTTTATATGAATTGTGGTTAATTTTGGAGCACTCCGTTGGTCCGTAGCGAGTACTCCATATATGCATGCATGGAGTACTCGCGATTTTTGTAGGGAAGTAACTTGTAGAGCATGATTTTCGTTTGCCTAGAGAGAACTTTTCTTTTCAATTGCCTACCTAATCCAAAGTAGCATTTATTGGTAAGAGGGATTCTTCGCTGGATTTCACAGCTGATTTTGTTGTTAGTTTTAATGCTGGTTCCCAATTAAACGAAGTCTTTTACTATTTCGAAATTTCGGCTGCGAACAGTAACGTGCTTGCCAAGGCGTATATGGGCCGACTCTTTGCTCGATGACAGCAGGTACTTCGTTTTGTCCCTTCTCCTACTCCCTTCATAAGGATCATAAAATATATACAAATAGAAATTGCCATCATAGAAAAACATGAACCAACAAGTAAGGAAGTCTTAGTTCGGGTTAAACCGAACATTACATACCCAGCTGTACACTTGAAAAGCTGTTGTTGTTTGTTTTGTGTGCTTAATGGTGTTACAAGGCTGCGCAATCATACATATACATATCATTCTTTTCTGAACTAATTTTTCTTCGAGTTATGGCTCCCGATACATAGAAAATTGCTTAGTCATAAAAAAGGCGGTGCCACGACCATTTTTTTTAATATGAAGTTTTTCCTATTTATTGTTATAAATCCACTTGGGAAATGAAATACCATTAATATAAAGCTCTTTTTGCAAAGACATATCTTATTTTATTCGTCCACGACCCTTTTAAAAATCGTTTATATAAAAGTGGGCGTGGTCCTTTGCCGATTTCGTAAATTTTTTGTCAAATCATTCCCTATAGTAAAGGCAACCTCTCTGCTGAAGTTTGTTACGACAGGTTTTACGATTTTTGATTTATGATTAATAATATTTGTAAAATTTATTTTATCACAAGTGGGCGGTGCTACGCCCATTTTAAATTTTTATCGAGAGTCTCAATATCAGTCCACACGTCAATTTTCAAAATTCTAGGTGTATTGTTTACTAAATAATCAGGTTTTTTGTGTTTTCCAAAACGTTATATATACAAAAAGTGGGCGTGGTTATCATCCGATTTCGCTCATTTTCAATACCAATCTATTCTGTGTCCAGATAAGCTCGTGTGCAGATATCTCAATATTTACTCAATTTATCATGTTGACGGACGGACGGACATGGCTCAGTCAAATTTTTTTTCGATACTGATTATTTTGATATATCGAAGTCTATATCTATCTCGATTCCTTTCTACCTGTACAACCAACCGTTATCCAATCAAAGTACAAGTACAGCTGGGTATAAAAAGAAATAAACTGGGTGGAAAGCAACGCCTTTATTTAATCAACATGACTCTAAATAATATACCAGCAATATAATAAAGCTCTCTCTAATGACTCTGCAAAAGTGGTGAATGTCTGCTCGCAAAACGCACTAAACGAAAAAAACGAAATAATTAGGGAAAAAATACGTAAATCTTAAAGTGACGAGGCTCAAAGTGGAAGACACATATGTACAATCCACTATGCTTGTAAATGTTCATAATTTGATACCTGTACTAAATTAGTAGGGTGTTTCTTATATAGTAATTTAGGTTTTCCTCTTTCGTGCGGTGCGTCGAGCGCAAGCGCCACATTCAATTTAGTGGTTGTAATAAATAAGTTCGGTTTCAATTTCGAAAACTTATTATATTATATTTATATTATTATATCAAGAAATCTTATGTAAAGCAAATTATTTCCCATAGGAATATGTGCATTAGGGTAGTACTTATAAATAAAATAAACGCTTTTTCCAAGTTCAAATCTTTAGACGGTTATGACAAGATCACAAATATAACACACAAATGCTTATATGTTGTTTGTCGTGATTGTAGCGATAAATACACTTCCCGAAAGTTTTTGGGAGTGCTATCGATGTTGATGGCCGTCATTGAGGACGGTTAAGGAGTGCCGCACAGGAGTAAACGTTGAGATATCTCTATGGGGTCTCAAAAAATTAATATTAAATTTAAGTTTTTGCTCTCGAACACCCAAAATCTCTAAAAATAAGTGGTAGACGATATCACATATAAGTTTTGGTCTTTATTAGAGATGGCTGAGGTTGTCGCATAGCGGTTAAAGTGCAGATTTTGTTGAGTCCTCATAAGATAATACGAATTTGAAATCCCAAACAACATAAGTACCCTAACCATCTCCAATCCATACCAAAATTTATATGTGATACTACTTTTGACCTTGGTAAAACGGTTTGGGGGCCACCGTGGTGTAACGGTAGCGTGCTCCGCCTACCACACCGTATGCCCTGGGATCACACCCCGGGTAAAGCAACATCAAACTTTTAAAAATAAGGTTTTTCAATTAGAAGGGTGGCCGCTCGGCAGTGTCTGGCAAGCGCTCCGAGTGTATTTCTGCCACGAAAAGCTCTCAGTGAAAACTCATCTGCCTTGCAGATGCCGTTCGGAGTCGGCATAAAACATGTAGGTCCCGTCCGGCCAATTTGTAGGGAAAATCAAGAGGAACACGACGCAAATTGGAAGAGAAGCTCGGCCTTAGATCTCTTCGGAGGTTATCGCGCCTTACATTTATTTTTTATAAAACTGTTTGAAGGAGTGAGACTGGAAAAATCGTTGAATTGATTTATCGGGACCAGCGTGGTGCACAAAAAAAAGGAAAACAAATATTTTAAATATTTTAATAGCCGAATTCCCGGCAAATTGAGATTATTTGCATAAAAAACCAGGTTGATTATATTAGAGGATTTTTTCGTTAACATCTGCATAGTAAAAATTTTTAATATCGAAGATTTACAGCGAACCACAGTTGTGTAAACTGTACTGACAATGGGAAAAACTTAATGTCTCAGTAATCCGGGTATATGATTCAAGATATTTTGCAAATATTTTTTTTCTTAACAAATCGATGAAAAAAGTGCTACTTTAGTATTTTCCCCCCCTAAAAAATAGCAAAAAACCATTCCACTAAAAATTTGTTTGAAAAATAGTTAAAACGCGAAGTGTTGGAATTGTATGTGGTGGCTCTCTATTTTTTTAAACGGTTTTATTTAGCTTGACTTGAAAGGCCGGCCGCACGGCCGTTGTGAACGAATTTTGTAATTGAAATTTAAGTAACTTTCCGATAAGCTACAAGCTTGAAACTGGGAATATAGTTCAGAACCTGATGACAATGCAATAATAACAAATAAAAACTCCGATAGGTGGCGCACGGATCGAGATATTCAAAAAAATCGTATTTGTGGTCCGATTTGGCTCATATCTGGAACACATAATACATACAAGAAGAGAGAGCGACCTATGGAAAAAATCGCCGCTAGGTGGCGCAAGGATCGAGATATTCAAAAAAATCGTATTTGTGGTCCGATTTGGCTCATATTTGGAACACATAATACATACATGAATAGAAAGCGACCTATGAAAAAAATCGCCGCTAGGTGGCGCGAGCATCGAGGTATTAAAAAAAAATCGTATATGTGGTCCGATTTGGCTCATATTTGGAACACATAATACATACATGAATAGAAAGCGATCTATGAAAAAAATCGCCGCTAGGTGGCGGCGCAAGGATCTAGATATTCCAAAAAATCCTATTTCTAAAGTCTTTGGAAGGTTTATGTATTGAGGACTTAGATTTAACAAATTGTCAGAAAGATTCCGCGTAATAATGAGTCACTAAATGAACTAAATTGAATGAGAAATAATAGGCAATTAAATAAAGACTAAAAACTTGAAAATAAAATAATTAAAAAAAAAATGTTTAAGTTAAATGGTTTTATTGAAAACAATACTTACATGAAGTAATAATAATACTAAAAGCTAGAAAATGATCAGACAATTAAATAAAAGCGTTGGAAGCGTGAAATTTCTAAAAATGTGAGGCGTAGCATACCCTTATTAAGGTTCAGTTGGTCTTATATATAACTATGAACGCCCTAGATTGATGAGGAGTGTGATGACCTACCCAATTATTTTATAGCTTTTTTAGTGTTATTATTACTTCATGTAAGTATTGTTTTCAATAAAACCATTTAATTTAAAAAATTTTGTTAATTATTTCTTTTATAAATATTTTCAAAAGTACTGCCAAATTTAAAGCAAAGTTTCGTGTTGGCATAAGGATTGGTTATAAGTTTTCACTATTTATTGTAAATAAAAAATGATAAAATAAATGATTAAGTTAATTTAAAAATGTAAAATAATATATAACTTATTATTACCACATTACAGGATTTTGCTTAAAAAAATCAATAATTTTAGTGTTTAATAAAATATTTTCTGTAGGGATTTCTTCCTAGAGACCCGTTTAAACATGCTGTCCAAACTTTACGGAAATCTCCGAAGTAGACAGTTGGGTTGAGTTGTTCGAAGACTCCCTTAAGGGGAAATGCTGAAATACCGCCATTGTTTTTGCGCATACTCTCACGCCGAACAATATTAAATCAGAGTTAATTCAAGACGAACAGAAGTCTTGAAGGGAAAACTTGTTGGATTTCCTTACGTGTATGTAAACATGTAAAATATGGATTGCTATTGTTATAGAAATATGAAACCAAAATTAATTAAATATGCGCGTTGAATATCTAAAATAATTATGTAGTATCACTAGGATGCAAATACAAGCACCTGCTAATTTGGAGGTTGAAAAGGAAAATATTATATGAATTTTGTGTGTAACTTTGAGCGGAATCGATGTGACCTTTCAAATGTTAGTAAATTATTTTACTTACATTTGTTATACATTTTTATACTCAGTTTCAACAGCGTAGGGCGTATTTAATGGCTGTTCAGCAGATTTAAATAAAAAATGGAAGTTCCAAGGGGTAGGTTAGGTTAGGTGATAGCTGCCCGCTGGGGGAAGCTCACATGGACAGCATGAATGTCCGTTGTGATACCACATAAAATAACGGTGACATAGCTATAGCTACTTAGAGAATCTTTGCGTAGCAACGATATAGTTTCTAATGAGACCGATCTCAACGTTGGATAAATCCTCCGGAGATCCAAGTGAGTCGAAATACTTTCGCCTAGTTTTGGCAAAAGCTGGGTAATCAAGCATAAAGTGACGTGCTGATTCCACCTCATCATCCTCCATAAAGCTGCAGAAGGATGGGGTTTCTAGTATATTGAGACGTACTGCATTGATTTCCATTATACAGTGCCCCGTCAAAACTGGAATGACCATTGATAGATGAGCCTTAGTGACTACAATCATTTAAGCAGACCTCCAGCCATCCACTTCCGGCCAGAAAGATTTTGATACTCTGCAAGAGGTGATGTCCGCCCAACGCGTGCTGATCTGACTCGAGGCCCATTTATGCAGGAGCAGAGCACAAGTGGCCAACGGAATTTCGAAATCCCTACAGCTATCTTCCCCGTGCTGCATATATGTTGAGATCACCCCGAAATTATTGCTACCTCGCCCGAAACACCCTGCAATCACATCATCATTGCTAAAGTTAGAGAAAATAAAAGTTTTAATCTCCTTTTTAACAAGCATACAGCATCTAGGCCTACATACCTGCCCAAAAACCAAGGTTTTGAGTCCTCCTGTCTTTATTCCATAAATATTTCTGCAGTTACTGCTTAGCCACGGCTCCTGAACAAGGACTATATCCATTCTGCTTTGTTCAAGCCAGAGCAACAAATTAGCTGAGTTAGCCTTAGAGTGCTGATGATTGATTTCACGGATAATCATCATCTTCGCATCATCTTTTGAGAGCAGCTCAGCTACTGTTTATACTCATAAATGCATGACTAGTGTAAAAGAAAGTAAGTCAGCTGGGGCATAGCCCCCAATATCCCAACAAGACTTATTACAACCAGAGGGCGTCAAGCATCTGGAGGTCACCATTATAAGACACCTTTCGAATTCTCCTCCGAAGCGTTACCAGGTATCACCACGAGGAGGCTCCAGCCCAACATGGGGAGGAGGGTGCAAGCACTTACCAGTCGACGTATTGGGATAATGTTAATGTGTGCAAGGTGAGACATCCGCAGACCTAGGGGTAGGCGCCATCTAACTACCGAAATTCTTAGTTTGTCCTATATGGAACTTAAGATTATTTTTTTTAACTTTTTTGTTACTAGTGTCTACTTACTTTTATAAAAGTGGTATTTGAGTTGGAAGAGGCAAATGGTCGAGGGAACTGATAGTAATCCCTAACTAATTAAAATAAGAATATTGTTTTGTTTTTACCAATGTTTGACGAGTTCACTAGTCTTCTGGAAAAACCTGTTCAGTAGGGCGGGTTGATTTAAAAATCGCTCATTGCTGTGTGAAAATCGTATTCTAGGTATCAAAATAAGAAACTTTGCCGAAGGAACCATACCTCTAAAACGAATTCTGATGTCCCCCCCCCCCCCCCCCCCTTTTGGGTCGAACTTTTGGGTAGGCGTAATTTCAATTTCACCTGCTGTGTCTTGTGGTGGCTTAAAAAAAAAACAACACAAGCAATTTTACGATCTGCAATTGTGTCACAGTGATACCTTCATTTTTTAAAACGGTTGAATAAAAACCCACACAACTATGTTTACGACATGCAAATGCATCACAGTGATGCCTTGGTTTTAAAAGGGGGTTGTAAAAACGCTAATTTCTAATAATTTTTTTAATTTCTTTTCTATTACTAAGTTAAATTCATTTTTTCACTTACATATGTTCTGACTAAATAAATTTCTAAAGAGAAAAATAAACTCCAAAAAGAAAAAAACATAGGCATTTCATAGTGGGATTTTTCAAAATTTGCCCCTTCGACCCAAAGGGGGGGGGGGGGACATCAGAATTCGTTTTAGAGGTATGGTTCCTTCGGAAAAGTTTCTTATTTTGATCCCTAGAATATGATTTTCACAGAGCAATGGGCGATTTTTTTGCCTCCCCACAAATCGACCCTGCCTACTGTTCAGCCATGCATCCTTTATTATTTTCTTCTTTTATTATTACTAGAAATATTTCACTAACGAATTCTCGCTTCATCGCTAATTTTGTGTTTTTTTTTTCGTTTTGTAACTCAACAAAATATTTTTGTTTAACCAAATACTTTCTTATCTATAATACTTATGTATATATCTCTTTTTCTATATATCTTTTAAAAGCTCACAAATTCTCGTTCAAAATCTGTATTGAAGAGTTTACGTTGTCGTTCAACTCGACGCTCCAAATCGAAGTCAAAATTGTCGGTTGAATTGTCAAACTCGACGACAACACAAAATGGTGGTGAGGCAAATAATGTCACTGTTGATGACAACAAGGTAAGCGTAGTACTTACTTACGGGTGTTGATTTCACCGCCACCCTTCACCTGCCACCTGCCTGCATAACGATAACATCCACCACAAGTCATCCTCGATGTCACATCATTTGTTATTAAAAGAAAATATTTAACAAAAATTAAACCATGGAAATACCTACAAACAGCATGCATGCTTATATTTT
Organism: Eurosta solidaginis; assembly: GCF_040869045.1. Classification (NCBI taxonomy): domain Eukaryota; kingdom Metazoa; phylum Arthropoda; class Insecta; order Diptera; family Tephritidae; genus Eurosta; species Eurosta solidaginis. The sequence continues at coordinate 143,357,731 of NC_090322.1, forward strand.
GCTCATAAATGTATGTTTACATAATATATTTTTTAATAAAGTCATACCCACTACAATCATTAATTAACAACCGTAAATTGATAAACATCCATCTTCATCGATTCCTCCAGCCCGATTTCAAATTTAAAATATGCCCAACTAAGAAATAAAACAATTTCATACAAAAATTTATTAATACATAAATAAGTTACATAGAAGCTCATATCCCTACTGACTCATTAAAACTCATAGTTTTCGCATCCGAGGCAGCTTTGAAATAAAATGTTATACTTTAACTCAGCAAATGTCTCACAAAATTCATCAACACGAATTTGCACTCTTTCTAGAATACATAAAACTTATTTCTATTTATGAATGTATTAATTAGCCTTTAGGTGTGGCTCCGTCCGCATGGTCGTTAAAACAGCTCCGAAACGGTCCCGAAATAAACTCGAAACGACCAAGAGATTTATTTGTCTTTAAGGCAAGTAGGACACAAAGTCATCCAACCTTCTGTTTCTATGAGGAAGCCAGAGCATAAAAAAATAAAAAAAAATAAATGTAAGGCGCGATAACCTCCGAAGAGATCTAAGGCCGAGCTTCTCTTCCAATTTGCGTCGTGCTCCTCTTGATTTTTCCCTACAAATTGGCCGGACGGGACCTACATGTTTTATGCCGACTCCGAACGGCATCTGCAAGGCAGATGAGTTTTCACTGAGAGCTTTTCATGGCAGAAATACAATCGGAGCGCTTGCCAGACACTGCCGAGGGGCGACCCCGCTTAGAAAAATTTTCTTCTAATTGAAAAATCTTATTTCTAAAATTTTTGATGTTGCTTTGCCCGGGAGTTGAACCCAGGGCATACGGTGTGATAGGCGGAGCACGCTACCATCACACCACGGTGGCCTAGCATAGGGGGCTTAAAAAACAGGATTCTTCAGGGGCGGGGGGGGGTGAGGTTGATAATTGGGGTAGAGAATTTCTAAATTACACTGGCAACCTCTTGATAGCGTAACGCTACACAACCCATCCGAAACCATCCAGCAATCCTGAAATCATCTCAAAATAGTGCCGAATTAACCCAGGTTATGCACAATAGATGTACACAACGGTCGGAGTGCTGCTAGGCCTAATAATACCCCATAAATACTAGCGGAATTACTCCGGAATTATTCATAAAACAATGTAGACAATTTATCGAAACGATCCAGAGATATTCTTAAAATGACACCGAAACGGCCCAAAAAATAGTCCCAAAATGATCCCATAAATATCCGAAAAACTGCCGCTTTTCCAAATTATATATTCCGCGCGCATTAAATATTAATGTGAAGGTTTGTATTGCGGATTGCTCGCTTATTTGTTTTTGTAAATTAATTGCAAGAGGACGGCAAAGAAATAAAATAGATTTAGCATGAGGATAGCTTTTTTAAAAAAGCAATTCTGACTCTAGTCTTAAAACAATACCGAAATGGATCCAATATGATTGTTAAACAGTCTTGAAATTGCTCCAAATATCATAAATCATCCTGAGATGGTCTGAAATAATCCAGATTTTTTGAAAATGATCTTTAGATATTCTCGAAATCCTGATGAATCTTGAAAAAGTCCCGAAAAAGAATGTCTGTGAAGAGGCGTATCCTCGAGAAGTATCCTCATTATCTCAGACAGTCAGGCAGTCTCTTCCTTGCAGTCTTACATAAGTTCATCTTAGCTTGCGGATGAATACATTAGAGGTCTATATGATCTGGTAGCGAAAAACAATGTTTTGTTAGGGCATCAGGGGCATGAAGCTGATGAACAGGCAGACTATGCTATAGCAGCATCCTATGAACCAGAGCATATCTGTTAATTCACACAGGCCAAATCGTTTATACTACCAGCAACAAGAGTATCAGCCAAACTCATTAATCTAAGCAGTACTATACGGGACACTCATCTCAGCGATATCACCTAAGTTAGTGAAATCTATCCGATACATAAATCTGTCAGTTTTGGATGAAACGCCGGTTCATATTATCTGCGAATACGTCGCTCTGGCAAGGCAGCTACTCTTCTATCTAGGTGGCTTGACTCTTAATCCATTCGTGTTATGGATTAAAAAGCCTGAAGAGGTACTTGAGTACATTAAATACCTCCTCACAAAGTAACAGACAGAAAGGTCAAACACAATAGATTTAAATAAAGGTCGCAGTACATCGAGACCTGCTAATAAAAATAATAGTAACAGCCACGAAAAGATCCCTAAAACAATCTTGAAACAGTCCTAAAAAAAAGTGATTCCGAACGCAATCCCGAAACGGTGCTGAAATAGTTCCAAATAGTCTCCAGCTGCAATACTCAAATTAGTAGCAAACATGTGTCCGTGGACTAAAAAAATTGCGCATTTTGGGATCATTACCCAACTCGGAACATCTGCGACAAATAGCGGTGTCCATCGCTGTTCATTTTTGCTACAGTCTTGTCACGCAAGTCACTCGGGCTCCCCGAGGGTTATTATATGAGCATTTGATCTCGAATAAATTCTCCGCCGAAAAAGTATATCCAAGCGGGGTTGCCCCAGCAGTGAGTTTGTATTTCTGCCCTGAAAAGCTTTTCGGTGAAAACTCGTCTACCTTGCAGATGCCGTTCATATACGACGGCAAAGCTCCTGGGTAAAATTGAGTACTCACTTGGTCTTTCTTCGCTACACTCCACTTCAACAAAAAAATTATTGAGCGCATCCGCGATTGCCGGTTTATAGTACTTGACTAATTTGTTGAAAAAAGGATCGTTGCTGAGTGATGTGAATTTGCGCCTTTCCACTCGCCGCGCACGGCTGCGCATAAGAATTTCGCCGCCGTCTGGATCTTATTGGAGGCGGCTTAAACATCCTGCCCGCCCTGCAGGGAGGTGCTTGTAAGGACCTTCTGCAGTTCCTGCAAGGCGCAGATGGTGCCTATATTACGTCATTGGCAGGCCTCGTGGGTGCACGTGATCGTGCGCTTGGCTATATGTTCCGGTTTGGGGGTTGCCGCTGGTTTCTTCGATCGGTCCGCTGCGCGTGGTAGTGGAGGCAGAGCCGACACTGAAGGCAGCTGTCGGTCTCTGCCGTGGGAGCCAGATGGGTGTCGTCCTGGAAGTATAAGAGCAGACAGAGAAACGAGAAGTAGTTAGGTACAGCGGATGATAAACGGAAATTTAATTATACAGGGGAAACGTATTTAAGTTAGAGCGCTGTGCTCGAAGAGTGCTCCATTGGAAGGAAGCACAGTTTAACTAAGGGGCGCATGACAAGCCCATTTTGGGTGCGAACCTCTACAACCCGAACATGGTTGTCAGGTCCGAGGCGAACGTTCTCGATTTGTCCCAGACGCCACCCGGTGGGTGGGAGCGAATCTTCTTTAATTGAGACGAGGTCGCCTGTTTGAGGATTTCGCTGTGGCGTTTGCCATTTATAGCGGTTCTGAAGGTCCTTCAGATAATCCTCTTTCCAGCGTCGACTGAATTGGTGATGAAGCGACTTGAGTTTTTCCCATCGATTTATCCAGAACAGGTCTTCCGCGTTTGGCTCAGGAATGGCTAATAGCGGTGCACCTCGAAGGAAGTCACCCGGAGTGAGCGCTGTGAAGTCATCTGGGTCCTGCGATAGTGAGGTTAGAGGCCTCGAATTGAGAACTGCTTCAATACGCACCAACAGCGTCGTGAATTCTTCGAAAGTAAACTTGTGGAATGCAGCGGTTTTTTTGAAGTGGGTTTTAAAACTTTTTACTGCGGATTCCCACAAGCCGCCCATATGAGGGGCGCTGGGTGGAATATACTGCCAGTTTATTCCCTGGGGGGGCATATTTCTGGACAATGTCCGCAGAGCATTCGTTAAGAAATTTAAAGAAGTCGCGTTCGAGTGCGCGCTGAGCGCCAATGAACGTTTTACCATTGTCGCTCATCATTTTTGAGGGATAACCTCGTCTGCCAACGAATCGGGCGAATGCTGCTCGAAAGGCTTCAGTAGTGAGGTCCGAGCATAGCTCGAGGTGTACTGCCTTTGTGGAAAAACAGACGAATACAGCCACGTACGCTTTTAAGATAGTGGTCGAACTCAGAACCGATGCTTTTATTTGGAATGGACCTGCAAAGTCTACTCCTGTTGTGGAAAAGGGGAGTGAGAAATTGCAGCGCTCAGGTGGTAGAGCTGCCATTATTTGCGTGCGCGTTTTCTGTTTGAAAAGTGTGCAAGATTTGCATTGAAAAATGCATTTCTTTATAAGAGGCTTTAGTTTTGGTACGGAGTACTCTTGCCTTACCATTTGGAGCATTAACCGCATTTCTGCATGAAGAAGCAGGCGGTGTAAAAACTCCAGATACAACTGGCAGAGCCTTGAATCCGGAGGAAGGATTACTGGATGCTTCTCCTTGTATTGCATTGTAGAATGTTCCAATGTTCCACCTATACGTAGGAGCCCGTATCCATCCAGAAATGGGTCAAGAACCAGAAGGGAATTCTTTTTGCTTATTGGTATATTCTTTTGTAAGGCGCTCTTTTCCGCCCCGAAATGGCGAGATAGTGCCATTGCCAAAAGCCGCGTTTTCACATGTTGCAACTCTTTGTACGTCAGATGAGGATTATGTGTTTTTGCCACCGATTTGGATTTGTTGCAGGCATTGATCGCAAAGCGGAACACGTATGCAATCACACGGAGAGCTCGAGAGTATGAGGAGAAACGTTGAAGAATGTCGTCCTCTTCCTCGAGTGCGTGATATGATTCAACCTTGCGTTTCTCGGGTGGAGAAGCGCTACCTGCTTTCGGCTTTGGCCATGCCGAGATGTGGCAAGAAAGCCATTGTGGTCCGTGCCACCAAAGTGAAGAGCCTATCAAATCATGCGGCTTGCAACCACGTGTGCCAAGATCATCAGGGTTGTCTTGGCTAAATACATGGCGCCAGGTGCCGCTGGGAAGATATTCTCGAATTTGAGAGGTACGGTTGGCCACATAAGTCTTCCAGGTCGACGGAGATTTCTCTAGCCAGGCTAGTACAATCTCAGAATCTGACCATAAGAATGTGTTGCATGCTTGTAAGTCGAGATGTTTTCGAACAGTTGAAGCCAGTTTGGCGAGTAGGGCTGCACCGCATAGCTCTAAGCGGGGTAAGCTTAGAGTGTTTAGCGGGGTAACTTTGCCTTTCGCAACCAAAAGAGAAGATTTTATTTGGTTGCCCCCATGTGTGCGGATGTAAATCGCTGCGCAGTATGCTTTTTCCGAGGCATCACAGAACCCGTGTCTTGCCCTGGAACGACATTAACCCATCGAGGGATTTCGATGTGGCAAATATCTGGCAGATTTTCTGCGAAATGTTGCCATTTTGATAATGTTGCGGGTTTGGCGCTTTCATCCCAATCGCTTCCATCCAGCCAGATTTCTTGGAGAAGCATTTTGGCCTGGATCATAACTGGCGACAGCCATCCTGCTGGGTCAAAAAGTTTTGCAACAGAAGATAGAATTTGTCGCTTTGTGACCGCATTTTGGGTGTATTCCGGCAGAATGGTGTATGAAAATTTATCCATGAGCGCGTTCCATCGAATGCCAAGAGTTTTGGTATTGGAAGTGCTCTCAAATTTTAAGAAGTTGGAGTCTAGAAGATCCTCCTTCGAAACTGTTCTAATATGGCCGGGTGATTAGCCGTTAGTTTCTTTAGTATGAAACCAGCTGATTTTAGGGCTTTTATCACTTGAACGAGTGATTCAGTGGCGTTATCGATGGTATGACATCCGGATAGGATGTCGTCGACATACGTTTGCGTCTTGAGAATTGTTGCAGCCAACGGGAATGTCGCTATCGTGTCATCGGATAGTTGATGCAACGTACGAATAGCGAGATATGGTGCACAATTGACGCCGAATGTAACCGTTTTTAGATTGAAATCGCTAACAATGGAGTTGGCCGATTTGCGAAATAGAATTCGCTGAAAATCTTTATCGTCCTCGTGTATGAGGATCTGACGGTACATTTTTTCAATGTCTCCATTGAACACATACTTATGCATGCGCCACTGTAGAATTAGTAGCATGAGATCTGGTTGGAGAGTTGGACCAGTGTATAGCACGTCATTCAGGGATTTTCCTGACCCAGATTTTTTAGAGGCGTTGAAAACCACACGAACTTTGGTGGTGACCTTATCTGGTTTGACTACCGCATGATGTGGCAAGTAAAATGAGAAGACCTTGCCATTCGAATTTATTTCGCATGGGTCGGTAGATTCCATGTGATCAAGGTCGAGATATTCTTGCAAAACATTGTTGTACATTGTACCTAACTCCCCCTTTTTCTGAAGCGATCGCTCCATACTGAAAAACTGCTGCAGAGCAGCCGAGCGGGATTTGCCGAGGGAGCGTTTTTCAGGAAACTCTTCCTTGAATGGAAGTCGCACAATGTATCGACCGTTTTGTGCACGTGTCGTGGTTGTTGCGTATATCTGCTCACACGCTTGATCCCCGGGGGATATCTGTGGAGGTTGTGGAATTTCCTCCTCTTCCCAAAATTTTCTCAGTTGAGAACTGAGTGTCTCGTGTTCTCGCTTGGACTTGCGTCGAGAATGACACAACATTTTCAGTTATTGGACCACTGAGAATCCAACCAAAAATGGTTTGTTGCGCAAGTATGCTACCGCCCACCTTATTTATACCTTCCAGCAGAATTTGTGGAAGTATGTCGCTGCCAATGACCATGTCAGTCTGACCCGTTATGTGGCAACTGGGATCAGCAAGCTCAAGGAGTTTGAACTGCTGCCAGATTTTGCGACTAATGGTGGATGTTGGCAGATTTTTTGTCAGTTGCGGCAACACAATGGCATGAGCCTTTATCCTTTTCATGGACTTGGATGCAACCAGTGTCAAAGGACAAAGCTTGGAGGACTTTTGTACGACTTGTCCACCCATGCCAGAGATTTCGAACTTTGAATGTTCCAATGGAAGTTTCAACCGTTTTTGCACTTTCGAGGAAATGAAAGTTCTTTCCGAGCCCTGATCAATAAGGGCTCTCAGTTGAAATAATGCACCTTCGTGTTCGACTGCGACCATAGCAGTAGGAAGGAGAATTTGGTTATCATTGGCTGCATGCAATGATTGAACCGGTGCGTGTTTTGAACCACACGGTAGCTCGCTAGAATCGGAGCTATTCTGCGTTTGTCGAACGGGAGATGTTGACTCAGCAGTTGTGTGCTGCACGTTTGGTGCATTCGTTCGCGGGGTGGAACGTTGAGCTTGTGGGCTCGCATGCAACAGCGTGTGATGCCGTTGATGACATGTCGAACATGACCACTTGCTCGTGCACTCATTGATGATATGAGTGCTGCTAAGGCAGTTCGTACACAGCTTAGCTTGTTTTATGAATTGTGTCCGGTTTTGCACAGACATTCGTTTGAATCGTGGACAGAATCTAATAACGTGCGGGCAGTTGCAACATTAGCAAGTTTCCTTTTTAGATTCTGCCACAAGGGTTTCCGTCCTGTCGAAGGACCTGTTTTGCGCAGAATTTTGATGAGCGACTGGTTTTTGTTTCCTTGTTTGAAGCCGATTGACCCTTTCAACGACTTCATATCTCGAGGTGAGAAAGTCGTTCATTTGTGACCATGAGGGTAGATCTCTTCGAGAAGAGAGAGACTGTTGCCAAAGTGACAGGGTTGTTCTGGGAGCTTTGATGAACAAATGTACACCAGAATCGGTTCCCAACTGTCTGTCGTAACTCCTTGGGAGAGAAGGACGGATAGACAGTTGTTGATTGTATTTTGCAATTTCTGAAGTTGCTCACTGTTTTCGGATGGAATAGTGGCAAGAGTCAGTAAGGATTTTATCTGGTTGTCAACCAAGATGCGCTTGTTTTCGTATCGTGACCGTAAAGCTTCCCAGGCAAGGTCAAAGTTATCATCACTCAACGCATATTGTTTGACGATGGAGCCGGCTTTGCCTTGCGTTTTGTACCGGAGATGGTACAATTTCTGAGCACGGGAGGGCCTTGGGTGGTTAATGTACACCGCTGTGAACATGTCACGAAAAGCGGACTATTCTTCATAGCCTCCATAAAAGGTCTCCGTGTCGCATGCTGGGACTTTGAGGTAAATATTTGCCTCAGCCGGGGGTTGTTACACGCGGGGTGGTGGACTCGGCGTTGCCATCATTTTGATCAACGAAAGTTGATCGGCAATCTTTGCTTTTGTCACTTCATACGTATCAAGGCAGGCGCATTGTTTGCCTTGTACTGAACTCTTGAAGTCTTCAGGGAAACTTTCGTCTGGTTTCGAAAATACCAGATCGTAAACCGATTGAAGCCGTGCCCAATAATCATCTAGTGATTTGTCCTTTATCATGAGATACGATTCAGTGTGATCCTGAATCGGTGCTTCGTTGAAGATACCCATATTGTACAAACAAATTCTAGAGGCAGGCCTGGTCCACCTTTATGGCGATATCCCTAAATGGCGTCCATCTATAGAACTATGGCCACGTCCTCTTAAAATGCTCTTTAATACCTTCCATTTGATACACATGTCATACAAACACATTCCAGGGTTACCCTAGGTTCTTTTTACAACATGGTGATTTTCCCTCACTTTGTCTCCACAGCTCTCAACTGAGTATGTAATGTTCGGTTACACCCGAACTTAGCCTTCCTTACTTGTTTTATTTGCTTTTTAAGCAAGCACTTTAAAACTCGGTTGGTTTTTTTTTCGTAACTTTTGTAGTTTTGTTTTGTGGCACTTTTGTGTACATAGTTCTTGTTTTATATTTTTATTTTTAATTTTTTGCACGAACGAAAATTCGATTTTAATTAAATTTTATAGTTTGTAATTTTTAGGGCGGGCCAAAGATGGCTGCGAAGGACCATGGGTAAAATTGAATACTCACTTGGTCTTTCTTCGCTACACTCCACTTCAACAAAAAAAGTATTGAGCGCGTCCGCGATTGCCGGTTTATAGTACTTGACTAATTTGTTGAAAAAAGGATCGTTGCTGACGATGGCAGTGCTTGTGAATTTGCACCTTTCCACTCGCCGCGCACGGCTGCGCATAAGAATTTCGTCGCCGTCTGGATCTTATTGGAGGCGGCTTAAACAGATCCCGTCCCACCGCTTTGTAGAAAAAATTAAAAACATAAATATTGTGCTGGAAACCCCTTGAATCTATTTGGTATTTTAGTCGCCTCTTACGACAGGCGTACCTACCGCGGGTATATTCTAACCCCATAACCCGCTGGGGGTATTCATACATTCAAAACAGTTACTAGACGTACACATGATGAGTGCTAAATATACAAAGATATGCAACTAAGGCTTCATATCTACCGACTTAATAAGTCATTCAATCAGAAATATTTAGTTTTAGTAGCCTTTTTGCTTCAAATCGTTTTACACTCATTCAGAAGTGTAGATTTATTGTTTCTAACAAATCTGCTACATTTTAATAACATACGAAACCAACTACCAAAAAAAAACTGACTTTGGCCAAGTTAACAACATAAAGCTTCGATATTATAGCGCTTAATTGTTAGCACTCGGCATTCGTAAAGTACGGAAAACAAACCATAAAATGCAGTATGAAAGCTTTTAGCCAAGTTTATGGGCAACTATTTTAAAAATAAAGCTTATGGAACTTTCAGTTAAGCCATAAAGCTCTTCCATTATTATTATTATGGCAAGAATGACATTGTAACTAACAAGTCATAAATAAATATATACCAATAAGGGTGGCTCCTATTTTTGAATTGTATGTGGAAAAATTCAGGCCAATCAAAAAATTCAGGCCAATTAAAAAAGTTTAAAGAATCTTAAAATCGTAAAAAAAGGCGAATTTTTACCTTTATTGGTTCAACCCTAATTCCTTTAGCGTAATTTTTGTGGAGAGTTGTTATTGATAAAAAAGTTTGCAATCTCAATGTTGGGTTAAGATATAATTGTAAGCGTAGTTGCTAAATAAATGCTGTTCGACTTTTAAATTCCTTCATGATATGCGTTCAAACCGGCGTAAGCTACAAGTTATTATAAAGCAGAGGAGACAAGTTTTTAATTGCGCGCAAAATATTCCACTTTATATTATGAATTTTTAGAAAGATTTCGAATACGCAGGTTTGTAGCTCATTGAATTGTACTTTAGCTTTTTCATAATTACTTGTGAGGGAATCATTTTTTTTTGGTGAATCTTGTGCTTGTTCTACATTTGTCCGAATATAACATTTACCAATCTCCAGCGGGTTAGGGGGTTTGAATATACCAGCGGTAGGTATGGCTGTCGTAAGAGGCAACTAAAATACCAAATAGATTCAAGGGGTTGTGAAGCGCAACCCTTTCAGGTTGCCAGCGCAAACCTTATTGTCAACCTCACCTATCCGTGACGAATCCTGTTACATTAACAACCCAGGCTCTGGCGACTCCGAACTCCTCATGGATCTAGAGGGTGGGAGGGCGGGATGGCCTAGAAGATCGCATGTGGTCATAACAAATCGTCCCGAGATTGTCGGGATTGGTACCAGAACGTACCGGATCTGCATCCGGCGAGGACCATCAACATCGATAACACTCCCCAAGAGCTTCGGGGAGTGTCCTTATCGCTAAAACAACAACAACAACAACAAAAACCAGCTGTTTGGTAGGTAGCAGTTTTAAGACGTCACCAGCCAACCTAATATAAACGCACGCAAGTAATTTTCTGTCAAAAATGTCTCGTGCACATACAACTTGTATGAGAGCAACCGAAATTGAATTTCCTGCGTGAAAACTTAACTCGATTTCCAATTTTTGTTCTGCGTGACATTTCAGTTTGACGTTTGCACACATGCTTTACATTGTCGCAACGCATGCGGTTAAAAAAACGCAGTGCAAGTCGATACTAACGGTAATATACATACTCGACATTGTGATCAGGTAATACGCTGCCTTGAGACCCAGACATTTGAACAAAGGAGTGTCTGTCCAATTGGGCTCTAGTGCTTTGGAGGCTCCCGACGACTAGTACCCTCTACCCGCAACATATATGCCCTGACGAAATAACAAACTTATAGTTTCTGACTCACTTATAGTGTCCATATTTTCCGGGCAAAGCTCCCGAATTTTCAAGCGCGCATGAAAATAGAAATAATTTCTCAAACCCAAAAAAAATAATGAAATATTTGTTTAGTTATTGATATTAGAGAAAAGTTCCAAAAGTAGTACGAAGAATTAATGCTTTTTCGACCCCCGTGAGTGCCGGAAATCTATTATCTTGTTTATTGATGAACTGGGGTAATGTTATGTTTTTATATTTCATCATAGAAGGAGAACCGACGATTAAATAAAATAGATGGAGTCCTGATACTCGTGATCCGCCACACCATTTGACTATTAAGCGCAGGCACATGTTACGCTGAGGAGCCTTGATGTGAATGTCTGCGAAATGCTAGTTCATCGCCGTCAAAGTCAGCACCTGGCGACGAAGCCCCGTTCCCACCACAAAACCAACATGGCTATATCTTGCATCCTTTTGTCCAATATAATAAATGTTGCAAGGCCTCATTGGCCTCGTGCTTTGCCCGTTGGATCGCATTTCCTATATGGCGGTGATGACAGCTTTTGCCAGAACGAGGATATCAACCAGCCAGCGGGATCGGTGGTTTCTTTTGAAAGGGTCTGGACATTGCAGCTACATGCTCTCAAATCATAGTCTTCAAACGTATGCCGTGGTCGTCATCAGAAACTCATCCATTGATTGGGTCAAGTGAATGGATTCTAAAAAACTTATTTTTTTCAGCCATTTTTGAGAAAAAAAACTTTCACGAAAAATATGTATAATTATTTGAATACTAAGTTTAACAGTTCAATTGCCCAACTCTTTTATTATTGCTAACAAACAGTATTTTATATTTTTAAATATAGTATTTATATATACAAAAGTGAGGCAAACAATTTTTATTTTCCTTTTGGTATAGTGAAAATATTTTTCAGGACATGCAAAAAGATAACGTGTAAAAGCTTTAGCACTTTATTTTAATGTTGCGTCTTCGGTTCTTTCATACGAACTTTATAGGAAACCACATACAATTTGAGGTATAACTACAAAACGAGTTAACTAAGCATACAATTTATGAATACGAATGAATGTGTCGACCGTTCCATGAGTATAGGTTGTGATTTGGGTACTCAGGGGAAAAGCTCTGGTAACCTTTTAATGGGGGACCTATTTTATTAGTTTTTTTTTTCTTAAAGATGAAAAGGTCCGGGTAAAAAAATTATACCTGGTGAAAGTTTATGGGCTCCCGGGTATACCTATAGCATTTTCATGACGAATCATGCATCTTTTTTATATTTCGGACTTTACCAAAAAAATCCACAAATAAAGGTAATATTCGGACTTTTATTTTTTAAGTCCGTAAGTGAAAGTTAAATACGGACTTTTATTTTTTAAATACAAATAAAAGCAGGCCTTATAACTATGGAACGGCTCATCCAAATGCAACGAGTGTCTTAAAAATAGATTTTTCCAAATGTCTAGATTTGAAATCTCAATATTCATTTGAAAGTATTTGTTAGTAATACCAGAAATTTGTCATAGAAAAATTAAAACCAACTCTATGCGAGGACTTATACTTTTCCATATTAAACTTTTTTTCCCATAATAAATTTGATACACCGCTTTCTGTTAAGACAAGAAAGACGCTATATGAAAAAAATTCGTTTCATTTAAATGAGCCGTTAGTTATTAGGCCGGAATTTTATTCTGTTCTAAAAAAATAAAAGTCAAAGTTAAGTACGTTTTCTTTTTAGGACTTATAAAATAAAAGTCCAGATTTAATAATTTCTTTCGGACTTAAAAATTTAAGGTAAGGTTAGGTTGAACAGGTCGGTCGAAAAAACCTCACATAGACTGAATGTGTCCATAGTGTTACAAGAATTTAGTTAATGACCAAACGGAAGAACCCTAATCAGGTACCAGGACTTATTTCATAGAATAACTCCGTTCTCTTGGAAAATACTAGAAGTTTTCTAGAACCCAGCTTAATTGCTTCCATTAGATCTGGCAATTCTGCGGCTCTAATAATTGGCGCCTTAACCTGGCGAGCGCAGGACAAGAACACACAACGTGCTAAGGAGTTTAAAGACCAAAAATTATTTTTTCTCAAGGACTTTTATTGTAAAAGGAATAACAGTTTGGGGCCCTGCTTTTTATAAGTACTTGGAGGATCCTTATACGATTTGTAAAATCACAATTCAAAACCTCTAAACATTAAAATGAAGTGCTGAAACTTTTAAAGGCTATCTTTTTGGATTTTCTGACCAATATTTTAACTATACCAAAGGAAATATATATATTTTTGTTTTGCCCACTCTAATACAAACATCAGTTCTTGCTAATTTGTTTTATATATTCTTCTTACAGGTAAGTCAAAACTTCGCCTCATTTATACGATGTTCAAGCTTGGAAACCACTTTGGAATGTCAGTAAGTTAGCTATTTCTTTGTAGTTGTAGAATTACATTTAATTACATACATAAATGTAATGCAGTTTATTTTTTTAAAAAGGAACTAAAATAATTTGGTCGATTTTAGCTTTGATGTAAAATAAAAAGACTGGAAAAGGTCTCACAAAAAATACCAAATATTATTTACCCACCTGCTAGATGGGTGGGCTCAAGATATAGGTAATAGCTTGAAACGAACCACCCTAATGAATATGTAAATGTCAGAGTTCTGAAAATCGTAACTCGAACAATGTACTGCAAATGAGCACAAACATTTGTTCAATTGCCGGCACACAAACCTGTCAGACTAAACAATCAATTGCAGCCAGTTGATATGAATAATAAAGGTTTTCTTTTTGTTTTTTTACTTACATCACACAAATGGCATACACCCACTTTACATAGGATACCTTTGTGAAATTCTTTTGTGTTTCAGTATACAAATTATCGAAAAACAAAACTTACTACAGTGAAGTGCTATAACTTATGGAAATACATTCGGATATTTTGTTGCTAATTCTTTATGATTGCTTTGGAGTTGCTTGTCCCGTTCAGTTAAGGCCCGAACACATTCGACTTTGCGTCGATTTGGCACTGGTGTCACTTTGAAATAACGCACGATGGAAGTTTGCCTGCCACAATGAACGCAAGAAAATTCTTATTTTAATTTGTTTTCATTCAAGGCAAATCTATACAAGGGGATGGCAAAGCGAATTCAACCAATTCGCCGTGCAGAAGAATGTCAAATCAAACAAAAAAAAGTTCATTGATTTCGATTAACTGGCATATTGTTGTACAAGGCGTTGTATGGAAAATAATCAAGAAGAAGCCATCAGCTGTTGGGATAACAAACACCTGGTCGCAAATTCGCCTTGGTCTTCATCATTGTGAATTCATACAAGGGGCGAACACAAATCACACAAGAAGATTGCGCATTGCGCTTGTAAACATTAGATCAGCTGTTTTCTATGACGTATGAATGGACTCTTTTCCTTTAGCTCTTTTTTTTTTATTCGCTCTTTTTTATTCGCTCAAGAGTCAACTATGACGTAGATGCGCAGAACGAAGCAATTTTGAATTCGTGAATGCGCAATCTGGGTAGGTGATTTGTGAGGGGCGAATGTTTGAACAAAATTTTCACAATAGTAAAGCATATATGACACTAATTTATTTTTGCTTGGATTCCAAGCTAAAAAACTGACGAAACTTTATCGGAACTTCAAAACACAAAAACAATTTCTATCATGAAAAAGCGAGACCACCATTCCACCAAAATTAGTGAGTTTGACATATTATTGTTTATGTTTTACATTTTAATTTTACATCAACACTTTTAACAATAAAAACAATGCAACTAACACGCGAAAATTACTTCGGTCTCTAATGGTTCACTTTTTTTCACTAAAAAGTTGATTTTAATTGTGTTTTTATGCACCAAATTTTCAAACTAAAAACGAAATTTTCATGCGTCACAAAAAAATAAAGAAAAAACGGCCGAATGTCAAAAAAACCTATCGAAATACAAACTGGCTCGTTTGCTTTTAATGAACTAGCTTGTATTTTCCTTGTATTTCGTTAGTTTTTTGAAATATAGTTTACACACTTACACCAGTATTGAAGCTGTATTAGGAGGGAGTGCTACAAAAAATTGAAGATAAAATACACGAAAATAAAGAAGTGTCATATAGGTATAAAAAGACGGGATCACCTGTTAAAACGCCGTTCGATTACTTAAATCACTTGCTAAATTGTGTTTTTCAAGTAGACAACTAGTAAATTTCATTATTTACACATTTTAAAATGGTTGCTTAACTCGCTGCTCATATTTTCAGTACTAACAAGATTTTAGAAATAAATATGAATATGTAGTCTGATTTTCTGTAGACACATTCAAAAGAAAAGCAGATTAGAAACACAAATAGGTAATTCATGTCACTTAAATTTAATAACCGCGAGCAAAAAACAAAACTTTCTTCCATTCTCTGGCCATTCGCAACAGCCATTCTCTCTGTCAGCTATCATTTGACAGGTAGGTGTGTCAACGAAGGAATAGAAAGATTTTTCACTTGTATGTATTCAAAAAGGTTTTCATTGAAAAATTTTTAAAAATAACAAGCTTTTTGACATGAATGTGGAAATGTTTTTCAAAATAAATATATAAATCAATGGATTTCGTATACAATTTAGGAACTTTTGACGTACATAGATGACGAAAAACACCACCATATGGCACATGTGTTCAAACTAGTTATTCCCCAAAACATGCTATCATTAAATTTTTCAGATTCCATTGGATTTCGGGCACTAAACTACGCTCCGAACTCAGAAGTTAGTGCAATACCATTCAAAGTCTCCGACACTTACAACGTTATGCCACTCACTACTGCCTTGCTATACACTTTTGTTATAAGCTTTAAGCTGCAGACATTGGCGCTTTATCGGTAACCGTATCGGTAACATTATAACAGCTGATTCGACCAACCTTATGGGAATCAGTGTAATCGATTATTCCGCTAAGGTCGTAGCCGTATCGTAGCCAACCAATTGGTTTTTGGTTCACCGTCGTAATGATAAACAGCTGATTACGTTAGGGATACGGCTACAGCGATACGACAAACGGCACCAATGACTACAGCTATAGTCGAAAAAAGTTGTAAGTGCTACACTGAAAGAAATTGTGCTAGTAAAATCAACAAATCGGTTCTGTTGCTCTTGACTTAACGGATATTCGGTGATATTGATCGAATTATGGTTAATTCGATCGAGTTCTTTGCAAGCGAACAAATTAGTTTAGTAATTTCAACAGAAGAGAAATTGTCGCTCTTCAGTTAACAAAATTCTGTAAAATTGACAGATTCCTAATCAATCTAACTGATTTTTTTGTTAACACAACTGATCTAACTGGTCGTTTCAACAGCGATCAATAGTCAATACATGAGCAAATTTCAAAGAGAATTTTACGCTCACTGCGCTCTCTACTTTGTACTTATGTATGCTGTGTACTATATGTATGCACATATTTACGTATGTATATGGCGGCCACCATGCGTGCTCCGCCTACCACACCGAAGACCCTGGGTTCACACCCCGGGCAAAGCAACATAAAAATTTTAAAAATAATGTTTCTCAATTAGAAGAAAATTCCGGCAAGCACTCCGAGTGTATTTCTGCCATGAAAAGATCTCAGTGAAAACTCATCTGCCTTGCAAATGCCGCAACATAGGTACTTTCGTACAAAGCTGTCGCAACCACTTTTTTTGTTCATTTGACTACTAAAACGGTCAATTACGAATCAACGATTTGTGCGCAGTTGATTTTACATCTTGTTGCAATGGATAAAATTGACAGAAATTTCGGTTGAATTGACCCATATTTCGGTTGATTTTACCAGTCTTTTTCTTCCTGTGTACCAGCAGCGATGCTGCTCTCAGTCGAAAAACGTTTTGTAATCCAATGAGGGCAGCTAGTCATAGCTCAAAATGAAAAACAAGATTGGTTGTTCTCAAACTACACATCGTGCATACCCACCGTACGTTTGTTGATACCTACGTAATAGTAAACCAAGGGCCGTATAGTGTTACACGATACGTTCTTTCTATATACTGAGTTAGGGTAGATTGAATGGGCCGGTCCTTGAGGATCTCACATAGTCTGAACGGAGCCAAAGTGTTAACAAAAGTTTGCTAAACGACCAAACTGAAAAGCCCTAACAAAAATGAGGACCTCTGCTATTAAATAACTCTGCCTTATCGGGAGATAATAAAAGCTTTCTAGGGCCTATGCTACTTGCTGCTGCTATATCTGATAGCTATGACATTTTTTAAAGCTGGAGTCTTAGCCTGGTAAGCGCAGAACCCGAGAAAAGTGCATGCCCTATAATTTCCTCATGAAACCCGTACTTCCTGCTTTCACTGACGGGACCTAATTCTATAAGTACTTCTTAAACAAAATAAAAATAAATAAACTTTATTTGGAACTCCTTTTTTTTAGTAAAATTTCCAGCGGGTTCTCTACCCATCATACAATGAACAGAAGTGTTCACTCCACAGCTGAAGTATGCTCTGTACGCCGGGTCGGCACTATCTTTCCCGCAGGAATTTAAGAAATCATTTAAATATTTTCCTATCTACCTGATACCCTGGTACAATGTCTGAGCGTTATTCCTATTAGCCATCATTCAAAGCTCTCACAACTCAAGCCGTTCGGTCACATGTTTCCATTCTCCAACTAGCGTTAATACGACTGTATGCGGAAACAGGTAGTCTATTCGTCCTGTAATTGCTGACGCTATATTGCTATGGTCGTATGGGCTGCGCTCAAGCTGCCCCAAAGCACTGAGCCTTGTTGCAGTTAATAACGCTATGCTCTTTGGCACCAGGTCTTCACGAATGTGCAGTTTAGCATACAGTTCAGCCTGCATACACCCTCAAGTTTTTTTTTGAGTAAGGTTGTTTTTTGTGTGGTTGCCCACCAAACAAGGACACCATAGTATAGGATAGCCTTTACAATATCTGTAAATACACAATGAGAGAGAGAAGGCGATAAACCCAACGTACACGCCAGCATTCTTCTACATATGTACATAAAGTGCCTTCTTCACTTTCTTCTCCACGTAGAGCTTCCATGGCAACTTACTGTCTAGAATAGTTAATTCCTAGATATGTTTTGCAAGGTTTCTCCTGCATGGTCACCCCTCTTAGCTGAGGTCTGGTCCAATTCGCTACCTTGTACTTCTTAGACCATAGCCGTCTTCTCCGCGTTGGAGATCAACCCGACACTAGAAAGGTATAGATATCGCGAAGCGCCGGATCCATCAAACAACTAATTGTTGGAAGGCACTTTCCTCTTGCGACAGTTGCAACGTTATGTGGGTTAGCCGCAAGTTTAACGGGTCCCTCATCACGCCGGAGCAATTGGTTGACTACCTGCGTCCACAGCAGAGGTGATAACTGCCCCTGTCCACTGGTTTCGTGACCTCATACAACCCCCATTGTGTAATAATCTTACTGCAATTTAACATGCAGCCGATCCATCTGATTAAGGCAGGATGTACTTTAATGTAATTAAGCCAACCATTATCGCACATTTAGAGACAGTGTTGAAAGCCCCGGGAATATCGAAGAATATTCCTAAGGTGTGCTTTTTATATTCCAGGGCTTTTTATATTGTTACGAATATTAGCAAAACTAAGGAGTGCTGCCATTTCTAAGCCGATGCTAAGCAGTGACGTGAATTCACATCCATAGATCAATCATTATGTATCTATATAAACGAAACAATAATTGCGTCTACACATATGTAACATGTACGTATACGAGCAGCGGAGAGTCAATGCACAAACACATGCATATATCTGAGATACTCCTATAAGTATGCAATGAGAAAAACTATACAATTGTGCAATTGTAGTTACAGCTGAGAAGTTTGAGAGCTGCTGGGCTAGTAGATTCTGGAAGCGCCTAGAAGATGCGAAGGTTGAAATCAAAGAGTATAAAAGGCGGCAATTGTAGAGGCGCTGGAATTCAGTTTGATTTGAGTTTCGATTAAGACGATATCTAGCGAGCAATATCAGTATTATTTTGAAATTCAGTTTCATTTAAGCTATCAGTTTGGTTATTAAGCCAGCTAATTGCAAAGTATAAGTGTTATTGTGAAGTACTTTAATAAAGGCCATTTTTCCATTATTCAATATTAGAGTTCTTTATTCAACAGTTTAGTGATACGAACTTAGCAAAAAGGCAAATAAGAGGATTTGCAAGCAAATTCGTTACAATATGTTTATAACCACCCTATGTAGTGCAGTGTCTACCGACTTTCCTTTGTCGTACGTACGTTGGAATTCAGGTACCCATCTATCAGCCTCTCAGAGGTATGAGCGGAAATGATGTTAAGCTAATGGACCTGTAGTCTTTGGGATACATAAATATGCCGATCTTCGCCGCTTTAGGTAGAAAAACTACACAAGCAGTTCTCCAAGAGTTCGGTACATGATTCATCTTATGCACCCATCGAATATTATTTTAACCCAATCCCCGATATATAAATAAACAACAAAGCTAAAAGGCTGTAGTTTAACACACGCTAACGTACCAACTAGAGATAAACGCCTCCGCCACCGCCGATTTGCGACATTTTTCGCAAGCCGCCGCCGAATGTCAAAAATATCGGCGCGGCGGCGGCGGCGTTCGGCGCGTTACTATATTTTCTACTCTTTTAAGACTGTCTAGGCCATTTATTGTTCATGTCGAAACTTGGTCCGTTATGGTCGAAAGGGATATCAAGGGATGCGCATCACTGCCAGTTATAAAAATCCAATTGCGAAATTTAACACTTGCTAATCGTTCAAAAGTTATTTGAGAAAACAGGCGATTTCAATGCCAGCTTAACACGGATTTCGTATCACCGAATTCACCAGGTTATTAAAACAAAACACTTAAAGAAAAGTTATATAATAAATTTAAATGTTCACTTCCCATAATTTTTAAATTAATAAAGTACAATGAATTTAAATAAAATGTCCCAAGTCGAACATATTTTCAAATTGTCCTCAAGTTGTTAAAAAAGAAAGGTAACCGAAAAAGGTGCCGAATTTTATATCCCGATTGTCTGAAAGAATATGCGAAATCAGTGATGCAAAATCCTTTAGTAGGCTCCAGTGGTTTAAATTCCCCTTAGAAATGATTCTCAGCTTATATTTACGTTGCATATACATATCTTCAACACGTATGAGAAGGGTTTGAAAAATCCCTTTATTTGCTTAACTATAAAATAGCGTCTGAAATCTTAATTTTGATTTTCACACTTCATCATTCAACACCCAAATCTCCCAATTTGACATTTCCTAAAGTTGTCGGCCCTATCCCCAACTAGTCCCTTGGAGCGAATCACATTGATTCTAGCCTATCAACCAATTTTAAATATCACCTACACGTTACGGCGCCTGGTACATATGTGAATAGGTAGACACATATATTTACCAGGTGTGGCTTTGTCCTTCGCAAGAATACTCAAAGTGGTGAAGCAAAAGCTTTCTCAAGACAGTGGAACAAATTACTGGGTGTTATACTACCCTAACGTAGGGGATAGTCGAACTTGTCTGAAAACTGAAGGCGGTCATCCATAATGAGCTCTTATATCATAAGGCCGGAAACGAAGACTATTGAGGTCAATGTATCGAACACAATCGTCTGCAAATTTTGGTCTACATTTTTAAACTTTTATCCACGGTCCTTGCAAAGTTTAAAATATATAGATGCGCCAAGGATTATACGATTTTCACCCATGAGTTACGCAATGATATCCACTTAAGACTGCTTATGATTTCGAGGGCGTCATCCTTTACCGAATAGTTACTCCCTAACGTTTTAAGGAGTTTTTTTATTGTTTAACTCGGAAGCATAGCACGACAAAAACATCGTCAGAAAGCCTTCCGAGCTACACCTAGAACTTCTAGAAAAGGACGACAGATATTAGGGTTAGCCCAGAACATCTCCTTCGGTGAAACTAAGCTACAAAAGTGTGACCATTTTAAGTATTTCTCCCTCTCACCGCAAGGAGCTACTCCCGAAATTTTTTGAACGGTCCCCGAGATTTTGAGGCAAAACCGCGGATCTTTACGAAATGGCCGGAAAGTCGACTTCCTTAAATACATATAAACAAAACCTTTTCAAATATTATTTTTTTAAATTTTCCCTTTACAAGACTCCCAGATACTCATCCGCGAGTTAATGATATTGTTCCAGATCGTCAAATATACCATTGACGCCAGCGGTATGTTTCCATATTCATTAGTTGTGGACAATGATACTCTGAAGTCCACTGATCACTTTGTCGGCGCGCCGGCCAATCCGCCGCCGCCGATTAAGAGACCGGCGTAAACTTCCAACTTAATGTCGACACTGAGCTAAAGATAATGACACACAAAATCCACGATGCTTACCGTTAGAATTCAAGACTGACTACTTCCTTAAACATGTGTACGTGTGTAGGTATTTGCTACGTAGAATTCAATTTTGTGGTTAAAAAAAGAGACATTACATGATTGATAATTCCGAATGTGCCACAGTGACCTGCAAAAACCAGAACAACAACAATGGTAGCTGCTTTATTTCTTATTTACCTGTTTAAGAGGTACGAATGTGCAAATCGGTGTGGTGTATTAATTGAGTCATTAGAAGTGATTTGCCTGTAAATATCGCACTTGCCGCATTAAGTGGCATGCCACACAAAATTCCTACCATAATAATGTTGCGCCCCATACAAGTTTCCTTCACAAGTAAGCGCCATTGCGGGGAATGAAAAAAAATTGTTTATGCTTCTTCTATTTCTATTTACGCAGTTACTAAAGTTGGGCTGTTTATTGGCGAATGTTACGTTTATAGACAATCGTCTTTAATTACATACGTACATATGTTTGTGCATTCATAAAAAGTTGCATGCAACAGGCGAGTGCAGTAGGCTTAGTTCTAGTTGCTAAATGTTGTTGTAAACTATTTTTGGCACAAAGAACAACAATGTATACGATAGAGTTGTGCTTTTTCGTTCATTTCAGAGATTCGGTTCTTTCGTTCTTTTTCTGATGAACGAACAAGTTGTTCTTTTTGTTCATCTGTTCTTTTTTTGTCAAGCAAATTTGTTCACTGCTGCTCGCACCCGCGAAAAAAGCCAACGAGTATAGATGGGGGTGTGTATGCAGCAATGCTTTGTGTAGGTATATTTAAATGTGTTATGAATAAATAAGTTAATATATATATGTATAATTAACTTCAAAAAAGTAACAAATTTCGGAAGATACAGGAAATTGAAAGAGTACAGACACAAATTGTAAATATGAAGTTTTCAAGTTTAATAAATGTAATAAATAGTTTCTTACAAAACATGTTTTTCATAAATAGTCCATACATATATTATTGTAGCAGTGCCACACACAAAGATAACCACACATATCTTTAGTGTAAGTGGCATCATCGACATTCGTGCTCACTGTGAATTTCTGCGTATATATGTATGAATTTACAGTGTTCGCGAACGAGAAGAGAGAGAGAAAGAATAACATTAGATAAAACAAACTAAAAGAACAAATGAACTAAAAGAACAAATATAACCGAAATCGAAGATCTAGTTCACTTGTTCAGTTCAGAGACCCGGTCAATTGAACAAGTTCAAAATGAAACGACCCAACTCTAGTATACGATGAACGTAATTGCTTCCAATACAACGTGACATAATTTCACTGATGATGCAGACCGACTTATAAAAATGCACTACACTGGCTGCAACAAGGCAACAACAAATCGCAAAAAAAATATTTCCGTTATACTTTTAAGAATACCGTTGCACGCATAACCGTCAAACTCCGCTACAATAGCAGCAAAGTCAAGTGTTGCTATCTTACTTTGTAAATATTGCCACATGTAGCTGCCACATATAATCACAGTTAATTTTTTGTTGCATGCATACAAACACATACAACCATCGACTGTGATGCCGGCCAAAAAAGTAGTTGAACTCCACAAAAACCACATCCGAATTGTTAGACTACAGTATAATATATAGACTACAGAATAATTGTTGTTGTTGTTGAAACGTCATTGTTGCTTTGGCATCCGTACTGTGCAATATGCGAGCGCACGAATGTTGCAATGGCAAAACAAATGCCAACAGCAATATTGCACGCTAACAACAGGTGTAATTGGCGGTCTTGGATACGCATATGTTTTGTTGTTGTTGTGATGCTGCGACGTACATAGATAGAAACCATCACATTGCGCATGCGCACAACTATTTGAAGTAGAGTGACGAGTTGTTGCACTGAAAGAATTTTTACATTTAAATATTTGCTTTCCGCAAAACGGCGTTTATGTAATTTTGTGGCATTTCTTGAGTAAGCCGCGAAAGCGGATGTGAAGATTTTTTTTTCATTTGTTTCATTAGCTTGCGCTCATAATTCACAGGCATTATGACATATTCGAATGGCATTGCAAATGTTCGTTTTATCCAGGCAATGTGCTTTCACAATAAAATGGGGTGTGGTTTCGACCAAGTCAGTACCTGCCTCAGAGTCGAAGCACTAACCCTCCAATGAGCGAATTCCAATGTGCAAAAGGTCTCCTACATCCCCCGGTCTACTATAACCAAATACTAATAAAAACCACCCACTGGAAGAAGCTACAGGCCTGCCAAAATACTGCTCTCAGAATCGCCACGGGCTGTCTTCTTATGTCCCCAGAACACCATCTGCATAATGAGGCGAGAATACTCCCCATCAGGGAGAGAAATGAGATGCTGACCAAACAGTTTCTGTTGAATACCCAGAAACCTGGGCATCCCAACAGACATCTGATTGACGAACCAGCACCGCCTAGGGGCCTAAGGAGTCATCTCCGTAAGCATTTTGAGGAAATGCGGCACCTGAGAGCCCAGCCGTATGAAGCGGAAAAACACAAGCAGGCCCTTGGTGAACTCCATAGACAGGCGTCGCACCTTTATGTCGGGAATTGCCCGGTGAATCCAGTACTTGAAGAAAAATATCCAGAACTCGCAGAAGAGGAACGCATACTCCCCAGGGAAACGCGTGTCACTCTTGGTCAACTTCGTTCTGGATACTGTAACAGGTTAAACTCTTACCTATCCAGAATCAACCCCGACATACAAAATGTATGCCCTGCATGCAATGTGTCCCCACATGACACCAACCATCTCTTTAATTGTAATGTGGAACCAACGCCTCTAACACCCCTTTCCTTATGGTCCACCCCTGTTGAAACGGCAAGTTTCCTTGGACTCCCGTTAGAGGATATTGATGACAATTTGTGATCGGTCGCGGCTATTAGGTGGGGCGAGCATTGCTACAACAACAACAGCAACAACAACTAATAAATTAAAAAAAAATAAGATTTTACCATGATCAGTAGATGTTTCGTACCACGCGTTCTATTCTCTGAGTAAATAAAAAAGGCGAAATTACCAAGTACCAGTGAAGCTCGATGTGTAAGCATGCAGGTGTGCGTCTAGAAAATTTATGTTTTAAATTAACTAGAGTTCACCCTGGGGTTAAAGCTTAGCCACAACAAAGACAAGTCTAGCAGATACAAAAAATTTGTGGCTATTTGAGAAGAGGTTATTATTTTTTTTACGAATGCGAAACTATCGTCGAGCCGTCGGCTTGTTACTCTGTGTCAACTGCTTGTTGTTGTTGTTCTTGTATTAACGACAA
Source organism: Eurosta solidaginis (assembly GCF_040869045.1). Classification (NCBI taxonomy): domain Eukaryota; kingdom Metazoa; phylum Arthropoda; class Insecta; order Diptera; family Tephritidae; genus Eurosta; species Eurosta solidaginis. The sequence goes on from NC_090322.1 coordinate 143,382,384, forward strand.
AGGCACGCCCCGAAGGTTTTGGGGAGTGTTATCGATGTTGATGATCCTTTGCCGGATATACATCCGGCACGTTCCGGTAACAAAGCACCATTAAGGTACTAGCTCGACCATCTGAGGAACGATTAATATGACCACATTAAACCTTCTAGGCCATCCCGCCCCCACCCCCTAGTTCATGAGGAACTTGGGGTCACCAGAGCCTCGCCTGCTAAATATGTATAAGATAAATTCCTATTTGTAACAGGATTCACCTCACGTAGGTTGGGTTGCTGAAGCTTTGAAGCTATAAAGCTTTGTATTGCGCTTATCAACTCCTTAAATCCCATGTCATCTGCTATTGAAGTTTTATCGGTATCTTTTTCACAAGACACCGAGGAGTTGTCGCTAAAAAGTTGATAAAACGCCTGTGGCAAACTGGTAACACTTCGATAACAAATGGATCGCTTTTCTATAACAAATTGATAACTCTTTGAAAACAAAGAGCTATAATAAGTGATGACTTTTCGATATTAAATCGATACATTTTCTACAAAAATTGACACATATTCGAAAACAAAGCAATTACTTTTCGATAACAAATCGGTAGCACGCCAATAAAAGACTGGTAAGACTCCGATAAAAACTTAGTAATTTTTAGATAACAAATCGATAGCATTTACATATCGATATTTTTTCGATGAATTACTGACATTTTTTCTATAGTAATTTGATAAATTTTCATAAAAAACCGGTAACTCGCCAAGAAAAATACAATTACTTATAGATAGCCTTCTTTATCGGTATCAAGTTAATAAAACTTCGATAACAACTCCATAGATCGTCTATACATCTTCGATAACACAATGCTAAGAAACCGCTAAGTTGTTGACATGAAATAAGTAAAACGCTCATAACCTGTCGATAACAAACCGATAACAAACAGTTAACGCTTTCCTCACCCCTCCCTTTCTTTTTCCTATTGTTTTATTTTTTTCCCTCCTTGCCTTATCTTCGCATCTGTGACGATAAACGTGATGTTAAAATTATCCAATAGTTTTCGACAGGCTTCGTGATATGGGATATGGGCTTTCTGACAGCGGACACTCTAGCCTTCTTATCAGTTTCGACTTTAACCCGGACAGAACGGACTATTATATGCCGATAACTGCTCCCTATACAACCTTCACCCCAGTCATTCCACCGAGAGAGGAGTGGATAAGAGGAATTATCTGGGGCATGGGACCGGTTAACTTGTTCACGGATGGGTCGAAGCTGGACGGAAAGGTTGGGGGGGGGGGGGGGGGGGTCTTTTGTTAAGAGCTAAATGTAAGCCGCAAGTTTAAGTTGGCTGATCACTGCAGTGTATTCCAAGCGGAAGTTGCTGCGATTAAAGATGCGGTGGATGGAATGCTATACAGTGCTATTACGGTTAGGGAATTTAACATCTACTCTGATAACCAAGCGGCTATCAAGGCCTTGAGCTCAACTACAGTGCGATCGAGGGTGGTCTGCGAGTGCCTGACCTCGCTTGCGATTGCATCGAATTATTTTACAATTTATTGGCAGCCACCGTGGTGTGATGGTAGCGTGCTCCGCCTACCACACCGTATGCCATGGGTTCACACCCCGGGCAAAGCAAGATCAAAATTTTAGAAATAAAGTTTTTCAATTAGAAGAAAATTTTTCTAAGCGGGGTCGCCCCTCGGCAGTGTTTGGCAAGCGCTCCGAGTGTATTTCTGCCATGAAAAGCTCTCAGTGAAAACTCATCTGCCTTGCAGATGTCGTTCGGAGTCGGCATAAAACATGTAGGTCCCGTCCGGCCAATTTGTAGGGAAAAATCAAGAGTAGCACGACGCAAATTGGAAGAGAAGCTCGGCCTCAGATCTCTTCGGAGGTTATCGCGCCTTACATTTATTTTTTTATTTTATTTTACAATTAAGATTATCTGGGTCCCGGGCCATAGTGATATCCCGAGTAACTGTCAAGCGGATCTCTTAGCCCGCATCGGTACAACTGAACCAGATGAAGATGGCTGTAGGGATTTCGGGATCCCCCTGGCCACCTGTGGATTGCTCTTCCAAAGCTGGGCCTCGAGTCAGCTCAGCAAACGTTGGGCGGACACCACGTCTTGCAGGGTAGCAAGATCTTTCTGGCCGAAAGTGGATGGCAGGAGGTCTGCTGATATAATTGGTTCACTAAGGCTCACCTATCAATGGTCATTGGGGTTTTGACAGGGCATTGTCCCATGGGTATCCATGCGGTACGTCTCTATATACTGGAAACTCCATCCTGCTGCAGCTTTATGGAGGATGATGAGGTGGAATCACCAAATAACTTTATGCTTGATTGCCCAGCTTTTGCCAGAACTAGGCGAAAGTACTTCGGTCGCGACTCACTTGGATCCCCAAAGGATTTATCCAAAGTTTAGATCGGTATCATTCGGAGCTTTATCGTTGCTACCCAATGATTCTCTAAGTAGCTAGATCTAAGTCACCGTTATTTTTGGTGTATGTGGTATCACAATGGACCTTCGTGTTGTCCAAGTGAGCTATCCTTATCAGGGCAGCTACCACCTAACCTAACCTATCGACATTGTTATTATACTGCTCGTTTTCTCCCTCCTTTTCTTCCTTTGCATATTTACATTTCATGAAAATGAAATCTTATATAAGGTTTGGTTCTAATATCGACATTGTAAGGCCTTAAAGGAGAAGAGATAGGTCCACCAATAAGTGTACCGAAATGATCAAGACGATGAGCTGAGTTCATTTAGCCATGTCCGGCTGTATATTTGAACGCAAATCAATCTCTCAGTTTTTTAGATATCTTGATGAAATTTGGTTAGCGGATATATTTGGGAGTCCAATTAATCATTTGTCGGAACCGGATCGGAAAACTATAGCATATATCATTGCAATGCCTAAAAAAATCGTGAGCAAAGACGTTTATACATCAAAAATAAGTTAGCTGAATTAATATTCCTATCTACATTACACTACGTTGATTCGCAAAACGTCATAAACAGTTTAAAATGGGTGATTAGAGTTGACTTCGCTTCAAAAGACACAATCGATAATAGCATATGCTTCGTCTTGCCTTTGTTCGTCGGCTATCTTTTTATCAAGCACATAGACGGCCAACCCTATGGTGCCATTGTAAATAGAAACAATAATGATATCGTCAGCAGAGGCTATATGGCACTTAAGGGTCTAACTGCCTTTGCCCCCAATTTCTTCTCTAAAATCAGGTTCGGCATCAGCATAAAACATGGGACCTACAAGTCCCGCCAATTTGTAGGAAAAATTGAAAAAAGGAACACGATGAAAATTGGAAGAGTAGCTGGGCTTAAAATCTTTTCGGAGGTTGTTGCGCCTTGCAATTATCTAATTTTTAAAATCAGGTTAAAACTTTCGCTATATTGTTGTAGTATAGTCTGAAACCTTATCTGTACTTGAAAGGCTCAGATAGGATTTCCCCATTATCATAGAGCTAGTATTGTTTACTTGGAGCTATCTTACAAGTTTTTCATTGAAACTAATCTCAAGTATACTGCACTATAAGCTGCTTCTTTCAAATTTAGAAAAATCTTAAAAACTGCCCTTAGAATACCTGCTAATCAGCGGTTGCAGATGTCGAGGGCAAAATATTTATATGTATACCTTCGTGTTGTATTCAACTTTGCAGGAGGATATCAAACATGTGTCAAGATGAGAATATCCTGAAAAGCTTCCAGTTTTTTTTTCAGTGTAAGAAATTGTTTGCACTGGTTTTAATTTGTTAGCAGAAAACCGTTACAACAACATGTGCTCTCTGCCATTCACATTGAGAGTGAATATTTTTTTGGTGTGGCGGCATCTGATGCAATCCACCACCGGATTTTCATTAATTGCTTAGACAAGGAATTACGTTTGCATTGATGTTAGTTGTTTGTTGCAAAAATACTCTTGAAAATTTAATCAACTTGCAGAGTTCATCATTGAAGTCTAAGATGAGAACATTAAAATTGTTTACTTTATTCTGTTGAATCAATCACCGTAGTTCTCAAATGAGAAAAGTTTTCCAATAACTCCCATAGTCCTTCAATGGTGGCAATGTTTCAGTGTTTATTGACCCAAATACGGGACTAGCCAGAGGTAGGGTAGTTCGAACAGCTGTTAAAGAATTCTAACGGTCCTCTCTGGTTGCTTTTGATAATGATGACTCATTGCTAAATCAGCTATGCATTCTAGTGCAAGGTGTATTTTACTTTTTAATTACTGCGTCATACCGCCAACCAGTTGCTATGAATTTCACGGAGGTTGTGTTGAAAATGCCAGTCAACATAATGTTCCAGTTATTCATATGGTGGATTTTCATGCTTTGCCATTACGACGTTTAAAAAGGCTTTATTGGATTTAAATTTAATAGCCACAGATTGATGCTTTTAAATAATGCTCTATATACTGGGTTCGGACTTGATTTGTGTTTTTTGATCTTCAAAAATGAAAGGTATATTTTTGCTTTGGTAACCCGGCGATTGCTTAGCAGATTCTGGACAATTTTTTCAATTCAACTCCATCCCAAATAAAATCGGTGCGAAGTATTAGTTTGAGGAAACATTCAGTTGCGTAACGACAAATAATTCATCAAATAATTTTGAGAACTACCATTTCCTAAATTTTTTATATTTCTTTTATATTGTGACGAATATTAGCAACACTAAGGCATACTATCATCTCTAAGCCGATACTAAGCAGTCACTTGTATCTATATAAACAAATCAGTCATTATATCTACACATATGTACTTACAAGAAGCGGAGAGATATGCACATACACATGCATATATCTGAGATACTCACAAAAGTATGCAATCATCGGTCAAAGTATCACTCACATATACACGCGTATATGAGAAGATATAAACGTGCATCTGTAGTTTATATCTGGTGAGTTTATATCTGGTAAACAAGTAGTAAATTCTAGAAGGAGAAACGCCTAGAAGTATGCGAACGAGGAAACCGAAGAGTATAAAAGCAGCACCAGCTGAGGCATGTGCAATCAGTTTTATTTAAGCACGCTATCAGTTGCGAAGTATAAGTGTTATTGGAAGTATTTTCAAAGTAGTCTAATAAACACCATTTTGCATTATTGAATATTGGAGTTATTTATTCAACAGTTTAGCGATACGAACGTTAGTATAAGGTTGCAAATCAGCGGAATTTCAGTAAATTCGTTACAATTTATGCCTTATGATATTCCTGCGAATGGCTCCTAATCATTATGAGTTATATGAAAAAAATCAATGTTCAATCTTTATTTTTTTACGATTTAAAAAAGCGCCAAAAATTATACTGTTAGCTATAAAAACGCATCCTTTTCTTCAATGAATACATTTTTTATCAGTAACTACTGAATCCGTCAGGCTTTGCCGTACCTAAAAATTGGTTTGCCTACACTTACAATCCATTACCACTCCGACTCCCACTTCTACCCAGATATGTAATCTCTATAATAAATTTTGGATACTTTCTTCAAAGAAAAAGCGAATTAAAATAATAATAGTGGGCGTGGCAGCGCGTACTTTTCCAAAAACCATTTTTCTTTGCAATAATTCCATAGTTATTGGTTCGAACACTTTCGATTTTTTACTGGGGGTGTATTTTCATATATCATAACAAAATCTGTGAAGAAGGCAGTCTCGAAAAATGTGTTGGTTAGGGCTTTTGTGAATAAAACTAGCGTTATATATGTATGTAGGTAGAAGTAATTGTTGGGTATTATTATTTTTAATCAAAAATAAAGATTACTTATAAATAGCTCTTCAATAATTATCAGTTTTACCGATAATAATCGTGTTAAAATTATCCCTATCTAATTCCAAAACTATCCCGAAATAATCGCAGGACTTCCTCAAATGCAATCCCGATATGATAACGAAATATTCCTTAAATTTTTCCGTAAGAACCCCAAAATAATTCCAAAAACCATCCAGAAATGGTCCTTAAATAATCTCAATTTATCAATCCCGAAGTGGCCTTGAAATTGAAATGATGCCGCAAAAATCCCGAAACAGCTCCGAAATTATCCGTACATATCCAAGCAAAATCAGAAAACAATTCCCAAAAGAATACAGAATGCAGTTTCGATTTGATACATATAATATATCCAATTAAATAAAAAACAAGTAAAGAAGGCTAAGTTCGGGTGTAACCGAACATTACATACTCAGCTGAGAGCTATGGAGACAAAATAAGGGAAAAAAATGAAAGGTGTTAATGAGTATTTTAAAAGGGAGTGGCCTTAGTTCTATAGGTGGACGCCTTTTCGAGATATCACTATAAAAGTGGACCAGGGGTAATTTAGAATTTGTTTGTACGATATGGGTATCAAATGAAAGGTGTTAATGACTATTTTAAAAGGGAGTGGCCTTAGTTCTATAGGTTGACGCCTTTTCGAGATATCACTATAAAGGTGGACCAGGGGTGACTCTAGAATTTGTTTGTACGATATGGGTATCAAATGAAAGGTGTTAATGAGTATTTTAAAAGGGCGTGGGCCTTAGTTCTGTAGGTGGATGCCTTTTCGAGATATCGCCATAAAGGTGGACCAAGGGTGACTCTAGAATTTGTTTGTACGATATGGGTATCAAATGAAAGGTGTTAATGAGTATTTTAAAAGGGAGTGGGCCTTAGTTCTATAGGTAGACGCCTTTTCGAGATATCACTATAAAGGTGGACCAGGGGTGATTTTAGAATTTGTTTGTACGATATGGGTATCAAATGAAAGGTGTTAATGACTATTTTAAAAGGGAGTGGCCTTAGTTCTATAGGTGGACGCCTTTTCGAGATATCACTATAAAGGTGGACCAGGGGTGACTCTAGAATTTGTTTGTACGATATGGGTATCAAATGAAAAGTGTTAATGAGTATTTTAAACGGGCGTGGGCCTTAGTTCTGTAGGTGGATGCCTTTTCGAGATATCGCCATAAAGGTGGACCAGGGGTGACTCTAGAATTTGTTTGTACGATATGGGTTTCAAATGAAAGGTGTTAATGAGTATTTTAAAAGGGAGTGGGCCTTAGTTCTATAGGTGGACGCCTTTTCGAGATATCACTATAAAGGTGGACCAGGGGTGATTTTAGAATTTGTTTGTACGATATGGGTATCAAATGAAAGGTGTTAATGACTATTTTAAAAGGAGTGGCCTTAGTTCTATAGGTGGACGCCTTTTCGAGATATCACTATAAAGGTGGACCAGGGGTGACTCTAGAATTTGTTTGTACGATATGGGTATCAAATGAAAGGTGTTAATGACTATTTTAAAAGGGAGTGGCCTTAGTTCTATAGGTGGACGCCTTTTCGAGATATCACTATAAAGGTGGACCAGGGGTGATTTTAGAATTTGTTTGTACGATATGGGTACCAAATGAAAGGTGTTAATGACTATTTTAAAAGGGAGTGGCCTTAGTTCTATAGGTGGACGCCTTTTCGAGATATCATATAAAGGTGGGCCAGGGGTGATTTTAGAATTTGTTTGTACGATATGGGTACCAAATGAAAGGTGTTAATGGCTATTTTAAAAGGGAGTGGCCTTAGTTCTATAGGCGGACGCCTTTTCGAGATATCACTATAAAGGTGGACCAGGGGTGATTTTAGAATTTGTTTGTACGATATGGGTACCAAATGAAAGGTGTTAATGACTATTTTAAAAGGGAGTGGCCTTAGTTCTATAGGTGGACGCCTTTTCGAGATATCACTATGAAGGTGGACCAGGGGTGATTTTAGAATTTGTTTGTACGATATGGGTACCAAATGAAAGGTGTTAATGACTATTTTAAAAGGGAGTGGCCTTAGTTCTATAGGTGGACGCCTTTTCGAGATATCACTATAAAGGTGGACCAGAGGTGATTTTAAAATTTGTTTGTACGATATGGGTACCAAATGAAAGGTGTTAATGACTATTTTAAAAGGGAGTGGCCTTAGTTCTATAGGTGGACGCCTTTTCGAGATATCACTATAAAGGTGGACCAGGGGTGATTTTAGAATTTGTTTGTACGATATGGGTACCAAATGAAAGGTGTTAATGACTATTTTAAAAGGGAGTGGCCTTAGTTCTATAGGTGGACGCCTTTTCGAGATATCACTATAAAGGTGGACCAGGGGTGATTTTAGAATTTGTTTGAACGATATGGGTACCAAATGAAAGGTGTTAATGACTATTTTAAAAGGGAGTGGCCTTAGTTCTATAGGTGGACGCCTTTTCGAGATATCACTATAAAGGTGGACCAGGGGTGATTTTAGAATTTGTTTGTACGATATGGGTACCAAATGAAAGGTGTTAATGACTATTTTAAAAGGGAGTGGCCTTAGTTCTATAGGTAGACGCCTTTTCGAGATATCACTATAAAGGTGGACCAGGGGTGATTTTAGAATTTGTTTGTACGATATGGGTATCAAATGAAAGGTGTTAATGACTATTTTAAAAGGGAGTGGCCTTAGTTCTATAGGTGGACGCCTTTTCGAGATATCACTATAAAGGTGGACCAGGGGTGATTTTAGAATTTGTTTGTACGATATGGGTACCAAATGAAAGGTGTTAATGACTATTTTAAAAGGGAGTGGCCTTAGTTCTATAGGTGGACGCCTTTTCGAGATATCACTATAAAGGTGGACCAGGGGTGATTTTAGAATTTGTTTGTACGATATGGGTACCAAATGAAAGGTGTTAATGACTATTTTAAAAGGGAGTGGCCTTAGTTCTATAGGTGGACGCCTTTTCGAGATATCACTATAAAGGTGGACCAGGGGTGATTTTAGAATTTGTTTGTACGATATGGGTACCAAATGAAAGGTGTTAATGACTATTTTAAAAGGGAGTGGCCTTAGTTCTATAGGTGGACGCCTTTTCGAGATATCACTATAAAGGTGGACCAGGGGTGATTTTAGAATTTGTTTGTACGATATGGGTACCAAATGAAAGGTGTTAATGACTATTTTAAAAGGGAGTGGCCTTAGTTCTATAGGTGGACGCCTTTTCGAGATATCACTATAAAGGTGGACCAGGGGTGATTTTAGAATTTGTTTTTACGATATGGGTTTCAAATGAAAGGTGTTAATGAGTATTTTAAAAGGGAGTGGGCCTTAGGTCTATAGGTGGACGCCTTTTCGAGATATCACTATAAAGGTGGACCAGGGGTGATTTTAGAATTTGTTTGTACGATATGGGTATCAAATGAAAGGTGTTAATGGCTATTTTAAAAGGGAGTGGCCTTAGTTCTACAGGTGGACGCCTTTTCGAGATATCACTATAAAGGTGGACCAGGGGTGACTCTAGAATTTGTTTGTACGATATGGGTATCAAATGAAAGGTGTTATTGACTATTTTAAAAGGGAGTGGCCTTAGTTCTATAGGTGGACGCCTTTTCGAGATATCACTATAAAGGTGGACCAGGGGTGACTCTAGAATTTGTTTGTACGATATGGGTATCAAATGAAAGGTGTTAATGAGTATTTTAAAAGGGCGTGGGCCTTAGTTCTGTAGGTGGATGCCTTTTCGAAATATCGCCATAAAGGTGGACCAGGGGTGACTCTAGAATTTGTTTGTACGATATGGGTTTCAAATGAAAGGTGTTAATGAGTATTTTAAAAGGGAGTGGGCCTTAGTTCTATAGGTGGACGCCTTTTCGAGATATCACTATAAAGGTGGACCAGGGGTGATTTTAGAATTTGTTTGTACGATATGGGTTTCAAATGAAAGGTGTTAATGAGTATTTTAAAAGGGAGTGGGCCTTAGTTCTATAGGTGGACGCCTTTTCGAGATATCACTATAAAGGTGGACCAGGGGTGATTTTAGAATTTGTTTGTACGATATGGGTATCAAATGAAAGGTGTTAATGACTATTTTAAAAGGGAGTGGCCTTAGTTCTACAGGTGGACGCCTTTTCGAGATATCACTATAAAGGTGGACCAGGGGTGACTCTAGAATTTGTTTGTACGATATGGGTATCAAATGAAAGGTGTTAATGACTATTTTAAAAGGGAGTGGCCTTAGTTCTATAGGTGGACGCCTTTTCGAGATATCACTATAAAGGTGGACCAGGGGTGACTCTAGAATTTGTTTGTACGATATGGGTATCAAATGAAAGGTGTTAATGACTATTTTAAAAGGGAGTGGCCTTAGTTCTACAGGTGGACGCCTTTTCGAGATATCACTATAAAGGTGGACCAGGGGTGACTCTAGAATTTGTTTGTACGATATGGGTATCAAATGAAAGGTGTTAATGACTATTTTAAAAGGGAGTGGCCTTAGTTCTACAGGTGGACGCCTTTTCGAGATATCACTATAAAGGTGGACCAGTGGTGACTCTAGAATTTGTTTGTACGATATGGGTATCAAATGAAAGGTGTTAATGACTATTTTAAAAGGGAGTGGCCTTAGTTCTATAGGTGGACGCCTTTTCGAGATATCACTATAAAGGTGGACCAGGGGTGATTTTAGAATTTGTTTGTACGATATGGGTATCAAATGAAAGGTGTTAATGACTATTTTAAAAGGGAGTGGCCTTAGTTCTATAGGTGGACGCCTTTTCGAGATATCACTATAAAGGTGGACCAGGGGTGATTTTAGAATTTGTTTGTACGATATGGGTACCAAATGAAAGGTGTTAATGACTATTTTAAAAGGGAGTGGCTTTAGTTCTATAGGTGGACGCCTTTTCGAGATATCACTATAAAGGTGGACCAGGGGTGATTTTAGAATTTGTTTGTACGATATGGGTACCAAATGAAAGGTGTTAATGACTATTTTAAAAGGGAGTGGCCTTAGTTCTATAGGTGGACGCCTTTTCGAGATATCACTATAAAGGTGGACCAGGGGTGATTTTAGAATTTGTTTGTACGATATGGTTACCAAATGAAACGTGTTAATGACTATTTTAAAAGGGAGTGGCCTTAGTTCTATAGGTGGACGCCTTTTCGAGATATCACTATAAAGGTGGACCAGGGGTGATTTTAGAATTTGTTTGTACGATATGGGTACCAAATGAAAGGTGTTAATGACTATTTTAAAAGGGAGTGGCCTTAGTTCTATAGGTGGACGCCTTTTCGAGATATCACTATAAAGGTGGACCAGGGGTGATTTTAGAATTTGTTTTTACGATATGGGTTTCAAATGAAAGGTGTTAATGAGTATTTTAAAAGGGAGTGGGCCTTAGTTCTATAGGTGGACGCCTTTTCGAGATATCACTATAAAGGTGGACCAGGGGTGATTTTAGAATTTGTTTGTACGATATGGGTATCAAATGAAAGGTGTTAATGACTATTTTAAAAGGGAGTGGCCTTAGTTCTACAGGTGGACGCCTTTTCGAGATATCACTATAAAGGTGGACCAGGGGTGACTCTAGAATTTGTTTGTACGATATGGGTATCAAATGAAAGGTGTTAATGACTATTTTAAAAGGGAGTGGCCTTAGTTCTATAGGTGGACGCGTTTTCGAGATATCACTATAAAGGTGGGCCAGGGGTGACTCTAGAATTTGTTTGTACGATATGGGTATCAAATGAAAGGTGTTAATGAGTATTTTAAAAGGGCGTGGGCCTTAGTTCTGTAGGTGGATGCCTTTTCGAGATATCGCCATAAAGGTGGACCAGGGGTGACTCTAGAATTTGTTTGTACGATATGGGTTTCAAATGAAAGGTGTTAATGAGTATTTTAAAAGGGAGTGGGCCTTAGTTCTATAGGTGGACGCCTTTTCGAGATATCACTATAAAGGTGGACCAGGGGTGATTTTAGAATTTGTTTGTACGATATGGGTTTCAAATGAAAGGTGTTAATGAGTATTTTAAAAGGGAGTGGGCCTTAGTTCTATAGGTGGACGCCTTTTCGAGATATCACTATAAAGGTGGACCAGGGGTGATTTTAGAATTTGTTTGTACGATATGGGTATCAAATGAAAGGTGTTAATGACTATTTTAAAAGGGAGTGGCCTTAGTTCTACAGGTGGACGCCTTTTCGAGATATCACTATAAAGGTGGACCAGGGGTGACTCTAGAATTTGTTTGTACGATATGGGTATCAAATGAAAGGTGTTAATGACTATTTTAAAAGGGAGTGGCCTTAGTTCTATAGGTGGACGCCTTTTCGAGATATCACTATAAAGGTGGACCAGGGGTGATTTTAGAATTTGTTTGTACGATATGGGTATCAAATGAAAGGTGTTAATGACTATTTTAAAAGGGAGTGGCCTTAGTTCTACAGGTGGACGCCTTTTCGAGATATCACTATAAAGGTGGACCAGGGGTGACTCTAGAATTTGTTTGTACGATATGGGTATCAAATGAAAGGTGTTAATGACTATTTTAAAAGGGAGTGGCCTTAGTTCTACAGGTGGACGCCTTTTCGAGATATCACTATAAAGGTGGACCAGGGGTGACTCTAGAATTTGTTTGTACGATATGGGTATCAAATGAAAGGTGTTAATGACTATTTTAAAAGGGAGTGGCCTTAGTTCTATAGGTGGACGCCTTTTCGAGATATCACTATAAAGGTGGACCAGGGGTGATTTTAGAATTTGTTTGTACGATACGGGTTTCAAATGAAAGGTGTTAATGAGTATTTTAAAAGGGAGTGGGCCTTAGTTCTATAGGTGGACGCCTTTTCGAGATATCACTATAAAGGTGGACCAGGGGTGATTTTAGAATTTGTTTGTACGATATGGGTATCAAATGAAAGGTGTTAATGACTATTTTAAAAGGGAGTGGCCTTAGTTCTACAGGGTGACGCCTTTTCGAGATATCACTATAAAGGTGGACCAGGGGTGACTCTAGAATTTGTTTGTACGATATGGGTATCAAATGAAAGGTGTTAATGACTATTTTAAAAGGGAGTGGCCTTAGTTCTATAGGTGGACGCCTTTTCGAGATATCACTATAAAGGTGGACCAGGGGTGACTCTAGAATTTGTTTGTACGATATGGGTATCAAATGAAAGGTGTTAATGACTATTTTAAAAGGGAGTGGCCTTAGTTCTACAGGTGGACGCCTTTTCGAGATATCACTATAAAGGTGGACCAGGGGTGACTCTAGAATTTGTTTGTACGATATGGGTATCAAATGAAAGGTGTTAATGACTATTTTAAAAGGGAGTGGCCTTAGTTCTACAGGTGGACGCCTTTTCGAGATATCACTATAAAGGTGGACCAGGGGTGACTCTAGAATTTGTTTGTACGATATGGGTATCAAATGAAAGGTGTTAATGACTATTTTAAAAGGGAGTGGCCTTAGTTCTATAGGTGGACGCCTTTTCGAGATATCACTATAAAGGTGGACCAGGGGTGACTCTAGAATTTGTTTGTACGATATGGGTATCAAATGAAAGGTGTTAATGAGTATTTTAAAAGGGCGTGGGCCTTAGTTCTGTAGGTGGATGCCTTTTCGAGATATCGCCATAAAGGTGGACCAGGGGTGACTCTAGAATTTGTTTGTACGATATGGGTTTCAAATGAAAGGTGTTAATGAGTATTTTAAAAGGGAGTGGGCCTTAGTTCTATAGGTGGACGCCTTTTCGAGATATCACTATAAAGGTGGACCAGGGGTGATTTTAGAATTTGTTTGTACGATATGGGTTTCAAATGAAAGGTGTTAATGAGTATTTTAAAAGGGAGTGGGCCTTAGTTCTATAGGTGGACGCCTTTTCGAGATATCACTATAAAGGTGGACCAGGGGTGATTTTAGAATTTGTTTGTACGATATGGGTATCAAATGAAAGGTGTTAATGACTATTTTAAAAGGGAGTGGCCTTAGTTCTACAGGTGGACGCCTTTTCGAGATATCACTATAAAGGTGGACCAGGGGTGACTCTAGAATTTGTTTGTACGATATGGGTATCAAATGAAAGGTGTTAATGACTATTTTAAAAGGGAGTGGCCTTAGTTCTACAGGTGGACGCCTTTTCGAGATATCACTATAAAAGTGGACCAGGGGTGACTCTAGAATTTGTTTGTACGATATGGGTATCAAATGAAAGGTGTTAATGACTATTTTAAAAGGGAGTGGCCTTAGTTCTACAGGTGGACGCCTTTTCGAGATATCACTATAAAGGTGGACCAGGGGTGACTCTAGAATTTGTTTGTACGATATGGGTATCAAATGAAAGGTGTTAATGAGTATTTTAAAAGGGAGTGGCCTTAGTTCTACAGGTGGACGCCTTTTAGAGATATCACTATAAAGGTGGACCAGTGGTGACTCTAGAATTTGTTTGTACGATATGGGTATCAAATGAAAGGTGTTAATGACTATTTTAAAAGGGAGTGGCCTTAGTTCTATAGGTGGACGCCTTTTCGAGATATCACTATAAAGGTGGACCAGGGGTGATTTTAGAATTTGTTTGTACGATATGGGTATCAAATGAAAGGTGTTAATGACTATTTTAAAAGGGAGTGGCCTTAGTTCTATAGGTGGACGCCTTTTCGAGATATCACTATAAAGGTGGACCAGGGGTGACTCTAGAATTTGTTTGTACGATATGGGTATCAAATGAAAGGTGTTAATGACTATTTTAAAAGGGAGTGGCCTTAGTTCTACAGGTGGACGCCTTTTCGAGATATCACTATAAAGGTGGACCAGGGGTGACTCTAGAATTTGTTTGTACGATATGGGTATCAAATGAAAGGTGTTAATGACTATTTTAAAAGGGAGTGGCCTTAGTTCTACAGGTGGACGCCTTTTCGAGATATCACTATAAAGGTGGACCAGGGGTGACTCTAGAATTTGTTTGTACGATATGGGTATCAAATGAAAGGTGTTAATGACTATTTTAAAAGGGAGTGGCCTTAGTTCTACAGGTGGACGCCTTTTCGAGATATCACTATAAAGGTGGACCAGGGGTGACTCTAGAATTTGTTTGTACGATATGGGTATCAAATGAAAGGTGTTAATGACTATTTTAAAAGGGAGTGGCCTTAGTTCTACAGGTGGACGCCTTTTCGAGATATCACTATAAAGGTGGACCAGGGGTGACTCTAGAATTTGTTTGTACGATATGGGTATCAAATGAAAGGTGTTAATGACTATTTTAAAAGGGAGTGGCCTTAGTTCTACAGGTGGACGCCTTTTCGAGATATCACTATAAAGGTGGACCAGGGGTGACTCTAGAATTTGTTTGTACGATATGGGTATCAAATGAAAGGTGTTAATGACTATTTTAAAAGGGAGTGGCCTTAGTTCTATAGGTGGACGCCTTTTCGAGATATCACTATAAAGGTGGACCAGGGGTGACTCTAGAATTTGTTTGTACGATATGGGTATCAAATGAAAGGTGTTAATGAGTATTTTAAAAGGGCGTGGGCCTTAGTTCTGTAGGTGGATGCCTTTTCGAGATATCGCCATAAAGGTGGACCAGGGGTGACTCTAGAATTTGTTTGTACGATATGGGTTTCAAATGAAAGGTGTTAATGAGTATTTTAAAAGGGAGTGGGCCTTAGTTCTATAGGTGGACGCCTTTTCGAGATATCACTATAAAGGTGGACCAGGGGTGATTTTAGAATTTGTTTGTACGATATGGGTTTCAAATGAAAGGTGTTAATGAGTATTTTAAAAGGGAGTGGGCCTTAGTTCTATAGGTGGACGCCTTTTCGAGATATCACTATAAAGGTGGACCAGGGGTGATTTTAGAATTTGTTTGTACGATATGGGTATCAAATGAAAGGTGTTAATGACTATTTTAAAAGGGAGTGGCCTTAGTTCTACAGGTGGACGCCTTTTCGAGATATCACTATAAAGGTGGACCAGGGGTGACTCTAGAATTTGTTTGTACGATATGGGTATCAAATGAAAGGTGTTAATGACTATTTTAAAAGGGAGTGGCCTTAGTTCTACAGGTGGACGCCTTTTCGAGATATCACTATAAAAGTGGACCAGGGGTGACTCTAGAATTTGTTTGTACGATATGGGTATCAAATGAAAGGTGTTAATGACTATTTTAAAAGGGAGTGGCCTTAGTTCTACAGGTGGACGCCTTTTCGAGATATCACTATAAAGGTGGACCAGGGGTGACTCTAGAATTTGTTTGTACGATATGGGTATCAAATGAAAGGTGTTAATGACTATTTTAAAAGGGAGTGGCCTTAGTTCTACAGGTGGACGCCTTTTCGAGATATCACTATAAAGGTGGACCAGTGGTGACTCTAGAATTTGTTTGTACGATATGGGTATCAAATGAAAGGTGTTAATGACTATTTTAAAAGGGAGTGGCCTTAGTTCTATAGGTGGACGCCTTTTCGAGATATCACTATAAAGGTGGACCAGGGGTGATTTTAGAATTTGTTTGTACGATATGGGTATCAAATGAAAGGTGTTAATGACTATTTTAAAAGGGAGTGGCCTTAGTTCTATAGGTGGACGCCTTTTCGAGATATCACTATAAAGGTGGACCAGGGGTGATTTTAGAATTTGTTTGTACGATATGGGTACCAAATGAAAGGTGTTAATGACTATTTTAAAAGGGAGTGGCTTTAGTTCTATAGGTGGACGCCTTTTCGAGATATCACTATAAAGGTGGACCAGGGGTGATTTTAGAATTTGTTTGTACGATATGGGTACCAAATGAAAGGTGTTAATGACTATTTTAAAAGGGAGTGGCCTTAGTTCTATAGGTGGACGCCTTTTCGAGATATCACTATAAAGGTGGACCAGGGGTGATTTTAGAATTTGTTTGTACGATATGGGTACCAAATGAAACGTGTTAATGACTATTTTAAAAGGGAGTGGCCTTAGTTCTATAGGTGGACGCCTTTTCGAGATATCACTATAAAGGTGGACCAGGGGTGATTTTAGAATTTGTTTGTTCGATATGGGTACCAAATGAAAGGTGTTAATGACTATTTTAAAAGGGAGTGGCCTTAGTTCTATAGGTGGACGCCTTTTCGAGATATCACTATAAAGGTGGACCAGGGGTGATTTTAGAATTTGTTTTTACGATATGGGTTTCAAATGAAAGGTGTTAATGAGTATTTTAAAAGGGAGTGGGCCTTAGTTCTATAGGTGGACGCCTTTTCGAGATATCACTATAAAGGTGGACCAGGGGTGATTTTAGAATTTGTTTGTACGATATGGGTATCAAATGAAAGGTGTTAATGACTATTTTAAAAGGGAGTGGCCTTAGTTCTACAGGTGGACGCCTTTTCGAGATATCACTATAAAGGTGGACCAGGGGTGACTCTAGAATTTGTTTGTACGATATGGGTATCAAATGAAAGGTGTTAATGACTATTTTAAAAGGGAGTGGCCTTAGTTCTATAGGTGGACGCCTTTTCGAGATATCACTATAAAGGTGGACCAGGGGTGACTCTAGAATTTGTTTGTACGATATGGGTATCAAATGAAAGGTGTTAATGAGTATTTTAAAAGGGCGTGTGCCTTAGTTCTGTAGGTGGATGCCTTTTCGAGATATCGCCATAAAGGTGGACCAGGGGTGACTCTAGAATTTGTTTGTACGATATGGGTTTCAAATGAAAGGTGTTAATGAGTATTTTAAAAGGGAGTGGGCCTTAGTTCTATAGGTGGACGCCTTTTCGAGATATCACTATAAAGGTGGACCAGGGGTGATTTTAGAATTTGTTTGTACGATATGGGTTTCAAATGAAAGGTGTTAATGAGTATTTTAAAAGGGAGTGGGCCTTAGTTCTATAGGTGGACGCCTTTTCGAGATATCACTATAAAGGTGGACCAGGGGTGATTTTAGAATTTGTTTGTACGATATGGGTATCAAATGAAAGGTGTTAATGACTATTTTAAAAGGGAGTGGCCTTAGTTCTACAGGTGGACGCCTTTTCGAGATATCACTATAAAGGTGGACCAGGGGTGACTCTAGAATTTGTTTGTACGATATGGGTATCAAATGAAAGGTGTTAATGACTATTTTAAAAGGGAGTGGCCTTAGTTCTATAGGTGGACGCCTTTTCGAGATATCACTATAAAGGTGGACCAGGGGTGATTTTAGAATTTGTTTGTTCGATACGGGTTTCAAATGAAAGGTGTTAATGAGTATTTTAAAAGGGAGTGGGCCTTAGTTCTATAGGTGGACGCCTTTTCGAGATATCACTATAAAGGTGGACCAGGGGTGATTTTAGAATTTGTTTGTACGATATGGGTATCAAATGAAAGGTGTTAATGACTATTTTAAAAGGGAGTGGCCTTAGTTCTACAGGGTGACGCCTTTTCGAGATATCACTATAAAGGTGGACCAGGGGTGACTCTAGAATTTGTTTGTACGATATGGGTATCAAATGAAAGGTGTTAATGACTATTTTAAAAGGGAGTGGCCTTAGTTCTATAGGTGGACGCCTTTTCGAGATATCACTATAAAGGTGGACCAGGGGTGACTCTAGAATTTGTTTGTACGATATGGGTATCAAATGAAAGGTGTTAATGACTATTTTAAAAGGGAGTGGCCTTAGTTCTACAGGTGGACGCCTTTTCGAGATATCACTATAAAGGTGGACCAGGGGTGACTCTAGAATTTGTTTGTACGATATGGGTATCAAATGAAAGGTGTTAATGACTATTTTAAAAGGGAGTGGCCTTAGTTCTACAGGTGGACGCCTTTTCGAGATATCACTATAAAGGTGGACCAGGGGTGACTCTAGAATTTGTTTGTACGATATGGGTATCAAATGAAAGGTGTTAATGACTATTTTAAAAGGGAGTGGCCTTAGTTCTACAGGTGGACGCCTTTTCGAGATATCACTATAAAGGTGGACCAGTGGGGACTCTAGAATTTGTTTGTACGATATGGGTATCAAATGAAAGGTGTTAATGACTATTTTAAAAGGGAGTGGCCTTAGTTCTATAGGTGGACGCCTTTTCGAGATATCACTATAAAGGTGGACCAGGGGTGATTTTAGAATTTGTTTGTACGATATGGGTATCAAATGAAAGGTGTTAATGACTATTTTAAAAGGGAGTGGCTTAGGTCTACAGGTGGTTTCAAATGAAAGGTGTTAATGAGTATTTTAAAAGGGAGTGGGCCTTAGTTCTATAGGTGGACGCCTTTTCGAGATATCACTATAAAGGTGGACCAGGGGTGATTTTAGAATTTGTTTGTACGATATGGGTATCAAATGAAAGGTGTTAATGACTATTTTAAAAGGGAGTGGCCTTAGTTCTATAGGTGGACGCCTTTTCGAGATATCACTATAAAGGTGGACCAGGGGTGACTCTAGAATTTGTTTGTACGATATGGGTATCAAATGAAAGGTGTTAATGACTATTTTAAAAGGGAGTGGCCTTAGTTCTATAGGTGGACGCCTTTTCGAGATATCACTATAAAGGTGGACCAGGGGTGATTTTAGAATTTGTTTGTACGATATGGGTATCAAATGAAAGGTGTTAATGACTATTTTAAAAGGGAGTGGCCTTAGTTCTACAGGTGGACGCCTTTTCGAGATATCACTATAAAGGTGGACCAGGGGTGACTCTAGAATTTGTTTGTACGATATGGGTATCAAATGAAAGGTGTTAATGACTATTTTAAAAGGGAGTGGCCTTAGTTCTATAGGTGGACGCCTTTTCGAGATATCACTATAAAGGTGGACCAGGGGTGACTCTAGAATTTGTTTGTACGATATGGGTTTCAAATGAAAGGTGTTAATGAGTATTTTAAAAGGGAGTGGGCCTTAGTTCTATAGGTGGACGCCTTTTCGAGATATCGCCATAAAGGTGGACCAGGGGTGACTCTAGAATTTGTTTGTACGATATGGGTTTCAAATGAAAGGTGTTAATGAGTATTTTAAAAGGGAGTGGGCCTTAGTTCAATAGGTGGATGCCTTTTCGAGATATCACTATAAAGGTGGACCAGGGGTGATTTTAGAATTTGTTTGTACGATATGGGTATCAAATGAAAGGTGTTAATGACTATTTTAAAAGGGAGTGGCCTTAGTTCTACAGGTGGACGCCTTTTCGAGATATCACTATAAAGGTGGACCAGGGGTGACTCTAGAATTTGTTTGTACGATATGGGTATCAAATGAAAGGTGTTAATGACTATTTTAAAAGGGAGTGGCCTTAGTTCTATAGGTGGACGCCTTTTCGAGATATCACTATAAAGGTGGACCAGGGGTGATTTTAGAATTTGTTTGTTCGATACGGGTTTCAAATGAAAGGTGTTAATGAGTATTTTAAAAGGGAGTGGGCCTTAGTTCTATAGGTGGACGCCTTTTCGAGATATCACTATAAAGGTGGACCAGGGGTGATTTTAGAATTTGTTTGTACGATATGGGTATCAAATGAAAGGTGTTAATGACTATTTTAAAAGGGAGTGGCCTTAGTTCTACAGGGTGACGCCTTTTCGAGATATCACTATAAAGGTGGACCAGGGGTGACTCTAGAATTTGTTTGTACGATATGGGTATCAAATGAAAGGTGTTAATGACTATTTTAAAAGGGAGTGGCCTTAGTTCTATAGGTGGACGCCTTTTCGAGATATCACTATAAAGGTGGACCAGGGGTGACTCTAGAATTTGTTTGTACGATATGGGTATCAAATGAAAGGTGTTAATGACTATTTTAAAAGGGAGTGGCCTTAGTTCTACAGGTGGACGCCTTTTCGAGATATCACTATAAAGGTGGACCAGGGGTGACTCTAGAATTTGTTTGTACGATATGGGTATCAAATGAAAGGTGTTAATGACTATTTTAAAAGGGAGTGGCCTTAGTTCTACAGGTGGACGCCTTTTCGAGATATCACTATAAAGGTGGACCAGGGGTGACTCTAGAATTTGTTTGTACGATATGGGTATCAAATGAAAGGTGTTAATGACTATT
Source organism: Eurosta solidaginis (assembly GCF_040869045.1). Classification (NCBI taxonomy): domain Eukaryota; kingdom Metazoa; phylum Arthropoda; class Insecta; order Diptera; family Tephritidae; genus Eurosta; species Eurosta solidaginis. Next base: position 143,403,160 of record NC_090322.1, read on the forward strand.
TTAAAAGGGAGTGGCCTTAGTTCTACAGGTGGACGCCTTTTCGAGATATCACTATAAAGGTGGACCAGTGGGGACTCTAGAATTTGTTTGTACGATATGGGTATCAAATGAAAGGTGTTAATGACTATTTTAAAAGGGAGTGGCCTTAGTTCTATAGGTGGACGCCTTTTCGAGATATCACTATAAAGGTGGACCAGGGGTGATTTTAGAATTTGTTTGTACGATATGGGTATCAAATGAAAGGTGTTAATGACTATTTTAAAAGGGAGTGGCTTAGGTCTACAGGTGGTTTCAAATGAAAGGTGTTAATGAGTATTTTAAAAGGGAGTGGGCCTTAGTTCTATAGGTGGACGCCTTTTCGAGATATCACTATAAAGGTGGACCAGGGGTGATTTTAGAATTTGTTTGTACGATATGGGTATCAAATGAAAGGTGTTAATGACTATTTTAAAAGGGAGTGGCCTTAGTTCTATAGGTGGACGCCTTTTCGAGATATCACTATAAAGGTGGACCAGGGGTGACTCTAGAATTTGTTTGTACGATATGGGTATCAAATGAAAGGTGTTAATGACTATTTTAAAAGGGAGTGGCCTTAGTTCTATAGGTGGACGCCTTTTCGAGATATCACTATAAAGGTGGACCAGGGGTGATTTTAGAATTTGTTTGTACGATATGGGTATCAAATGAAAGGTGTTAATGACTATTTTAAAAGGGAGTGGCCTTAGTTCTACAGGTGGACGCCTTTTCGAGATATCACTATAAAGGTGGACCAGGGGTGACTCTAGAATTTGTTTGTACGATATGGGTATCAAATGAAAGGTGTTAATGACTATTTTAAAAGGGAGTGGCCTTAGTTCTATAGGTGGACGCCTTTTCGAGATATCACTATAAAGGTGGACCAGGGGTGACTCTAGAATTTGTTTGTACGATATGGGTTTCAAATGAAAGGTGTTAATGAGTATTTTAAAAGGGAGTGGGCCTTAGTTCTATAGGTGGACGCCTTTTCGAGATATCGCCATAAAGGTGGACCAGGGGTGACTCTAGAATTTGTTTGTACGATATGGGTTTCAAATGAAAGGTGTTAATGAGTATTTTAAAAGGGAGTGGGCCTTAGTTCAATAGGTGGATGCCTTTTCGAGATATCACTATAAAGGTGGACCAGGGGTGATTTTAGAATTTGTTTGTACGATATGGGTATCAAATGAAAGGTGTTAATGACTATTTTAAAAGGGAGTGGCCTTAGTTCTATAGGTGGACGCCTTTTCGAGATATCACTATAAAGGTGGACCAGGGGTGACTCTAGAATTTGTTTGTACGATATGGGTATCAAATGAAAGGTGTTAATGACTATTTTAAAAGGGAGTGGCCTTAGTTCTATAGGTGGACGCCTTTTCGAGATATCACTATAAAGGTGGACCAGGGGTGATTTTAGAATTTGTTTGTACGATATGGGTATCAAATGAAAGGTGTTAATGACTATTTTAAAAGGGAGTGGCCTTAGTTCTATAGGTGGACGCCTTTTCGAGATATCACTATAAAGGTGGACCAGGGGTGATTTTAGAATTTGTTTGTACGATATGGGTACCAAATGAAAGGTGTTAATGACTATTTTAGAAGGGAGTGGCCTTAGTTCTATAGGTGGACGCCTTTTCGAGATATCACTATAAAGGTGGACCAGGGGTGATTTTAGAATTTGTTTGTACGATATGGGTTTCAAATGAAAGGTGTTAATGAGTATTTTAAAAGGGAGTGGGCCTTAGTTCTATAGGTGGACGCCTTTTCGAGATATCACTATAAAGGTGGACCAGGGGTGATTTTAGAATTTGTTTGTATGATATGGGTATCAAATGAAAGGTGTTAATGACTATTTTAAAAGGGAGTGGCCTTAGTTCTACAGGTGGACGCCTTTTCGAGATATCACTATAAAGGTGGACCAGGGGTGATTTTAGAATTTGTTTGTACCATATGGGTTTCAAATGAAAGGTGTTAATGAGTATTTTAAAAGGGAGTGGGCTTTAGTTCTATAGGTGGACACCTTTTCGAGATATCACTATAAAGGTGGACCAGGGGTGATTTTAGAATTTGTTTGTACGATATGGGTATCAAATGAAAGGTGTTAATGACTATTTTAAAAGGGAGTGGCCTTAGTTCTATAGGTGGACGCCTTTTCGAGATATCACTATAAAGGTGGACCAGGGGTGACTCTAGAATTTGTTTGTACGATATGGGTATCAAATGAAAGGTGTTAATGACTATTTTAAAAGGGAGTGGCCTTAGTTCTATAGGTGGACGCCTTTTCGAGATATCACTATAAAGGTGGACCAGGGGTGATTTTAGAATTTGTTTGTACGATATGGGTACCAAATGAAAGGTGTTAATGACTATTTTAGAAGGGAGTGGCCTTAGTTCTATAGGTGGACGCCTTTTCGAGATGTCACTATAAAGGTGGACCAGGGGTGATTTTAGAATTTGTTTGTACGATATGGGTATCAAATGAAAGGTGTTAATGACTATTTTAAAAGGGAGTGGCCTTAGTTCTATAGGTGGACGCCTTTTCGAGATATCACTATAAAGGTGGACCAGGGGTGACTCTAGAATTTGTTTGTACGATATGGGTATCAAATGAAAGGTGTTAATGACTATTTTAAAAGGGAGTGGCCTTAGTTCTATAGGTGGACGCCTTTTCGAGATATCACTATAAAGGTGGACCAGGGGTGATTTTAGAATTTGTTTGTACGATATGGGTACCAAATGAAAGGTGTTAATGACTATTTTAGAAGGGAGTGGCCTTAGTTCTATAGGTGGACGCCTTTTCGAGATATCACTATAAAGGTGGACCAGGGGTGATTTTAGAATTTGTTTGTACGATATGGGTATCAAATGAAAGGTGTTAATGACTATTTTAAAAGGGAGTGGCCTTAGTTCTATAGGTGGACGCCTTTTCGAGATATCACTATAAAGGTGGACTAGGGGTGATTTTAGAATTTGTTTGTACGATATGGGTACCAAATGAAAGGTGTTAATGACTATTTTAAAAGGGAGTGGCCTTAGTTCTATAGGTGGACGCCTTTTCGAGATATCACTATAAAGGTGGACCACGGGTGACTCTAGAATTTGTTTGTACGATATGGGTATCAAATGAAAGGTGTTAATGAGTATTTTAAAAGGGAGTGGGCCTTAGTTCTATAGGTGGACGCATTTTCGAGATATCGCCATAAAGGTGGACCAAGGGTGACTCTAGAATTTGTTTGTACGATATGGGTATCAAACTAAAAGTGTTAATGGGTATTTTAAAAGGGAGCGGGCCTTAGTTCTATGGGTGGACGCCTTTTCGAGATATCACTATAAAGGTGGACCAGGGGTGACTCTAGAATTTGTTTGTACGATATGGGTATCAAATGAAAGGTGTTAATGAGTATTTTAAAAGGGAGTGGGCCTTAGTTCTATAGGTGGACGCCTTTTCGAGATATCACTATAAAGGTGGACCAGGGGTGATTTTAGAATTTGTTTGTACGATATGGGTACCAAATGAAAGGTGTTAATGACTATTTTAAAAGGGAGTGGCCTTAGTTCTATAGGTGGACGCCTTTTCGAGATATCACTATAAAGGTGGACCACGGGTGACTCTAGAATTTGTTTGTACGATATGGGTATCAAATGAAAGGTGTTAATGAGTATTTTAAAAGGGAGTGGGCCTTAGTTCTATAGGTGGACGCCTTTTCGAGATATCGCCATAAAGGTGGACCAAGGGTGACTCTAGAATTTGTTTGTACGATATGGGTATCAAACTAAAAGTGTTAATGGGTATTTTAAAAGGGAGCGGGCCTTAGTTCTATGGGTGGACGCCTTTTCGAGATATCACTATAAAGGTGGACCAGGGGTGACTCTAGAATTTGTTTGTACGATATGGGTATCAAATGAAAGGTGCTAATGAGTATTTTAAAAGGGAGTGGGCCTTAGTTCTATAGGTGGACGCCTTTTCGAGATATCGCCATAAAGGTGGACCAAGGGTGACTCTAGAATTTGTTTGTACGATATGGGTATCAAACTAAAGGTGTTAATGAGTATTTTAAAAGGGAGCGGGCCTTAGTTCTATGGGTGGACGCCTTTTCGAGATATCACTATAAAGGTGGACCAGGGGTGACTCTAGAATTTGTTTGTACGATATGGGTATCAAATGAAAGGTGTTAATGAGTATTTTAAAAGGGAGTGGGCCTTAGTTCTATAGGTGGACGCCTTTTCGAGATATCGCCATAAAGGTGGACCAAGGGTGACTCTAGAATTTGTTTGTACGATATGGGTATCAAAGTAAAGGTGTTAATGAGTATTTTAAAAGGGCGTTTGCCTTAGTTCTGCAGGTGGACGCCTTTTCGAGATATCGCCATAAAGGTGGACCAAGGGTGAGTCTAGAATTTGTTTGTACGATATGGGTATCAAATGAAAGGTGTTAATAAGTATTTTAAAAGGGCATGGGCCTTAGTTCTATAGATGGACGCCTTTTCGAGATATCACTATAAAGGTGGACCAGGGGTGACTCTAGAATTTGTTTGTACGATATGGGTATCAAATGAAAGGTGTTAATAAGTATTTTAAAAGGGCATGGGCCTTAGTTCTATAGATGGACGCCTTTTCGAGATATCGCCATAAAGGTGGACCAGAGGTGACTCTAGAATGCGTCTGTACAATATGGGTATCAAACGAAAGGTGTTAATGAGTATTTTAAAAGGGAGCGGGCCTTAGTTCTATGGGTGGATGCCGTTTCGAGATATCGCCATAAAGGTGGACCAGGGGTGACTCTAGAATTTGTTTGTACGATATGGGTATCAAATGAAAGGTGTTTATGAGTATTTTAAAAGGGAGCGGGCCTTAGTTCTATGGGTGGACGCCTTTTTGAGATAGCGCCATAAAGGTGTACCAGGGGTGACTGTAGAATTGAAATGAAAGGTGTTAATGAGGGTTTTAAAAGGGAGCGTCCCTTAGTTGTATATGTGAAGGCGTTTTCGAGATATCGACCAAAATGTGGACCAGTGTTACCCAGAACATCAGCTGTCGGGTACCGCTAATTTATTTATTGTAATACCACGAGCAGTATTCCTGCAAAGCTTCTACTTAATATGGTAGGTGTCACACACTTTTTACAAAGTTTTTTCTAAAGTTATATTTTGCGTCAACAATCCAATCCAATTGCCATGTTTCATCCCTTTTGGAGTATTTGGTATTTGGTATAGAATTATGGCATTTTTTTCATTTTTCGTAATTTTCGATATCGAAAAGTGGGCGTGGTCATAGTCGGATTTCGGCCATTTTTTATAGCAATACAAAGTGAGTTCAGATAAGTACGTGAACTGAGTTTAGTAATGATATATCGATTTTTGCTCAAGTTATCGTGTTAACGGCTGAGCGGAAGGACAGAGGTCGACTGTGTATAAAAACTGGGCGTAGCTTCAACCGATTTCGTCCTTTTTCACAGAAAACAGTTATCGTCCTAGAATCTAAGCCCCTACCAAATTTCACAAGCATTGGTAAATTTTTGTTCGACTTATGGCATTAAAAGTATCCTAGACAAATTAAATGAAAAAGGGCGGAGCCTCGCCTATTTTGAAATTTTTTTTATTTTTGCATTTTGTTGCACCATATCATTACTGGAGTTGAATGTTGACATAGTTTACTTATATAATGTAAAGATATTAAATTTTGTGTTAAAATTTTACTTAAAAAAGTTTTTTTTTTAATAGTGGACGTGGTCGTTCTCCTATTTTGCTAATTATTATTAAGCATACATATAGTAATAGGAGTAACGTTCCTGCCAAATTTCATCATGATATCTTCAACGACTGCCAAATTACAGCTTGCAAAACTTTTACATTACCTTCTTTTAAACGTGGGCGGTGCCACGCCCATTGTCCAAAATTTTACTAATTTTCTATTCTGCGTCATACGTTCAACTCATCTACCAAGTTTCTACGCTTTATCCGTCTTTGGTAATGAATTGTCGTACTTTTTCGATTTTTCGAAATTTTCGATATCAAAAAAGTGGGCGTGGTTATAGTCCGATATCGTTCGTTTTAAATGGCGATCTGAGATGAGTGTCCAGGAACCTACATACCAAATTTCATCAAGATACCTCAATATTTACACAAGTTATCGTTTTAACGGACGGACGGACATGGCTTAATCAATTTTTTTTCGATACTAATGATTTTGATATATGGAAGTCTATATCTATCTCGATTCCTTTATACCTGTACAACCAACCGTTATGCAATCAAAGTTATTATACTCTGTGAGCTCTGCTCAACTGAGTATAAAAATAGTACTATTAATTGGCAACTTTGGAAAATTTGCTTAGTGGCAACTCATAAGTGTAGGATGCCAACGTCTTGATTGTTCAACGGAATATTTTATTCTGAGTTTTCAGTTTTCATTTTTTAAATTCAAAAGTACAACTCGTTTACATATTTTTTTCAACGAGTCACGTACACTTATTTCCCTTTCAAAAACATGTAACGAGTTCAACAAGTGTATGCCCTTTCGAAAACATTCATACAAACATAAATATTTTATAAATTGAAAATATACGTAATGACATACATTTGAATATTTTACATAAACATAAACATACAAATATTTTGGAAAATGTTAACTGCATTATTAATTATTTGAAACAAAGCTTTCTGCTTTAAATATAAACCCAAAAAGTGTAACACAGTACATATATGTATATACAAGTATACATGCTACAATTCGACCATCCTGACAATTGAGATCACCTGATCTCCAATTCAATCTATCAAAATATAAACTAATTAAAACAATGTGCTTACAACAAAAAATGCTACAATAATTCGACCATCTTGACATCTTAGATCTCCTGATCTTCTGTCTTATCCCAATCTTTCTCATTCTCCGAAAACCACGGACGCATATTACTGATTGCCCACACCCCAACATGAGGTATTCTAGACTGTTGAAAACCTTCAACATCTCTCACTACACAACATCATTTTTAAGTACTTTATCTATCATATACGGTCCTTTAAATTTCGGAATAAGTTTTTTATGTACACCGACACTAGAATCAAAGTTTTTAAGCATTACGTAGTCTCCTTCTCGAAATATAGTTGAAGCTTTTCTCTTACTATTCACATATTCTTCATTATACTTTCAACTTTTTTTCATTTTCTGCACTATTTCTAATAACACAAAGAGATCTTGGCTCTTGAATTTGTTCCAACTCAATTAAATTCTCCTTCAAAACATCTAACACATTGCCTCGCTGTTTAACCCCAAACAACATTACACTAGGATATTCTTTTATAGTCCTATGTAATGTGTTATTCAACGCAAATTCTACAGTTTCTATAACATTATCCCAGTAAACATTTTTATCCGAACTAGACAATTTTGCAATCATCGGACCTAAACTTCTATTTATCCTCTCAACTTGACCGTTTGCTTGTGGCGAGCTTGTAGCTATCTTAACATGATTAACATTCTCGTCCTTCAAAAAATTAGAAAACTCACCAGAAGTAAAACAACTCCCCCTATCAGATACAATCGTTTTAGGACGACTATACGATCGAAAATAAAATTTTAAAGCAGAAATAACTTCTTTGGTGTTGGTTGTTTTAGTTGGATATAATTTTACAAACTTTGTAAACGCATCTACCACAACTAACAAATGTTTTACTAGTCTTGAATTATTTACTGGGCCAAAATGATCTATATGTACTATTTCAAAAGGTATACTCCCTTTAGGAATACTATGTAAAAATCCCTCTTCGCGACCATGTTTAGCTGAAAACGTTATACACTGCAAACAATTTTGAATATGAATAATAACTTTTTGTTTCATTTGAGGAAACCAATAACTTTTCGAAATAACATCCATTGTTTTATCTATACCCAAATGCCCCATATCGTTATGATATTTAAATAACACATGATTTTCCATATTTTCTGGAATATAAAATAAAACCGAACCTTTTTGATTTTTTCTATAAACTACACCGTTACGCATTTCGTATAAGTTATGCTCTTTTTTTTTTTAAAATTACGCAACTCCTTTATTTTCTGGTCATTGTTTTGGCAAATAATCATATTATCTTCAAACGTATTTGTTTCTATTTCTAAAATATTATTACAACGACTTAATGCATCTACATGTTGCATGCGACTTCCAGAACGATGCTCCAGTACATAATCATAATTTTGAAGTTCTAATGCCCACCTTGCTATCCTTGGATTTAATTCTTTTTTATTCAAAGTTAACGAATTACAATCTGTAACTCTTTTGAATTTCAAACCTTGCAAATAAACTCTAAATCTTTTAAGAGCATAAATTATTGCAAGAGTTTCAAGTTCAAAACTATGATATTTTGATTCAGTCTCACTTCTTCGTTTAGAAAAATATAATACTGGATGCAGTTTCCCGTCTTTTTTCCGCTGCATTAAAATCGCTCCGAAACCTGCACTACTTGCATCACAATGCAACTCTGTCTCATCATTAGGATCATACAAAGCTAAAATAGGCGAGCCAACAAATTTTCTTTGAGATTTTCAAAACATAGCAACTCATTTTCCCCAAACTGAAACTTCTTATCTTTTCTTGTTAAATCTTACAATGGCTTTGCAAGCAAAGAAAAATCCTTAACAAACCTGCGGAAATACGAACATAGTCCAAGAAAACTCTGTACAGATTGTAACTTTGTTGCAATTGGAAAATTTTTGATTGCTTCTAATCCCTTATTGTCTGCTTGTATACCATCCTTTGTAATAGTATATCCTAGATACTTTACTTGACTTGCTAAAAATTCACACTTATCTAACCTAAGCATCAAATTATTTTCAACAAGATTTCGAAAAACTTCCGATAAAATTTCTAAATGTTCTTCTATAGTTTCTGTAGCTATCATTATATCATCCAACTATATAATAACCTTACCCTGTTTGATCATATCTGCAAAGACTTTGTTTACAAATCTTTGAAATGTTGACGGGGCATTCCTTAACCCAAACGGGATTCTTAAAAATTCGAACTGTCCAAGTGGAGTAACAAACGACGTAAACTTAATTGAATCTGGATCCATATAAACATGGAAAAATCCATTTTCTAAATCTAACTTTGTAAAAATATTTTTATGTACCAACCTATCAAGTAAATTTATCAATCAAAGGTATTGGATAATTATCCTTAGCTGTCACTTTATTTATTGTCCTAAAGTCAACACACATCCTTAGATCCCCAGTTTTCTTTCGGACCAATACTATAGGTGACACAAACTCAGACTCACTTGGCCTGATAATATTTTGCTCTAAATAATCGACTAATAATTTCTGTAACTCATTGTTTTCACTGTAAGACAAACGTCGAGGTGAACAACTAAACAGCTTAATACTACTTAACGCCAATTTCATCAGACATTTCACCTTTGGTTCCATCGGTCGTGGCCAACTCACATAATATTTTTTAAATAAACCAATAGGTTTTGTTTGATCCGTAAATTTAACATCATCTCCCACCTTAAGATTTATATCATCATTATCATTTGGAGAAATTGCCAACAATACTGTATCAAACAAAACTTCATTATTATTTTTCTGTTCAAAATTAGACACCATTTTATTCACATCTTCACTACTAAAATTCTTCGACAAATTATCATCATTCTTCCCATTATAATTTATACTAATATCACAAATATCATCTTTACAATTATCAGCACATATTTTATCATTTTTATTTATAACTGCTAATACCGCGTTATTCTGAAAATTTATTTTAACTTCACGTTTTTCCCTTAAAATTTTAAACCCTCCAATTTTCAAAAAATCTCTACCCAATACTGCATCATATCCCATTGTCCTATCAGCAACCACAAAAAGAGTTATATTAAACTCCTCTTCATCCAACAAAATAGAACACAAAAGCTTTCCATAATTTTGAACTCTTGTTTTATTTAATCCATAAAATTTAGAATTACCATTTAAAAATAAACTAACATCAACTCCACTGGGAATGTTAGACTTCCGATTGAAACTAATTGGACTTCCGGAATCTATCAGGCAATCTAAAGAAAAATAAAGATTACCAAAATGTCAAACTATGAACGAAAAAGACCTTGCATATTCATCTCCCTCTACATGATGTACTGTCTTATTACGATCTGGGCATTCATTGATCCCATGAGCTTTGCTTCCGCAATTATAACAAGCTCCCTTCTCTATCTTAGGCTTTCGGCACTCTGAAGCATAGTGACCCATTGAGTTACAATTGTAACATCTTATATTTGCTTTATTTGTAGAAGCCGAGTCAAAAAATTTTCCTACAACTTCTCGTTGTTTAACTTTTGAAAATGCCCGCAGCAACTGTGCTTTATGATTATAACATTGCAAATATGCCTGAACACGTAACTCCTCGTCCATTATACCATCTATGAGATACTCAATTAACTCTTCTTCTTCCAAATTCAACGGGTTTGCTAACATAATTTTATCATTATAATATTCTGCAAAACTTTCTGTTTGCTTCCATTTACGTTTTTCAAATTTCTTGCGTAAAATCAATTTACTATGAGTAGTACCAAACATTACTTTCAACTCCTCTACCGGTTGCATAAAACTTTCAGCTACAAAATTTGGCTTTGAATGTAGCCATTGCTGAACTTTGCCCTTTAATTTGCCCAATTACAACAACCTCATAGTGTTTTCGTTAACACTATATATGTTTTTGATACTTTCTATCTGCATCACCCATGTATCTACATCACCACTACCATCATAATCCGGTACTAATCCTCTTATATTTTCGTAATTCATTTTTACAGTATCTGATACATGATTTGGTAATCCTGTATCCCTACAGACACCAAAACTTGAGATTTGCTTTAAAAATTAATTTTCCTTTTCAAGTAACTCTTTTTCTCGCCTCAATAAGTCAGCTTCCCTCTGAACACCCAAAAATTCAACTCCTGCTGCATCACAAGAACCAGTATGTGTATCATTTACTTGCGGCTTAGAAAATAAATTCAAACCTTCCTCTTCCATAAAGTAATCTTATTCAGCGTCAATAGGGCAAACTCCACGCTGATCAAAAGGTACTTCATTGATTCGCGAAGCAAGGGTAGCCTTGGATCCTGATGTAGCTAAGCCACTCACGCAATTGAGTGACTGTATAGTCTTTTGCACAAATTGTATTCTCCATGAAGGCAACCTCGTTAAAATAATCAACAATTAAAGTAACAAAAATTATCAAAATAAAAACAAAACAATAATAACAAAAACAAAAAAAAAAAATGTCTAGCTTATGGCGTTTTTTTAAGCCTTTTTGCTTTATGCCTTTTCTTCTTTTTTTTTTTTTTAAATTAAATATTACGTCTTCGTTACCACTTCTCTTCGGTTTTAATTGTTAGATATCTTAATTACTTCCACCCTGTTCTTTTCTTTATCACCACAATAATTAATGTTCAACCATTCAGTCATGCTAGTAAATTTGCTCCAATATTACCAAATTGTCAACCATTATAAATATCCTCGTGCATACCACCAATATGTTCAACTGCCAATTAATCCTTTTCTCAAAATTTCTTTTGAAAGTCACCAATTTTTATTCCAAAAATATCAAGCTCCTCATGATTTCTTCAAATGTAACAAATATAGCCAACATCACCACAAACGACCAACCATTATAATAAATCAAAAGATCAATTCTCAATTGCTCCACAGAATAAGTATTTCCTCTTATTTTTCTAAAAACTTCCTTCGATCTAGATATACAGGACACCTTTGGATATATGTATGTATGTATGTAGCTTCACAATGTAATACTGCGCATCAATATATGTATCTAGGTATACTTCATCCAGTAATTATTTTTAAATAGGTGAATTCCTTTATGATTATTTCTTAAATTGATTATTTTAAATCAAAGGATATTAAAATAGGATCAGGCACCACTTCTGAAAATTGTAGGATGCCAACGACTTGATTGTTCAACGGAATATTTTATTCTGATTTTTCAGTTTTCATTTTTTAAATTCAAAAGTACAACTCGTTTACATATTTTTTTCAACGAGTCACGTACACTTATTTCCCTTTCAAAAACATGTAACGAGTTCAACAAGTGTATGCCCTTTCGAAAACATTCATACAAACATAAATATTTTATAAATTGAAAATATACGTAATGACATACATTTAAATATTTTACATAAACATAAACATACAAATATTTTGGAAAATGTTAACTTCATTATTGATTATTTGAAACAAAGCTTTCTGCTTTAAATATAGACCCAAAAAGTGTAACACAGTACATATATGTATATACAAGTATACATGCTACATAAGTAAAAAAGGGGTTTAACATATAACGCGTAAAAACAGTTTCACAAAAATTGGGTAAGCTATTTTTTCAACCGCCGTGCGAGTTAAGGGGCTTAGAATATCGTCGCCACTTTTTATCGCGGAGTCATCGGCTTCTTATTGGTTTCTAATCGGCTTGTTATCGACAAGTTATAAAGTGGATTGCCTTCAAACCAAAATTAACAAGGGGCGGGAAAAAATCGTGTCAAAGCATTTTTATATTGAAATTTTGTCGGTATATTTTTCATAACAAACCGATTAACAAATCGAAAGCACGCCAACAAAATATTAAACATAATTTTTTGATTGCTAATCGATTGCGAATTGATAACTTTTCGATTAAAAATGGAATAAAAAATCTATAGTTTTTTTAGTGGCATATCCATAATTTTTCGATAAATAGTCGAGTGGTTTACGAAAGTAAAATGATGACTTTTGGATCACAAATCTATAACCCTTTTATAAACAAACCAATTTGTTTTTGATAACATAAAAAATAAATAAAGGTCTAAGGCCGAGCTTCTCTTCCAATTTGCGTCGTGCTCCTCTTGATTTTCCCTACAAATTGGCCGGACGGGACTTACATGTTTTATGCCGACTCTGAACGGCATCTGCAAGGCAGATGATTTTTTTCCGATAACGAATCGAGAGCTTTTGGATAGAAAATCGAGAACAAACCGATAACAATTGTCTATTACTTTTTGATAACATATCAATAACTTTTCGATAACAAACCGATACCTCGTCTTTAAATAATCGATAACATTTGTTAAATTAAGACGCTTTGATAACCGATCGACAACTCGACAATATCTACCTCGCCGATTACATTCTTGTAAAAAACATTTTCTTACGTTTCCTTTTCTTTGTTTTTCTTCGTTTCGTTTTCCTCAATTGCCTTGTCTTGATTTGCTGTTTGGTTTCGCTAATATCCACTCTACCACGTACAATGTTCCCACATTACTCTACTGTGTCTGGCGGCCACTGCTTTTAATTACAACAGCAAATTGCTTTGCCAACACTTCAATTGCGGCTTCTTTGTGTTTAAATTTAACTATTGGCGTTTACTGAATTTTATTGTAATAGTTTTTCTCTTAACACATTTCCCTGAAAATGTCGGTCAACGTAATTGGTTATACTTTTCACCTTCTTTTTTCATTCACTACCCTACTGCTTTTTCGGTATCTTGAGAAAATCTATATTAGAAAGTCACTTTTGGTTTCCGTAAATTGAAGTTTAGTCACACGTTAGTCCAGTAAATTCTTTTAATTAAAAATATATGCATTTATAATATTTTGGTAGGCACAAAAGCAATAACAATTGTAGTAAACACATTTCTGCTTTGATGTTGTTAACAGGATATATTGTTGCTAGTTTCTGTTGTTGTTACATTGCTAGCACAGTTTTCATGTGTACCAATAAACAATTGGCGCAATTAACTTCTCAGTAATTAGGTGTTAATTGATTTGCCATATGAAACAAATCAAATAAATAGATCAGTCGTTAATTTGGGAGAGCTAGTCGTACACAGTGTTGCCGTTGGGGCGACTTTAGTGGCAATTTGACTCTTTCCGAAAGCCAATCCCCGGACACCGACTTTTTAAAATATGCAAGATTTGAGCCTTTTTGAAAATGTTGGCGACTTTTGACTCTTTTCTCTTTCAAAACTATGATGCATTATTTTTAAGTTTTTACGTAAAGATTTTGTAATACGCCTTCTCATTACTTACCTATTGCATCGGCAACACTTAAGGAATCCAAATTATCACTCTCGTCATCACTATAACTGCAACCCTGTAAAATTTGATCACTTTGACATACGACGTTAGTATAGAAAATATTGATTTAATTTCGCCTTTCGAAATCGTTTGCTAAGCATTTCGCATGGATAAGTGAGTATAAGTATACTTATAAAGAAATCATCAATGTAAGAAACGTATTTGGACTTAGCCCTCATTATTACTTTCAAGTACGTTATAAACAGAAAGCGTACGGAGGATTTGGATTCCTCTTCGGACGTAGCCGCGGGCACTTGTTGAGAAACCAGTGCAGATTTTGTCTCTGATTCAGATGTGGAACCATGTTCATCTTCAAAGAAACCAAAAGAAACACAGCGAAAATTTGTAAAGGAGTGAGATCTACGTTTAATTGGCTCAAGTTGCATGCTGACACGAGGCGGCCGATTTGTCGCAATCATGCAATCAGCTCCTCATGAATCAAAAAAATCATTTAAAATGCCACAAGAAAACTAAAAAGCATGTAAGAAACATAAAGGATACATGTGAATTTCAAGAAATGCAATTGCAACAATGTTTAGCCAGTGAGTGAATAAATATATACTTTTAGTTATGTATAGATGATAGCATCAGTTTTACCAAAACAATGTTACTAAATGCATTGTTACTGAAATAAACTTTACTTTTTGTATGTATTTCTATTTTATTGGGTAACTATCTTCGTACTTTAGTCATTTTCTTCAATTGCCACACATGAGAAATCCATGGGAGAACAAAAAAAGATAAACTGCTCTTCCTTGATAAAAGTTGAGTTAAAGGCTATGCGATAACATTGCAAATGAAAAAAATCTAGAGGCCCCTTTTTTTAAGTAGGCCCCTTTTCTGTGCGACTTTTTAAAAATTTTCGGCGGCAACACTGGTCGTTAAACTTATTAAATACATTTAAGGTCAGCTGGTAAAGAAAATATTTCCCCAAAAATTTGAGTATTCTTGGTTACTTTGCTTTTTGCTTTGACTACTCTTTTTGGTCAGAGTTCAAAACTAATTTTTATTTATACCTTTCATGAAAATGAGGGAAAAGAGATGGACCCACCAATAAGTACACCGTAACGATCAGGATGGCGAGCTGAGTATATTTAGATGTGTCCGTCTGCCTGTCCGTCTGTCTGTTTGAACGCAAACTAGTCCCTCAATTTTTGAAATCATCATCATTAATTGGTGCTTAGCCGCCTAAGCCATTTTAACCGTTTCGTAACAATTCACGCCAGCTATACCTGTTTCGCGATAGCTAGCACCAATTGGGAGCACCAGGGGAAGTCAAGTATTCCTCCACCTGCCTCTTCCAACTTAGTGGAGTTCTCCCCCTTCCTCCAACCTGCGGTGTCGGCTGAAATACATTCTTATCGTCTTCGTCCATCCGCATAACATAACCTAGCCGGCGGGTTTTTATTCGCTGATCTAAAGTAATACCCCATTGATTCTCGCCAGTGCCATCACGTACACTTTCCGGAGAATTTTTCTTGCGAACGCTCCAAGAGCCATTTTCTCTCGACACCGTCCATGATTTCGAAACCATACATCAGGACAGGTATGTATGATGAGCGTCTTGTAGAGTGTGATTTTTGCTCGTCGATAGAGGATTTACTTTTCAATTGGCTACTCAGTAGTTGACAAGAGTCATTCTCCTTATGATTTGAATTTGTATGAATATTTCGCAAAAATAAGAATTCCGCGCTATCTTAATTCTTGGTATGCGCAGTATTTTGGTGATGTTTCAACTTACCTCAGACTGCTTCAAAATATTGAGCGTGCTCTTAAATTCATAATGTGCTAGAAAAGTGAAAGTTGGTATAATTCAGAGATTCTATCCCGATTTAGAAAACCAATTTCAGTAGTGATTAATTTGAACCATCGTTATGCCTACTGTTGTTAAGAACTAAGGTTCTGTGTGAATCGGCATAAGAATACCTTCAATTTTAGGTTATTGCGGGAGGAACGAAGGAGGGGAGGGGTTCTCCACCCCAGCATAGACTTTGCTCTCTGCAAAGATTATCGAAAAGTAAAGATGTTGCAGGGACGAAAAATCGTGTGAAGCAAGCTTCACAAAACTTCTAGTAGGTCACATTCACCACTTACCACAGCAGAATTTTTTAACTACCACTGTCTGTATTTGTTATTTAATAATTATTTGTACACTTTGTATTCAGCTAATGTGTTCAGAATTTTAACTTTTCCTCTCTAAAACTCCGATCAGTGTATTTCTGTGCTTAAATTATGTTAAAAATTGTGTTAAAATTTTTGGTGTGGTGAATGTGACCTACTAGAATTTTGTTACGCTCCGCTGCTTTCCACCGAAGTTTGCGCCTGCAACATCTTTACTTTTCGATAATCTTTGCTCTCTGTAAGGTTATAGATAAGTCGTTCGTTATTCGTGTTAGTTGAAGCGTTCACAAGGCAATAAATATCCTGAACAGCTGTATACTGGATGACAAGTTGAATTCATCTAATCACTCCAGCGTTAGCTGGGACAAGGTGTTAATATCTCTATCGGCAAATATTCGACTCTCTTCAGGAAATATCTAAGGTAGGCATCCGCCTTATTCCTAACTTTAACGTTGGCACGCAGCATTTCGCTAAATAATTGTAAGCCAATATCACCCTTAGAGAGTGTGGTAACCAGGGGCGGATCGTGACATTGTGGGGCCCTGGGCTAATGTTACTCGGGGCCCTGTTTTCTATGGTGATGCCAGTATCAGAAAAAAATCAGCTTATAAAAACATTTGTTTATCTAAACAAATATGACAATAAAGAATATTAAATTACAAATCAACCTTTCTGCATTTTCGTGTAGCGAATTTCTTTATTTGCTCATCAACTGCTAAATCCTTTGTTAGATCACAATTTATAGAAAGAGGAGATAAATAATTAAGTCGATCGTTCGACATTGTTGTCCTATACTTATTTTCAATATATGGCATCCTGGAGAAAGAGCGCTCTGCTTCGCAGCTGGTGATGGGCAACGTCAAAAAAATTTTTAAATGGTGTAACAATTAGGAAATACACTACCAGTTTCCTTTTCATAGATAAGCTTATAAATTTCACTGCAAGAGGTGTAGCAGTCTGATTTAGATTGTAGTAAATATGATTTTAATTGAATGCATCCATTTACTAAATTTTCATCTACGTCATCTGAATAATAATATTTTACAATATTGCGTACACTTTCCAGATCCACACTTTCCTGGTTTTTATTCTGCAAATCCATTAAAAAATTAAATTTTTTGCTGGTTGTCACATATACTTGACCCCTTTCATTTAAATCCGTAATCAACTTATCCAATGCAACGTTTAGCGTGTCTCTTTTGAATTTTTCTGCGCCGCACACTGAGACTTTAGCTGTAGACTTATCGGCAAATTTTGAAGTAATTTGTCCCTTGTATACGTCGCTGTAATTTGTTTCCACACTAGTACTTAATTTTTTAGCTTTCTCTTCGTACTCTTTTAGCTTCTGGTCTGAATGCTGTCTTATGTTTAACACGAACTCTTTCAAATAAACAACTAATTTCGCAAATATTTAAGCCAGGGCTCTGTGATATGATAGTTTCGCCAGTTTATTAAACACACTTCGTGCCTCTTTTCTGAAATCAGCTTTCCCATCCTCATTTTCGCTAAAAGTTTTTAAATTTTAATAATTTCAAAAAAAAGATTTTTAAAGCTTTGACAGCCTCGTAATGACAAGACCATCTGGTTTGGCTTAAAGTTTTTAACATAAATTTTAGTTGCGTTTCACGATGTAACAATTCCCTCCTATGGGTTGAAGATGAAAAGAAAACAACTTGCAACAGCAGCACATTGTACATAATCCGCACTTTTATTTTTTTGTTTAATTAATGCTTGGACACCTTTGTATTGACCCGACATATTGGCTGCGTTACAATTATCCAGTATCAGCCCATTTTTTTCTAAAAAGTCTTGTAGAATATTAAATAAGTGTAAACCAGTATAACTACTAATTTTGATGAACGAGACACATCTTTCGTACACATTTCCCTGAAAACAGTATCGTAATACAATAGCAAGTTGGTCATTGTGAGACAGATCTAGAGTTGAATCCATCACGATTGAATAATACTTTGTGTCGTCATTATTTATTTGATTTATAATTTGTTTCACTATCTGTTTGCCCATAATATCAATAACTTCCTCATATACTGTTTTTGATAAGTACGATATTGCCGATTTAGGTCGCAGCTCTCGTTGTTCAATATGTTCCCGAATGAATGGGTCAAACTCTGCCAATAGATCCAGAGCTCCCATGAAATTACCATTATGTAGTGAACCAAATACTTCTTCGGAACCTCTAAATACTAAGCCTTTTATACTAAAAAATTTTATCACTGCAATAACCCGTTTCATGCTTGATCCTGGAGCTGCTTATCTACAACAAACTTATTTTCTTTTCGTGTCAGCCAAGCTAACATAGAAATTTTATGTTCATTAGAATTTTCGTGATTTTCTAAATACGTTCCTATGTGTTTCAAATCAGGAAATCCCGTTTAAACGGTTCTGGCCGTCTAGTGTTTGTAGTAGTAAAATAATGTGAGTGTGGTAGTAAAATATCAGTGCGTCTTGTGTGGCATTCGTCTTTTATTTTTATTGGTGGCTGAGGCCCTTCGTATCCACGGGCCCTGGGCTGAAGCCCAAAAAGCCATTAGGTAGATCCACCTATGGTGGTAACACAACGGACAAAAATATTGCCCAAGTTTTGAGTGATTTCACCCAACCTAGTCTTGAATTTTACTTTCTTGAAAATTATAAGGTGAATATAAATTTATATTCTCGAAGATGAGAAAATGGTTTTCTTGTAGCAAAAGAACATATCATTAATATAGATTTCAGTCCCGGTCAAAAATTCGGTAAGGCGACATTTTTATCTGGCAGGTAGTTTTTAAGACTGGTCTGAGATAACAGTCGTAAGGTAAAAATACAACAGGCTTAGCTATGATTTCTGCAAAATATTTTTGAATGAGTCCGCAGTGTTGCCAGAAGTTTGTTAAACGACCAAACTGAAAACACCTATCAAAACCGCGGACCTATGTTATAAAATAACTCCGTCCTCTTGGCAAATACTAGAAGCATTTTAGGACCTTTGCTACTTCTGCTGCTTCTAGATCTGACTCCAATATCACCCTAATAGCTAGAGTCTTAGCCGGCCAAGCTCAGGGTACGAGCACAAAATGTGCTTGATCGTCCAGTAAGAACGCCCCTAATGAGTACAGTCCTCTCTTTTTATTGATAGGAGTAACTTTGTGAGTCTAAGGTTGTTAGACTACACAAGATCTTCGACACTTTACAGCCTCGCGCTGGGGAGGGTTATTGATGTTGATGGTCCTTTGACGGATATAGATCTGATACATTTCCCATCATTAAGGTACAAGCCCGACCATCGCGGTGGCTTAATATGAACACATCCTCACACACCCTCCCCCACCAGACCCTCGGCTGCCAAAGAAACAGGATTCGCCACGGGTAGGAGAGGTTGACAATTGTGTTGGAGATGCTATTAATTACGCTGGTAACGCCTGGAATCATTTGGGTGTTTTAGTCGCCTCTTACGACAGGCATACCTGCCGCTGGTATATTCCAAGCCTTTCGAAGTATAGGGATATGCTTCTTCCTATCCCGATTATTTACAGGGATTGCTTATACTCTAACACACTTTTAAATGCTGTGCTAAGCGAGATTATTGCCCTGTTGGAATATATCCGCGGTAGGTATGCCTATCGCAAGAGGCGACTAAAATACCAAATAGATTTAAGGGGTTGTGTAGCGCAACCCTTTCAGGTTGCCAGCGCAATATATAGCTTTGCCAAACCCAATTGTCAACCTCACCTATCCGCAGCGAATCTTGTTTCATTAACAGCTCTGGCGACCCCGAGCTCCTCATTGATCTAAGGGGTGGGAGGGCGGTATGGCCTAGAAGGTCGTATGTGATCATATGAAATCGTTCCCGAGATGGTCGGGCTTGGTACCGGAACGTACCGCATCTGCATCCGGCAAAGGACCATCAACATCGATAACACTCCCAAAGGCCTTCGGGGAGTGCCCTTCTCGCAACAAGAACAACAACAACAGCAGATTATTGCCATACTTGCTGCTTGGCTGTCAATATAAAAGTTGAAGCGGCTGCAGTTTAGCTATTTTTTCCAATGTTTCTACTGCTTTTGTGAGGGCTATTCCTTTCTCTTATAGAATCTGTTTATTTCCGGACTAGCACAGTAGGGTGGAAGGGGGAGGCTTCGACATGAGGGAGGCTTCGACTTTTTCAAATTTGGCCGCCGTTATTACTGCCATTGTTCTTATTCCACCAATAAACAGTAACCAAATTGAGTGTGACGCTGTCATGAAAGCTATTCAGTGCTTGTTCAACGGCGATAGTATGCAGACGAAATTTTTTATTTTTGAAAAGTGTTGATGTAAAAATTGCTAGTAAGTATTCGCGTGTAAAGTGTACAATATAGAATATATAACATGAGTTTTCTGCCCATTAATATTGCAATAAAATTAAGATTTATTGCTTTTAAAGACTTTTTCAATAACACTAATATGTATATTTTGGAGCTAAAAATCTGAAATAAGTGCACGGGGGAGGGTTCGACAATATGTTTTGGGAGGCTTCGACAAAGCTTTTACATAGCAAGTAATATTTTACAGCCATCAAGATGCCAAATATCTACAAAAAAAAGCTCCCTGAAAATATCATCAACGAAGATAAAATGAAAAAAGCCATCGAGGAGATAAAACAAAAAAAAGAAACCCCATCAAGCGCTGCTCGGAAATATAACTTGAAGCGGACAACACTAATATCTCGAATTTCAAAATAGCAAACAAATATGCGAACTGTTAAAGATTTTCAGTTGAAGTTTTCTTCCAATCAAGTACTTACAGCTGCCCAGGGAAAAGACTTAACGGTTTACTTCAAGAAATGTTCAAATCTTCATCATGGATTGACGTATGACTTGGCTAGACGATTCGTTTTTGTTTTTGTTATTATTATCTTCACTGACAAAACAAATTTCTTTTACACTGGTGTAGTCGTGGAAGTTGAAAATTCGACGTGTGTCGCGAAATTCCTCAGACATCAAAATAAAACCCAATATTTCTATGAACCGATTGTAGAAGACAGACACTTGGTTTCAAAGCAGGACATAATAAGTATATTGCCCTCAACTAAACATCCACCAGGAACTTCACGTGCGCAAAGCAAGTTTATTTTTAACTTTGATTTTTCAAATTTAGATGTTCGTTAAAAGTGCAGTTATACTTTATTTTTCGCTTAAATTTTTTATGTTTTTGGTCGAAAAATTTGTTACTGTATTGAAATAAATAACATCAAATATGAATTAAAAATCGTATTTAGAGTTTTTTCCAACATCCTTTTTTTATTTTGCTGGTTAAATTGCTATATTTGATAAATGTCGAAACCTCCCACCCAATATCGAAGCCACCCAGATGACTGACGAAGCCTCCCCGAAAAAGGGAGGTTTCGTCATATTTTTTGTTTTTGGTTATTTGATTATAACTTAGAAAAAAAAGCATGTGGAATATTAACCACAAATCCGAAGTGTCATAAACATACATGGCATCAGTAATTATGAAAGGAGTTATCTATTTCTCATTCAAGTTTCTCTAAAAAAATCATTTTCTCTTAACCTGTCGAAGCCTCCCTCCTCTACCCTATATCTCAGATTCTACTTCTTCCACTTTGGAACCATCGGTGCACACGTGTATCGGCTCGTCCGCCATTTGGGCATCCTGCGCCAACCATCCACTTCTATTGTGGCCTAAGACCCCCTCTGGAGCGCAGATACGGTATTAGGTAGTCTGTTCGTCCTTTAGTTGATGACGCTATATTACCATGGCCGTATGGTCTGCGCTCAAGTTGCCCCGTTTTAAGGGCTCCCGTTTGCTAAACATTGATAGCCTCCAGCATACCCCCTCTCACTTTTTGAGTTAAGTTCTTTTTTGTGTAGCTGTCCACCAAACAAAGAGTCCATAGTATAGGCTTTACATTCGCTTTAAATCAGTGCTCTTCAAAATTTAAAGTGCGCCTGTATTAGTGACAGCGCAATCGTCGCGATGATCGTTATGCCAACCTAATAAAACCGCACTGCGTTTTTTTAGCGCACGCAAACAACCGGCGTTATTTGCCCTAACCCAAATAAGCATGCGTTGCGACAATGTAAAGCATGTGTGCAAACGTCAAATCTAAATGTCACGCTGAACTAAAATTGGAAATCGAGTTAGGTTTTCACGCCGCAAATTCAATTTGGGTTGCTCTCATACAAGTTGTATGTGCATGAGACATTTTTGACAGAAAATTACTTGCGTGCGTTTATATTAGGTTGGCTTGCGTGCGAGTGAATTGATTTTCCGTTTATTCGCTTACTAGCAAGTACGAGCTAACAACAAGCATATGTATCGCGCATAATTATTCATACATATTTTGATACCGATCAGCCGATATCCATCACCGATGTTGCTACGCCAAGTGCCATAGATTAGATTGATACGAATCTTTTGTTTACGCTCTCATATTTTCGCTCTCACCAGGGATTTATCTTCTAGTTGTTGCTGGCAACAATCACAGATAAATCCCTCGCGCCAGCTGAAGCGGGTGCCAGAACAAAAAATGTGCCAGCCAAAACGAAAAACATGCCAAAAATTTTGCTAAACTTTAGTTTGACCTACAACTGTAGAATAGCGTTCAAAAATTATGGGAAAAAGGAAAAAAATACTTGTTTTAGTGTAAGTATTATTAGTTCGAAGGCGGAGGGTAAATATTATTTCCCATTCAAAAGTTATCACTAAAAACAGGTTTTGTAAATATGAACTCCCGATGCAACCAGTCCATTTTGATCACAGAACCTGGAACGCCAGACATGTAGGATAAGCCCTATCCATTAAATAATGTTAACTATTATATCATAGGTCCGATTTACTGAAATTTCAAAAGAATATATGGTTTTCGCTGCGAGTTAAATGCGTTACAATATTTGACTAATTAATTTAATCGAAATGTTAGTTTTACTTAGATTTGTTTATATTTAACTCTAACTAGTCGTATTATTGTAAATTAACTTTAAGGAAATAAATATTTCACGACTATCATTTTATTAAATGATTGAAACTATAATCGCCGATATGTATGTCAAAAATCCCCATTTTCAGGTCTATTCATTTTTGTTTGGAGTGGCATCATTGTTAAATGTTATAAAAAATGTGCATTTTGACAGCGCTCTCTCGAAAAAGAGTTGCAAATCCATTCATCTATGCCAAGTGCCAAGCGGCGACTAAAGCTCCCATTACTGATACTTAGCATAGACTTGACTTGGCGTAAACTTGGCAACTTAGCCACGATTATACTCCACTTGGCGCATACAACCTGGCATCATAATCAGCGTTGAAATTTACTTTTAAATAAATGTCAATTTGTATGACAAAATGTCAAAATGAAATGGAAACAAACAAATGGCATCTCAAAATGTAAACGTCACTTAGAACTTACATAGAAAATCAAAATTCAACAGACTTCTAAGTCAAGTTAAGTGTTGCTAAGTTTTGAGTAATCAGTGACATGCAATGTTCATTTAACAGAACTGTAAGTTACAGTTCGCAAGCCAAGTCAAGTCTATGCTAAGTATCAGTAATGGAGCCTTAACTCAATTAACGACGACAGAGCGAATCATATGCATGTGAATTGAGAGGGCATAACTGCGCTATGAAATGAAGAGTCCTGCTTTAAATACCCAATGAGAGAGGGGCGATAGACCCCACGTACATCCCAGCCATGGCGCAACGATACAAGGTGGCAGCATGGAACAGATGATTACACACTTTTTTTTGATTTGATACATCAACTTCGGGCGCAGTACGATTTTGACATTTGTCCATCGAATTTACAAAAACAAAGTAGGTACATGGAATTTTTTTTATGTTTGTAGGTATGTCACCATGCTGCCACCTGTATCATTCCGCAATGACCCCAGCATTCTTTCACACATGACGGAGCCATACAAGGTGGCAGCATGGTGACATACCTACAAACATAAATACAAATTCCATGTACCTACTTTGTTTTTGTAAATTCGATGGACAAATGTCAAAATCGTACTGCGCCGGAAGTTGATGTATCAAATCAAATAAAAAGGGTTATAATCAGCTGTCCCATGCTGCCACCTTGTATCGTTCCGCCATGCTTTCACATGCCTAAAGTTCCGTCGAGGCCTCCTTCACTCTCTTCTCTCTGAGACAAGAGTTAACTTTCTGCTCTGCAAGAGCTTAAAATTTAGAACAAAGTGATAATTCAATTTTCTGTCGATATCGTAGACGCCGGCATATTAAAGAACTTTTATTTGCTGCTTGGAGCTGTGAGATATTAAGCAATCGAACTGTTAGTAAAATTAACTGTTTACTTAAACATTTCTATACAACAATATTATGTCGTTTACTTAATAATAATGACATTTATTATATCAAATTGCGTTTATGTTACAAATAATAATGGTTTTTAAAATGACTTGCACAATAAGCATTCCTGCGGCCACTCCATTGCTTTATTTGGTCATGCTGTCTTTTTTGTGTTGTTGCAATAAATTATATCCCGCTACCAGATACAATACTACGCTTGTGAGCTAAGCGACTAGGAAAATGTTCAAAGAAATATTGTCCCAAAAAGGTAAAGGAAAACTAACTACACATTCTGATTACATTTGGAATCGAATTTAATTTGAGCGGCATATTGGGTTACCAAAAGGTGGACAGAATGTATAACTTCGATACAAACGAATATATATTTTCTACCTATACTCATTTATTAACTTTTAACTTTTTCTTTCATATTTTAATGTCAGAGTCATATACATATGTACATTATGCTTGTGAATCGTTAAAGGCGTTTGCTTTCGATCAAAGGGTTATATAATTGTAAATATGTATGTATATTAGGGCGGGTCGATTTAAAAATCGCTCATTGCTCTGTAAAAATCGTATTCTAGGGATCAAAATAAGAAACTTTGCCGAAGGAACCATACCTCTAAAACGAATTCTGATGTCCCCCCCCCCCCCCCCCCCCCCCCCCTTTGGGTCGAACTTTTGGGTAGGAGTAATTTGCTGACCTGCTGTGTCTTGTGGTGGCTTAAAAAAACAACACAAGCAATTTTACGATCTGCAATTGTGTCACAGTGATACCTTCATTTTTTAAAACGGTTGAATAAAAAACCCACACAACTATGTTTACGACATGCAAATGCATCACAGTGATGCCTTGGCTTTAAAAGGGGGTTGTAAAAACGATAATTTCTAATAATTTTTTCTTTTCTATTACTAAGCTAAATTCATTTTTTCATTTACATATGTTCTGACTAAATAAATTTTTAAAGAGAAAAATAAACTCCAAAAAGAAAAAACATAGGCATTTCAAAGTGGGAATTTCAAAATTAGCCCCTACGACCCAAAGGGGGGGGGGGGGCGGCATCAGAATTCGTTTTAGAGGTATGGTTCCTTCGGCAAAGTTTCTTATTTTGATCCCTAGAATATTGTCGAAATCGACCCGGCCTAATGTATATACCTTTAGTGAAAACGAAATGGTATACTAAGTTTGTCAAGAATCTCAAAATTGTAAGTCCTTAAAGGAAAATAGATAGACCCACCATTAAGTATACCGAAATTATTAGGATGAAGAGCTGAATTGATTTAGTCATGTCCGTCTGTCTGTTTGTATGCAAACTAGTCCCTCAATTTTTGAGATATCTTGGTAAAATTTGGCGAGCGAGTATATTTACGTGCCCAATTAGAAATTTGTCGGATCCGGCCGGATCGGTCCCCTATAGCATATATCCCCAATACAATCGATTTTTTAGAAAAGATGATTTTTGTCATATCTTCCTCAATTTATCAGATTGAAGGTTCAAACTTCACCATATGCTTTCGTAGATTGCAAATATTGTTGTTTGAAAAAATCATAGAGATCGGTGGTTACTTACTTATTTAATAGGCACTTAACCGTTTAAACGGTTATGGCGGTCCAACAAGGCGTGCCAGTCGCTCCTCTCTGCCAACCGGCGCCAATTGGTTTAAATTCTTTTCCACCCCGTCCTTCCAACGGAGTGGGGGCCGCCCTCTACCTCTGCTTCCATAGGCGTGTTCCGATAGAAACACTTTCTTGGCCGGAGCGTAATCTTTCATTCGCATAACATGGCCTAACCAGCGCAGCCGCTGCGTTTTAATTCGCTGGACTATCTTGATGTCTGCATATAGCTCGTACAGCTCATCATTAAATCTTCTTCGGTACTCGCCCTCGCCAACGCGTAGAGTTCCAAAAATCTTTCGGAGAACTTTTCTCTCGAACACTCCCAGAGCCGCTTCATTTGATGTTGTCATGGCCCATGCTTCTGCACCACGTAGCAGGACGGGAACGATAAGTTACTTATAGAGTATGATTTTCATTTGCCGAAAGAGGACTTTACTTTTCAGTTGCCTACCTAGTCCAAAGTAGCATTTATTGACAAGAGTGATTCTTCTCTGGATTTCAGTGCTGATGTTGGTGCTAGTGTTGATGCTGGTTCCCAAATAAACGAAGTCTTTTACTATTTCGAAATTATGGCTACCAACAGTAGCGTGGTTGCCAAGGCGCATAGGCGCTGACTCTTTGCTGAATGACAGCAGGTACTTCGTTTTGTCCTCATTCACCATCAAACCCATCTTTACCGCTTCTTTTTCCAGTTTTGAGTAAGCAGAACTAACGGCGCTGGTGTTTAGGTCGATGATATCAATGTCATCAGCATGTACCAGTAATTGCACGCTTTTATAGAATATTGTTCCAGAGCGGTTAAGTTCAAATGTGGTATAATTTTCTCCAGCATCAAATTAAAGAAATCGCACGATTGGAGGTCACCCTGTCTGAAACCTAGTTTAGTTTCGAACTGCTCGGAGAAGTCCTTCCCCGTTCTGACTGAGTTGATGGTGTTGCTCAACGTCAGTTTGCACAGCCGTGTGAGTTTTGCGGGGAAACCAAATTCAGACATAGCGGCATATAGGTAGGTCCTTTTCGTGCTGTCGAAGGCGGCTTTAAAATCGACGATGAGGTGATGTGTGTCAATTCTTTTTCGCGGTTTTTTTTTCCAAGATTTGGCGCATTGTGAAAATCTGGTCGATGGAAGATCTGAAGCCGCACTGATAAGGTCCAATCAGCCGATTCACGGTGAACTTCAATCTTTCGCACAATACACTTGACAGGACCTTATATGCGATATTAAGAAGGCTGATTCCGCGATAGTTGTGGACTGGGCAAAGAACACTTAGATTCCAATCGTCGGGCATGCACTTGTCCGCCCATATTTTGCGAAGAAGCTGATGCATGCGCCTTACCAACTCTTCGCCACCGTATTTGAATAGCTCCGCAGGCACTCCATCATTGCCCGCGGCTTTGTTGTTTTTCAATCTGGTTATTGCTATTCTGACTTCATCATAATCGGGTGGGGAGACATTTATTCTATCATCATCGATAGCGGGATCGGGTTCGTCATCCCTGTGCGGTAAATCGATGTCTCCATTTAGGAGAGCAGAGAAGTGTTCCCTCCATAATCTAAGTACTTTCGGTGGTATATATAGAATATATCACATACAGTTTCTGCCCCATTTTAACACCTAGAACCTTCAAATTTCACCATATCCTTTCGTATATAGCAGATATTGTTGTCTAAAAAAATCATAGCGATCGGTCGTATATATGACATCTATCCCATACAATCGATTGTTCAGATAAGAAACTTTTCGTAATTTCTGCCCTCTTTTTAATGGCTAGGAGCTTCAAATTTCATCAAATACTTACGTTTACGTTATATATTGTTGAGATAAGTGATTCATGGGATAGCTATTTCATGCAGACCACAAAAAACGTAAAACTTTGCGTCCTCACACAAAGTCCTACCTATATTTTATTTTCTTTCTATCTTCAAAATTTATTAGGGATGTACATCTGTTCACTATATATATCACATCTTATACAGCCGATTATTTAGATATTACGAATGGCATAAGATTATTGTTCAACCCCGTTCATGAAAGGTATGAGGTCTTCAGTCCCATTCTTATTTGTTTAGCTTGTATGTAGAATGTAAAAAAAGTTGTGGTAAATAATGTAAATTACTGTATGTTGTACGTAGAGAGAGATTTGTATTCTTACATACGCAGGTGTTTTAGTGAATCCCGAAGAGGTCTGGTGCCTTGCTCAAAGTGAACATTGGAGATAGGGGTCTAGGCATAAAAATAAAATAGATACAAGGCAGGATATACCTCCGCAGAGAATTTTGGCGGAGCTTCTCATCGAATTTGCGTCGTGCTCCTTTTTAATTTTTCCTAAAAATTGGCGGGACGAGACCTGCATACTTTACGCCGACTCCGAACGGCAGATGAGTTTTCACTGAGAAACTTTTCATGGCAAAATATACTCTTAAGTGTTTGCCGAATCACTTCCGAGGGGCGACACCGCTTAGGAAAACCTTTCCTCTAACAATAAACTTGTTTTTGATATTGCTTTGCCCGTCGGTCGAACCCAAGATCTCCGGTGTGGTAGGCGGAGCCATTGTAAAGGTTTACTAGTAAGATATGTATCAGCTGTTCGTTCACTGCTACGTTCGCCATAGTGCTTGTTTTACTTCCTTTTGTGTGGAGGCTATTCGGCAGCTTTGTAATACTTTAGTATAAAATAGTGTTGTAGCTGTAGTACTGTTTTTCGTGGATAACTTTTGAACTGGTGGAAAAACTTCACTTCCGTGTCTGGATTTTTAATTTTAATATAACTACACATCTTTTAATACCCAATTCTACGACTTTTGTAAAATTTTCGAAAGATCCTATAAATGCATTATATATTTCATACTAGGTTAAATTAGGTTAGAGGGTAGCTGCCCTGGTAGGGGAAGCTCACTTGGACAGCATGAAGCTCCGTTGTAATACCACATAAAATAACGGTGACGTAGCTATAGCTGGCTAATTAGAGAGTCGTTGCGTAGCACACATTTAGTTTCGTACAAGACCGATCAAAACCTTGGATAAATCCTCCAGAGATCCAAGTTAGTCAAGAGGGAAATACTTTCGCCTAGCAGCTTATCATTAATATTCCTTCGATACTCGCCGACGGCATCATGAACATGACAATGAATTTTCCGCAGAACTGTCTCTCGAATACTCCATCTTCTCTCGACACCGATCCAGGGGCGGATACAGGTCTCCAGATGAGGGGGGCGATCATGGCGGAAAGCTCAAAATCAATTTTTGCCATGGAAGTCAGTAATATAAATTAATGATTAACTTCAGAACACAATTTTGACATAATTACAAATAAACGTATCGAATTTATCTTTAAGCACTCAAATTAGCTCAACTAATTGAAAGAATTCGAACAAAAAACAATCAAGAAATGATTTTATACAGCTCAAAGGTAGATGCTAGTTCTTTCTGATAATAGAGTTTCACTTGTGGCTTTAACTAAGTGGAGTTATTTTGAATCTATATCTATTGCAGCAATCAAAAAAGGAAAAAAAGAGATGAATAATTTGACTTCAGACCCCATTCTTGGAAACGAATGAACTTTTGTTTACAACGAATGAACTTTTGTTTACAATTGAATGAACAGACAGCTGATTTCGAGCCCCATTCCTGGAAACGAATTGAGAGAGAATAAAAGTTTCGTATCAGGTCATCAGTGGCTCTGATATTGCATAAATGAAACGACATATTAGGTGTGTTCCTGAACTTTTATAAAAAAAAATAAAGTTGGTTGGTGATATGAAGAATTTTTTTATGTTTTGCAAGGTTTACAATTGAATGAACAGACAGCTGATTTCGAGCCCCATTCCTGGAAACGAATTGAGAGAGAATAAAAGTTTCGTATCAGGTCATCAGTGGCTCTGATATTGCATAAATGAAACGACATATTAGGTGTGTTCCGGAACTTTTATAAAAAAAAAATGAAGTTGGTTGGTAATATGAAGAATTTTTTTATGTTTTGCAAGGTTTACAATTGAATGAACAGACAGCTGATTTCGAGCCCCATTCCTGGAAACGAATTGAGAGAGAATAAAAGTTTCGTATCAGGTCATCAGTGGCTCTGATATTGCATAAATGAAACGACATATTAGGTGTGTTCCGGAACTTTTATAAAAAAAAATGAAGTTGGTTGGTGATATGAAGAATTTTTTTATGTTTTGCAAGGTCACCATGTTTCAACTATTTTATTCACAAACCATGGCATATCTGCAGCAATAAGCGGAAAAAGCAAAACTCACTTATTTATTATTTACCTTTTTTCGCTAGACAAGCAGACAAAAGAAGATAAGAAATATTTCATTCAATCTCAATTTTACGGAAATCTAAAAAATGCATTTCAATTTCAGGCAAATTAAGCACGCCGAATATTTATTCAGGTAGGTCTGGGGGGGGGGGGGGGGGGGCGATCGCCTCCCTCGCTATCTAGCAATAGAAGAAGTGCCAACTCGATAACTTAAGCGCACTCTGTACAACAGTTACCCGGTCGTCATATTCGTACTGGAGGAATCTGCCCGTTCATGAAACTTTCGTACTGAAACCGTCATCTTTTTAAACCACTTTCGTTCTATGTGCAAGGCTTAGTAAATACGAGAACAACGACATCATATGATCAATAAATTTTGCTTACGTTTTTCTTGTGGGACTTGGCATGAGTTTTGACGTGGTTTGAACGTATATTCTCACATTTCTTATGAACATATATTAATTATTAAATAACTTATTTACTTAATTTCTTTCAGTGTGTCTGGCACTTGCAGCGTCACACCTTTGCTGGGCAAACGAGCATACATAATGCTCCCTATCTTCACCTTAACGCTTTTGTTATCAACATTTCTACCACAGCGACGTGATTATTATCGGTTTTGTTTTGATCCTCTCACTAGTTTTTGTGTACATACATATTGCATAGTAATATTCTATTTGTGTGCTTCTTGGCAGTTGTTTAAACAAAATCAAAAAGTCAGAGACTTAAAACAAAAATGCATAGACAAGAAATCCACACGCCGAGTACTTGTATAAATAGCGGGTGATTTAAATAGCGGCTTTATTGCTGTAACATTTATGTATCTCTTTGCCTGAAATAAAAGCGTGGAAGTATATTAAGTTTGTTTATCATTATGTTGTTGTTGGACGCTCCGCAGATTTAATGGAGTGCTGCCGTAAATGTAAAAAATCAATGCGAATTTTAAGAAGCGTAAACTTGTACTTTGTGAGATTGGCTTGTCTACAAAATTGCGTCTCTCAAAAGATCGAAAAATCGAAAAATTACCCCGGAGTGCTCTGAAAATGGGGGTGGAATCCATAGTATTTTTTCATAGAACACCTTTCGGCATTGGCGGCCTTTGGCCGCCCTTATAAAAAATCCGCGCAAAACACTTATGTTCACAATTTTTTTTGTAGATACAACAAAATAATCAAAATTACAACAACCACATAAAAATTTTAAATTTCTTTCGCAAATATCTCTTGACAGACACAAAATTTTTAACCTTCGCTTTCGGATTCGCCATCCTGGATCCAAAACGCGTCTCTCTTGATTTTTTTTGGACGTGTATTAAGAGTGTCATGCTGTCGTATAGAATTACCATAGCAGTTTTTATACTCAGCGTGCTTTGCACAAAGAGTATATTAACTTTGATTGGATAAGGGTTGGTTGTACAGGTACAAAGGAATCGAGATAGATATAGACTTCCATATATCAAAATTATCAGTATCGAAAAAAAAAATTTGATTGAGCCATGTCCGTCCGTCCGTCCGTTAGCACGATAACTTGAGTAAATATTGGGATATCTTCATCAAATTTGGCACACGAGCTTATCTGGACCAAGAATAGATTGGTATTGAAAATGAGCGAAATCGGATGATAAAAACGCCCACTATTTTATATATAACATTTTGCAAAACACAAAAAACCTGATAATTTAGTAAATAATACACCTAGAATGTTGAAATTTGACATGTGGACTGATATTGAGATTCTTGATAAAAATTTGGAAACTTTTTTTTAAATGGGAGTGGCACCGCCCACTTGTGATAAAATAAATTTTTCAAATATTATTAATCATAAATCAAAAATCGTTAAACCTATCGTAATCTAACAAAATTCGGCAGAGAGCTTGCCTTTACTATAAGGAATGCTTTGAAGAATAAATAACGAAATCGGTTAAGGACCACGCTCACTTTTATATAAAAGTTTTTTAAAAGGGTCGTGGACGAATAAAGTAAGCTATATTTATTTATTATTTATTTATATAGTAAAGAATGGCTGTATCGTTAAGACATAGTCTTTTATAGTACATCAACTTATAGGTAAATACAGGAATTATAAAAAATAATAACTTAAAAATATTTATATATAACTAATTGCGTATGTTTATATTAGAATGTATGAGAATTAAATATGGTATTTGTTGGAGAAAATAAGATTTTATGTCAAAGAAGTAAGGACTTAGAATAGCACACTGAGATAGAAATAGAAATAGGATGGAGCTGAACCGCAGTTACATTTACCCATTAGTTCCAAAGTAATTCTGTATAACGATCTTATAGTTACCTCGATTTATGATTGCCTTAATAGATTCAGGAATGGAGCTCCATAGTCTCACAGCATGAACAAAGAACAACCGCGAAGAAGATAAGTAGGAGTACTTGGGGAGAATTAAATTATGAAGCCTATTAGATCTTGTGAATTTTAGCTTCTTGTAAAGATAGCTAGGAGTTTTGAATTCAATAAGCTTATACAGGAATATACAGTTCCTAGCTGCAAGATAATCTAAGATACTGCATCCCAGAAGTTTATTCTTCCACAAGGAGATGTGGTCATATCGCTTTAAGCCGTATATGTAGCGGGTAACATTATTGAACAGCACTAGATTTTATGAGAAGAGACAGAGTCCAGCTTACTATATACAAGATCGGAATAAGTAATATGAGGTAGAATTAATTGCACAGCTAATTTTTTTCTTATGTCTAACGGTGTAAACGAGGCTGACATACTTAGCCTGCGCAAAACAGTGTACACGTTGCTTACAACTTTGTTTATATGGTTCGAACAGCTCAGCGAAGAATTCATAATAAAACTCAAATTGTTTATCTTGTCAGTAAACATGAGACAGTTATTACCAACAAAAAGCTTGGGAATATCTTCAACATGGACAGTACTATTACTGATGGGTAACACATACGACTTGGACGCGTTTAGATGGAGACAATTTTTCCGGGCCCATTCGGAAATGGCTAGCAGATCACAGTTTATTTTAAAGCACAAATCCTCGACAAGACCAATTCGACTGGACAAATACAACTGAATGCCATCAGCATAGGCATGCACACTGACATACTGGCACAAAGAGAACACATCATTAACAAAAAAGACTAAACAAGAGCCGACCAAGTATAGACCCCTGTGGAACTCCGGATCCAACACCACTTGACAACGAAGACCCAGCTCTACCCTTTACCCTTTGAGATCTTCCTGTAAGATAGCTGGCCATAAGTTTAACGGCACTATTTGAAAATGCAAAGTAGTATTTCAGCTTTTTACAAAGTAGATCATGGCTTACCAAGTCAAATGCCTTAGAAAAATCCAAAAGGCAAAGAAGAGTCAGATATCCATCATCAAATTTTATACGAATGTCGTCCATTATTTTCATCATAGCTGTAGCACAGCTATGCTTAGGTCTAAACCCTGACTGTAAAGGAGACAAAAGATTATGTCTTTGTATGAACGACAATATTTGAGAGGCCATTAAAGACTCACACACTTTAGAAAAGGTCGGCAAAATACTTATCGGCCTGTAATCAGAAGGGTTAGTGGGAGTATTCTTCTTCGCAACAGGGATTATGATAGCCATTTTCCATGCAGAAGGAAAAGATGAGACAGTGAAAATATGATTAATTACATGTGTTAGCGTTCCCAGGATGAAAGGCAATACCAGCTTGACGAATTTTAAGGAAATTCCGTCCTCTCCAACTGCATTGGACTTAATGGCCATGACTGAAGTAACAACTTCTGTCTCAGTGACACCAACGAAATTGAACTCCTCACTCAGCTCATGTTGCACTGTGAAGTCTTGCGCCGGATGACTTTCACTGTTTTTCTTGCGCTATTAAAATATTCATTTAGTACATTGGGATCAATACTACATTCTGACTTCAGTCTTCCATGTACATTCAAGTTTCTAAGATTGCGCCATAAATCTTTAGATGAAAGCGAAGGGTTCAACTTAAAATTGCAGAATTTACGCTTGGCCTCTCTGGTTATGGCAGTAGCTCTGTTTCGGGCGGCCTTGTAGTGTGCCCAAGCAACATCAGTTTTGATTCTCCTCCACTTTGAGTGAATCCTATTACGCACTTTAATAGCTAATTTAACACTATGATTGTATCAGGGACAAGACATATTCTTAACATGAGCACTACGAAGAGGAACATGACTACAAAAAACATTGTTTAAAGTCTTATTTAAAAAATCAAGTTTTTCATCTAGTGACGGTAGAAACCAGCAATCACCCCAGTTAATATTAGACAGGTCATTGAAAAGTACACCAACGTTAACATTTTTCAAATCACGATACAAAAAGTTAACATTTTCAGGAGAATAGTTAAACGCAACATCAAATTCACAAAAAAGAAGATCATGGTCAGAGACAAAACACATTTGGTCAAATTTAAGGACATGGTCAAGATTAGAGGTGATTACAAGGTCCAACAGCGAGGAATTACAATTATTGGAGTACCTTGTTGGTATAGTCATGTTAACTACTTCAAGGCCTGCAGTAGAGACATGGTCCAATAGCTTCGTGGAATACGGGTCTTTCACAAGAAGATTTACGTTAAAGTCCACATATAACATATCATTCATATTCAAGTAAAAACGCAGACAGCTCAGTAAAAAAATAATCTAATATTAAACACTTATGAGGGTTATATACACAAGCAACTAGTACCTTTGCAATGCCATCTGAAATTTCAGCAACAATAAATTCGGTTTCTAGGCTATGCGATGTTGATAGAATTTTTATATTAAGGCTAGATTTGCAATAAATTGCAACGCCTCCCCCTATCTTACTAGTTCGGTCATGTCGTACGAGTTTAAAATTAGGTATATTATAATAAAAGTCAGGAATATCAGATGTAAACCACGTTTCTGAAACACATATGACATCAATATCCAACTCTTCAAAAATGCTCCTTACATAATCGAGTTTGCCACCACTAAGGCTACGCGCGTTAAAATGTACCACCTTAAAGCCTTTTGACTCTTTGCATAAAATATTAAGCATAATCTTGTGGTTGCCTTCAATGCCGGAGATATATTTCCTACTGCAAAAAAGAACTTTATATCATGGTATTTCATTTCCCAAGTGAATTTATAACAATAAATAGGAAAAAATTCAAAATTTAAAAAATGGGCGTGGCACCGCCCCTTTTATGACTCAGCAATTTCTATGTTTCGGGAGCCATAACTAGAAGAAAAATTAACGTATCGGGTTCGGTTAAAGACCACGGCAACTTAGATATAAAACAAATTTAAAAGGGTCGCAGACTAGAATAATAAGCTATAACTTAGCAAATAATAGTTTTGAATCAATGATATTTCACTTATAAAGTTCTATTGTAAGAGGAAATGGGGAGACATTTTTTTTTAAACGGGCGGTGCCAACGGTTATGCAGAAAAGTAATTTATCTGAAATTAAATGTACAATTGAAGCTCACGCTGAGTATATAATGTTCGGTTACACCCGAACTTAGATACCTTTACTTGTTTTTCTTAAGATATCGAGAATTTTAAAAAGTAAAAATTTGAAAAAAAAGTGCCACTGCTATTTTTCTGTTCGCTTCTATACATTCCAGTTCTATATATGAAAATCTCCCATTGAAATATGATTTACTCTAGAAATGCATTAGCAGCAACACCACATGGGATCAAAATAAGAAAAGTGTTTGTTTGCTACGTATGTATGTGTGTATAGTATGAATGTATGTCGATGAGCATTTTCCACATGTTGTCTTTATGTCCATATGTTTGTTGTTACACTTGATGCATTCAAGTGCTCTCATCAACTTTGTTTCTCTGACGGTTGCATTTTTTGCATTTTGTTTTGTTGTATACTTTCATTGCATTTTCTGTTTTACTTTGACTTTGCGATGTTTTTCACAGAGCAACGTGGGGATGCAAATGACTACAGGTACACAATAAAGATAAAGAGTCAGAGCAGGGCTGCCTGAAAAGAAAAAGAACGGACAATGTCCAAAAAAAATTAGTTGCGTTTTACTTTTTTTGGAATATAAGGACTGTTCTGAAAAGAAAATGAACACTTAATTAATTTTTTCTTGCAGTCTATGTGTTGAATCATTTTGTAAAGCACTGTCAGAGGTTGTGATCTGTTCTGTTTACACCGTTACAGTTTTCATAGTTTTCGCTGTATCGCGAATTGAAGAAGAATGACATTAAAAATGTGTACAGTTACTTCATTAAAAATAAATATTTGTTTAAAAAGTCGCGAAAACTGCACAAGATGCTTGTGGAAAAATGCTAAATGATAATGTATTTTTACAGTCCGGAAGACTTCTAAGCGTAAGGTACACAATGTATTTTGCGGATATAGAACGCGAAGGAAGATAGGGGCCTAAATGCATAGAAATTAGTCAATATCAGTATAAAATTAAATGAAAAAAAAAAAAAATAATAATAAATAAATAAAATTAGAACGATGAGCACCGCGATAAAGTAAGCTAATGATTAGCATCATTTGAAATCATTTAAGAAGATTGAAGTATATAAAACAGGGGAAAAGCGGTTGATATTAGGAAAACAGAGAGCACCAACAATGTACGAACGTTACACATAGAAAATGTTTAGCAATTTAGAACAGCTAGTTAAAGCTAATAAAAATGGATAAAAAAATTTATCTAGCTTCTGTTTTGCATAAATCCGACCTTCCAGTGTCACCAATTTGAATAATCAGGTTTGGTAAAAAAAACGACCGCTATGGTAACTTTTAAGTACCACTAAAATAATTACAATTGAAAAGCAATTAAAAACTCTGTACTTCGATTGTAATTTTCTGAACATCAATTGCAATTTTCTCAACTTCAATTAGAGGTAATGACCTTCAATTGTAATTTTCTGAACTTCAGTTGAAAGTTCTGAATTTCAATTTAAACTTTCTGAACTAAACTCGAAAAAGGCTTTAAGAAAAATATGTTATTGTTGTAGAAGGACACTATATCCATCGTGTCAGCTTTATTTTGGCCCAATTCAGTTTTGGTACATATCATAAAATCTATAGCAGGATCAAATAATAAAATTGAAGAAATAATTAAGGGCCCAAGGGGGCGATACTGGGTTAATGACATTTACACCATGTTTCAGCAAGATTGAGTTTCTCAAACCGTCGCAAAACTTGAAAAAATGTACAAGAACCAAAGTTTCTTTTCTCGAATGGGGTGTAAAAAGTAAATAAAAGCTGGTAAAAATAGAAACTTTGTGAAAATTGGGATTTTTTTTTATTCCATTAGTCATCAATTAGTTTAAATATCCTTAATTCCGTTAGAAGAAAATTGAAGGGAATAAGTGTGCACACTGCTTCTGGAACACTTCCTTATAGTTTGAGAACACACACGTTTACTCAAATCAAAAAATAAATGCATGGGTACTTGCCAATTTTCAAAAAATATATGTATTCTTAACTAAATGAATAGGTAGGTTAGGAACTTTGGACACCCATGAAAAAAAAGCCAACTTACATAATTATTTTATTCTGGTGCGTTTTGAAAGCATTTTTTTAGGTAGGGAGTTCCTTAATAAAGATTGAAATGGATTTTTATTCAAATGTTTCTGTATTGAGAAACACCAGCTTACGAAGCTGAAGCCTGAAAAGAGTAATATTTACATATTAAAGAAAAAATTATAAAAAAATATTTTATAAATATGGGACAAAAAGTGAAGTGCTTTCCCAAGAATGAAGTTGTAGATAACAAATTTCGAAGGTCCCGCTTACACCATACAATTCTGGAGTTCAACTCTGTTAGCGTTCCATTTGGTGCTTTCTATTTGCGTTTGCTTTTATCAATTTCTTGAATGCAAGTATCAAACAAAAAATGGCATACAAGCAGAAAGAAGAAAAATACCAAAAAAAGATTGCAACGACTTGACGGTACGGATGCTGTTGTACACTTCCCTTCTTTTCTAACCTCCTGGCCTATGTCGCCGCAGAATTGAACTCAAGAATTGTATGGTGTAAAAGGGGACAAGGAAACAAAAAATTTGAAATTGTTCAGTGAAAACGGCAGCCCTGAGATACAGTCAACATGACGTTTGTTTGCTTATAATACAGCGGTGGTAGGAGGTACGGGAGAAACAACCGAGCTGAGAGCAACCGGCAATTCTGTTGGTGTGCGCACAAACAGACTCAACTCGAATTTTCAGCCGTTCAGATCGTTGGCGCGGAGGAAAATTCAATGGTATACTTCGTGCTTTGGTTTTTTGGTTAGGAAGGTGTTTTTCGGTTAAGCTGCGTGTGGGATGATTTCAAAAAATGTTTATAGAACATCCAAACGAAGTGTTTAAAATTAGATGAAGAAAGTGTCATAAAAAGAAAATATATAAAACGAATAAATAACACAACGAAGTGTAGTGCGGAAAAGTGAGGAAATTGTAGGCGTTGCTAAATTGTGGTGTGAAGGATACAACGAAGATCAACTAGCCAAAATACTGAAAAGCGAAACAAAAGAATTAAATGATCAAGTGGTAATAAAATTAAAAGTAACAGTTAAGGGTGAACTTTTATGAAAGTTTACTCAACAAAAAATATATCTTACAGAAATTTATTAATTTCTGAGCGATTTGCGCGAAAACTTTAGATAATAATTAATAGTCATTAACCTATACAAAAAATTCAAACTTACATGAACACATATGTACATACATACGAGTAGTTCCTAATCAAAAGTCAGTGAATGCATATTTACATTTTTCGTTGTATATTGATTTAATCCAAATTTACTCACCTCAATATATGTAATAATATGTATGAGTTCGTAAAAGAATTGCAATAAAGTTCTGAAAAATACGTTGCATAACATAAAACACTTTGTAGCACCAAACAATGCACTTTGGAATTCATTCCAAGCAACAAATATGCTAAAGTTAACCCTAGGAAGAAGATAACGTTATTTTTTTACCCTAGAAAGATAACGTACGTCTGAGAGACGTGTTCAAGTTTAAGGACCCTAAAGATATAAAAACAAAACTTAAATTTTTTTTGTTTTTTTTTAATCATTTATTTGATATATGTAACCCGGCCTATGAAAAGGTGGCTTATTTCTAAAAAAAAAAACTACTACTACTAAGAAACTGAAGAAATGCATTGTTTATCTTTAACAGCTGTTTCTCGCAATTTCTTTTTTGAGTCATAAGCCAATTGTTTTAAATGTTTTTAAATGTTTTTTAAAGAAAAATATTGTTTTTTTAATATATTAAAAATTAAGTTTGACTTGTCTGGGACTTGTCCCTACAAAAATCAGTTTTTATCGAAGGACCTCAGTTTATAGCAAAAAAATTAAAATAAAATACATATTTTTGTACTTCAATTGAATGAATTAACTGTTTTAAACTATACTTAAAAAAATATTAGCTAAAATTACCATTTTAGGCAAAAATTACATATAAAATTAGTAATGTCACGTAGTCACGTAAAAGATAACGATACGTCTCTTAGACGTATTTTTAAAAAACAATCTTATATATTTCAGCAAACAAAAAAGTTACTACTGAAAAACACTCCCCACTGACAAGCTGGTAATGGTAGCTGAGAAAACTGAGAATGAGAATGTTCTCTCTTTACGATTGTGGGAGACTGAGAGCAAAATTAAAACGACGTACGTTATCTCACTAGGGTTAAGTAGGACCATAAATATACTGGTACCGCAATTACGCCCCCAGGTTTTTCTGAATCGCAGCCTAGGGTTTAAGATAGTCGAACTGATCCAGAAGTTCTCCCGAAATGATACCTTAAATGATCTTGAAGTATTTCTGAAATTCTTCCAAATTAGTTCCGGAGTAGTCTTGAAATGATACCAAAAATAATCCAGAAGTGATCCTGAAATTGGCCCATAATCGTATTGAAATAGTTTCAAAATGATTCCTAATAATGAAGTTATCCCGTTGTGCTCATGAAAAAATCCCGGACTCGTCACTAAGTGTTTCAAGATATACAATACAATCCCATACTTTCCAAATGTGTTTGAAGTCCGTCAATCGACGCATGGACAAAGGGTGCACTTAGTTCCATATCAGTTGCTATGCATGCTATAACCTTTAATATAAATCACTGCAAAAAATCGTGAGATTAATACCTAAATAGAGTGGTCTGCGATTGATCTCGTTTGTCTACTTTGGGGCATAATTGATCCATCTAGTGCCTTTTGTGTAAAATTGGGATTAGTCATAATAATGCAATAATAAAGTTGATGTCAACAACATAACCTCACTTTTTCGGCAGCCCTATTTTCCAGTATTTACTTTTATTACAAAACTAATAAATTTTGATTGCTTCATTGTTCGTACTAATCTTCTCAAAAAAATAAGTTTTCCGCAAAATGTATGATAGACAACCCTCCAAAATAAGCATGCCGAACTTGCCAGAATAAGGGAAAGCGTCAACGGGATGAGAACACCTGAATATCCATTCCACCATGGGATTAGTTAGTCACTTTGAAATTTATGTAGCCAATTTTAAAAACAATAAAACACGAAATGGGCAAAATAAATAAAATTAAATGGAATTGAAACGAATTTTTTAAGAAAAATGGTGGAAATGGAAAAAATCCTAAAATATTACGATCATAGCGCTCGTTTACTTCACCAGCGTAATAACTCAAAAACACAATTTTTCAGGAGAGTCATTCAAAGATATCAACTCCCATATGATGCGCATATAAAGGCAGATTTTTATTTGTATAGCACGTGCTCACTTTTTAAGGGATTAAACAGATTTTTTTTATATAGTGTTAGAAAAGAGAAACGATCTGTCCGACAGTAATCCCCAGGTACCCTCCAGTCCGCCACAAGCCTTTCAGGCATAAAGAAGTACAATTGGCCTCTCCATAGGACATGCTCACTCCAAGTCATATAAAGGGATCAAAACTGGCTATAGTCGCATATTCCCTTGCGACTCATTCTGGGCTAATCAAATTTTTTGCAAGGGTATATTTAATTCTGCTTTGTTCGCAGTAAGTTTATTAGAGCCTTTAAACCCGGATTATGAGATCAGGAGATAACAGAATGGAAATTAGCTCAGACGCTTCCAGTAACTGATCCATCGTAGCTGTAATGGTGTCAGAAATCTTCTTTTTCTGTGCTACGGTGACAGTATTTCTGGTCATGGCCCATTTATTGCGTTTTGATATGGAATTCCTCATTTGTACACTGATATGAAATTAATTATATTTATATTAACCTTGAAAAAAAAAAAATTGCATGATGCCCCAAATTTATGCATGAACTTGGTTAATAAAATAAAAACGAAATGACTTTTCCCTTCTTTTTATTTATTTTCAAGAAAAATTATGTGCACGAAATTAAATCAGAAAAGAGTGACAATGAAAATCAGGCGAGTCATATGAAAGTGAAAAATGCGAAAATAAATTATGCCTATTCACAAAGCGCATTAGTTTACATTCAAACGGATATAAACAAAAAATTATATGAAAAAATTGCTTTCAAAAAGTTCGTGCTTTTAATAAATGCTTGTGTTTATAAACTTGTTAAATACTAACGAAAATTAAGGCCTAAAAGAAAACCAGTTAAATAAATACCGAAAATAATAAACGAAACGAACACTGTAAAGCTAAATGGAACAGCTGACATAACAACTGCCAAAATATTTACAGCCGCTTGAAAAATTATTTTAACAAATTCATTATCAATTTTTTTTTTTTGAAGAAAAATACAAAACTGACGCTGCCAAAAATACATAATTTTAATACAAATTTTGAAAAGAATTTCGCGGACAAAATTAACGTCAGAATAGCAGCTACGGCACAAGAAAACCCAACAAATTCACAAAAGTCAAATCGAACAAGTAAATACACATATTTTAAAAATATACTACATTCATACATATATAAATACTATTTTTGTTTAATGATGTGCAGAAAGTTTAAATTTGTCACCAAATATATATTTAAAAAATTTGCAATGTTGAACTAAAAATAAATAATTTTCCATTTCGAATTTCCAATCTTAAGTTTTGGAGAAATAGCAGCAAAAATCGGGAACAATCTAATCGAACCCGTCATTTTATCTCGAAAGAAGTTTGCCTTTTACTGAAATAATAAGAGTAAATTTAAAATAAAAATAATATACACAATTTTCAAATATCTCCTTTATATGAATAGACCCGAAGAAACGAAAAGTGTCTCTTTAAACAAAGTTATAATCTTGTTGAACTTTGATATTCAAATTTTAACAAAATGACTGTAAAAATTGTTTGAGGAACAAAAATATAAAGATGGAGCGCACATTTCCGAACTCAGGTAAAGACTACATATATCGAAAGTCTTTTTATTGCACTTCACCTATATTTGTTACTCATAAAAATTTGTACAGTCAAAATTTGAACATCAAAGCTCAACATGATTGTCTTTGTTTAAAGAGACATTTTTCGTTTCTTCTGGTACAGTCATTTAAGGGAGGTACTTAAAAAATGTTCATCTTTTTTTTATACTCAGTTGAGCAGAGCTCACAGAGTATATTAACTTTGATTGGATAACGGTTGGTTGTACAGGTATAAAGGAATTGAAATAGATATAGATTTCCATATATCAAAATCATCAGTATCGAAAAAAAAATTCGATTGAGCCATGTCCGTCCGTTCGTCCGTCCGTCTGTCCGTTAACACGATAACTTGAGTAAATTTTGAGGTATCTTGATGATATTTGGTATGTAGGTTCCTGGGCACTCATCTCAGATCGCTATTTATAATGAACGATATCGGACTATAACCACGCCCACTTTTTCGATATCGAAAATTTCGAAAAATCTAAAAAGTGCGATAATTCATTACCAAATACGGATTAAGCGAAGAAACTTGGTAGCTGAGTTGAACTTATGACGCAGAATAGAAAAATAGTAAAATTTTGGATAATGGGCGTGGCACCGCCCACTTTTAAAAGAAGGTAATTTAGAAGTTTTGCAAGCTGTAATTTGGCAGTCGTTGAAGATATCATGATGAAATTTGGCAGGAACGTTACTCTTATTACTATATGTACGCTTAATAAAACTTAGCAAAATCGGAGAACGACCACGCCCACTTTTAAAAAAAAAATTTTTAAAGTCAAATTTTAAAAGAAAAGTTAATATCTTTACAGTATATAAGTAAATTATGTCAACATTCAACTCCAGTAATGATATGGTGCAACAAAATACAAAAATAAAAGAAAATTTCAAAATAGGCGTGGCTTCGCCCTTTTTCATTTAATTTGTCTAGGATACTTTTAATGCCATAAGTCGAACAAAAATTTACCAATCCTTGTGAAATTTGGTAGAGGCTTAGATTCTAGGACGATAACTGTTTTCTGTGAAAAAGGGCGAAATCGGTTGAAGCCAGGCCCAGTTTTTATACACAGTCGACCGTCTGTCCTTCCGCTCGGCCGTTAACACGATAACTTGAGCAAAAATCGATATATCTTTACTAAACTCAGTTCACATACTTATCTGAACTCACTTTGTATTGGTGTAAAAAATGGCCGAAATCCGACTATGACCACGCCCACTTTTTCGATATCGAAAATTACGAAAAATGAAAAAAATGCCATAATTATATACCAAATACGAAAAAAGTGATGAAACATGGTAGTTGTATTGGTCTATTGACGCAAAATATAACTTTAGAAAAAAACTTGGTAAAATGGGTGTGACACCTACCATATTAAGTAGAAGAAAATGAAAAAGTTTTGCAGGGCGAAATCAAAAGCCCTTGGAATCTTGGAAGGAATACTGT
Organism: Eurosta solidaginis; assembly: GCF_040869045.1. Lineage (NCBI taxonomy): Eukaryota > Metazoa > Arthropoda > Insecta > Diptera > Tephritidae > Eurosta > Eurosta solidaginis. The sequence continues at coordinate 143,447,375 of NC_090322.1, forward strand.
TCGTGGTATTACATATATAAATAAATTAGCGGTAACCGACAGATGATGTTCTGGGTCACTCTGGTCCACATTTTGGTCGATATCTGGAAAACGCCTTCACATATACAACTACCACCACTCCCTTTTAACACCCTCATTAATACCTTTAATTTAATACCCATATCGTACAAAGACATTCTAGAGTCCCCCCTGGTCCACGTTTATGGCGATATCTCGAAAAGCCGTCCACATATAGAACTAAGGCCCACTCCCTTTTAAAATACTCATTAACACCTTTCATTTGATACCCATATCGTACAAACAAATTCTAGAGTCACCCCTGGCCCACCTTTATGGCGATATCTCGAAAAGGCGTCCACCTATAGAACTAAGGCCCACTCGCTTTTAAAATACTCATTAAAACCTTTCATTTGATACCCATATCGTACAAAAAAATTCTAGAGTCACCCCTGGCCCACCTTTATGGCGATATCTCGAAAAGGCGTCCACCTATAGAACTAAGGCCCACTCCCTTTTAAAATACTCATTAATACCTTCCATTTGATACCCATGTCATACAAACACATTCCAGGGTTACCCTAGGTTCTTTTTACTACATGGTGATTTTCCCTTATTTTGTCTCCACAGCTCTCAACTGAGTATGTAAATTTCTGTTACACCCGAACTTAGCCTTCCTTACTTGTTATTTTCTCCTATTATTGCATTGTCAAGGTTTCATGTTTCTAGCTCAATAAGTAGTTACTTCGAAATCGATCTCAGGATTGCACAATCCTAAATGGACTTTCTAAATATCTCGATCCCTGTTCCATCTAGAAAACTTGTTTATCCTACATATTACAACCTAATAAGACCCAAAGCTTCAGGTCTCTGGGTTATCGGGAAGGTCCTTAAAACTCGAAATCACCTTGTCCGTCCTGACGTCACATTGTTCAAATTTTTTCTCAAAATATTAAATAAAAAAAAAATCAAGTTCGGACGATTTTTTTTTTTCATTTCAGGATCCGTGGACAACCTTGCGAAATTTTTGTTCCTTATGTTGCATTGTCATGGATTTTTGAAGTAAGTTCTTAGTTTCAAGAATCTAGCTCTGCGGGAATTTAGTCTAATAGTTGTCGCAAGATTCCACAAGTTGTAAATGGACTTTCTAAATATATCGATCCCTGTCCCATCTAGCAAACTCTTCTTTACTAAATATTACAACGTAACATTACATTCGGATATCAGGAAGTGCTTTAGAACTGGAAAAAAACAATTTCCAAGTGCGAACGTTTTTAGGCCTCTTGGGGCAAGTTTGATATTGACTAAAACTCTGGATAGAACGAGACTGGATAGAAAGATTTTCTGTTAGTAAACAAATAATTCAAAAATAAGACCGAGTTCCGCGCACCTTACGCCACTTTCTGACCTTGCGAGTGGGTGCTCATTCATTCACACCTTTTCATACTAAATATACAATTAACTTATGGACTTAACGAAACGTCTTGTCGGTTTTCTGCTCAGTTTTGGTTTATTAAGCATACTAGAACTAAATGCAAATTTTGGTTTACAAGTAAATAAAATAAAAGTTTGCATTGGGGTTGTCGAGGCTTTTTGGTATTGTTAATAACTGGCGACCACCGTGGTGTGATGGTAGCGTGCTCCGCCTATCACACCGTATGCCCTGGGTTCAACTCCCGGGCAAAGCAACATCAAAATTTTAGAAATACGATTTTTCAATTAGAAGAAATTTTTCTAAGCGGGGTCGCCCCTCGGCAGTGTCTGGCAAGCGCTCCGATTGTATTTCTGCCATGAAAAGCTCTCAGTGAAAACTCATCTGCCTTGCAGATGCCGTTCGGAGTCGGCATAAAACATGTAGATCCCGTCCGGCCAATTTGTAGGGAAAAATCAAGAGGAGCACGACGCAAATTGGAAGAGAAGCTCGGCCTTAGATCTCTTCGGAGGTTATCGCGCCTTACATTTATTTTTTTTTTTATTTAATAACAAAAATTTTAAGATCATTAAAAAGTTTAAGAACTATAAGAATAAAATGGATCTTACGTTTTCTGTGAAGATGCATGCCAATCATGCAAACTTCCCGCTGAACGCCGCCTATTTCTGATAGATTTTCTTTTGCAACCTGATTTTTATCATAAGGTCTGCGTTCAAAAAATTGTCACTTATAAAATTTGAGATACATCGTAAAGTAGCAGAGCTATTTTTAACACGCTTATATTAGCTTCACTTGTATGTACTTTTGTAACTACCGAGGCTAGGCGCGCAAAGGAGAGTTAGATAATGTTTAGAAGACCCATCTAGCGACAATTATTGAAGATTCGTGGCAGTGGTTAAATAACTCGCTACAAAACGAGCTGTGCTTAATAGCGGAGACACGAACCTCTGTTGGCCATAGTGTATAACCTAGAGCTGAATGATCGGTTGCGTTGAATCGTGGACACACACACTTTGTGGAGAATAGTGTATAGACATAATGGAGAGACATTTCAATTTCAACTGAGTATATTGCATATGGAAATTTAGGAGTGCTAAAGTGCGCTAGAATTTCAGTGGTGTAGATAAAGTTTAACATTTAACAGTCCATACAAAACTTAAGTGTTGATGTAATGTGCGTACAAAAACACAGCTAATATCGAACTAAAAAGTTAAAAATAATTTTCAAAATAAGTTTCAAGCAATAATGAACGAAAAATACTAGTATTAATGTGAAAAAAGCATCAGGCGCTCGATATACTAGTATTTCTCGATCATTATTGTTTTTAACTAATTTTGAAAATTATTTTTAACTTTTTAGTTCGATGTTATTTAAAAGCGCGTTTTTCAGTTTTTTTAACTATATTTATTCTTTTTTAGCCAGCACTTTTATTACAGTTTTTATAATGCCTTTAAGTTTGTTCCATAGTTACTAGTTTAGAAAAACTTAGACTAATTCTTGTACCTCCTTTATTAAGGACTTTATTATATCTTCTAAGACTATGAAAAGTGCTGAACAAGACTTCAAAAAAAAAAAAAAAGAAGGAAATTCAGTGTTCTTGGTTACGTCTGTTTTGCTTTTGAACAAGGCCAAGTACCCTTGAATTGGCTAGCACCCTGCTTCTTGTAGCTTCAAAAGCGAATATTCCTTTGAACAAAATTTCAAGGCATTTTTGTTTGTTATAAATTCATCGCCTATATTTCCGAGAGAGTTTCTAAAGTAAAAATCTTGACCTGTATGCTGCGAAGAGACGAGCGGTACCACATTCCTATTCCGATCAAGAATTATACAACATTGCGAGAGCCTCAAAAAACTAAATCCCTTGTAACAAATATCGAAAAAGTAATTTTTCTGAAATGACCTGTACAATTGAAACTAACGCTGTGTATATAATGTTCGGCTACACCCGAACTTGGACACCCTTACTTTTTTATCTAGATAGTTTTTAGATACGAGAACAGCTTGGTTTTGTTTACACAATAAACATGGAAGAAATATTTCTCCAGCCTTAGAGAGCTATATATTTTGTTCTTGAGTTCATTCTCTAATTGTCCTTAAACCTAATAGTTCTCAAGTTGAAATTCAACATCATTCTCCAATCAATATCCAATGTCTCAGAAATTTTGTGAAATTTCTAGTTCTCGAGTTTATCTCCATCGTCATTCTCAAATTATTCTCCAACATTTGAGAGATTTAGAGAAATCTACAGTTCTCAAATGAATATCCAACAAATTTCTCAAACTGATATCCTAATTGGACAAAGAGTTGAGGTGAAGTTGAAAAAAATATATTCTCCAAGGTGGTACCACCAAAGCCAACAGCTATTTTTTGTGAGAAAAAAACACCTGGTTGGTAGCATTTTTTAAGTCAAATTTTAACAAACAATTTAATATCTTTACATTATATAAATAAATTATGTCAACATTCGACTCCAGTAATGATATGGTGCAACAAAATACAAAAATAAAAGAAAATTTCAAAATGGGCGTTGCTCCGCCCTTTTTCATTTAATTCGTCTAGAATACTTTTAAGGCCATAAGTCGAACAAAAATTTACCAATCCTTGTGAAATTTGGTAGGTGCATAGATTCTATGACGATAACTGTTTTCTGTGAAAATGGGCAAAATCGATTGAAGCCACGCCCAGTTTTTATACACAGTCGACCGTCTGTCCTTCCGCTGGCCGTTAAACCGATAACTTGAGCAAAAATCGATATATATTTACTAAACTTAGTTCACGTACTTATCTGAACTTACTTTATCTTGGTGTAAAAAATGGCCGAAATCCGACTATGACCACGCCCACTTTTCGATATCGAAAATTACGAAAAATTAAAAAAATGCCATAATTCTGTATAAAATATGAAAAAAGGGATGAAACATGGTAATTGGATTGGTTTATTGACGCAAAATATACCTTTAGAAAAAACTTTGTAAAATGGGTGTGACGCCTACCATATTAAGTAGAAGAAAATGAAAAAGTTCTGGAGGGCGAAATCAAAAGCCCTTGGAATTTTGGCAAGAATACTGTTCGTACTATGACATATATAAATAAATTAGCGGTACCCGACAGATGATGTTCTGGGTCACCGGGGTCCACATTTTTGCCAATATCTCAAAAACGCCTGCACATATACAACTAAGGGCCACTCCATTTTAAAGCCCTCATTAATACCTTTAATTTGATACCCATATCGTACAAACGCATTCTAGAGTCACCCCTGGTCCACCTTTATGGCGATATCCTAAAATGGCGTCCACCTATAGAACTACTCCCTTTTAAAATACTCTTTAATACCTTCCATTTGATACCCATGCCACACAAACACATTCCAAGTTTACCCTAGGTTCATTTTCCTATATTGTGATTTTCCCTTATTTTGTCTCCAAAGCTCTCAGCTGAGTATGTAAGGTCGGTTACACCCAAACTTAGCCTTCCTTACTTGTTTTTTACTTAAGTAGTTGCACTTTTTGATTTATAAAAAAAACTCCTTATTTTGCTGAGAGCGCTAGGCTCTTCAAGTTCAGCCAATGTTTCGCATCAACGATTGAGATTTTAGAAGTGTGCCTAGTTATCAGTATGAGCTCTACTGGTACTCGAACCCAGATGCTTGTCGGGTATATTTGCGAACGAAGGCAAATAACTGATATATTAACTAAAGTTTAACCCCACCAGATCGTCCGCTTAAGCTTAACTTCAACTGTACCTAAAGTATACTGAAAACTGAGTTAAACTTGTACTGGAAAACGGGCCTAAGTTTGCAGTTTCCTATGACTAACTTCAGATGTTTTAAGTCCACAATTAAAATTCCATTTTTAGTTTTTTGCTAATTTTACTTCCATCGTGTATTTCACAACTGATAACTCTGTTGAACGTATTCGATGTGTCGGGTTGCAAAAAAAAAATATAACATGTAGAAAAAGTATCGATAATTTCGCGGCATCGAATTCTGGCATCCCTAATGTTTGTACACTACATAAAAGCGGATAACTTCCCCTTGCATAATATTTTCAAAGGAATTTCCGTTGAACGCAGTGAGGTTTTATAAGTAATTAAAGTTCATAAGCAAATTACAATTTATGATAAGTTAATATTTATAAACTTAGGTATATGGATGTTATTAAATTGATGTTTACGTTAAAATATTTATTTATATTTTGGATGTGCGTCAATGCGTTTGCAACGTATTAAAAATGGGCTAATTATTTTAGCTTGAAATTAGAAATGAGGAGGGATGTGATCGTTTCCTTATAAGAAATATGGAAAAGATATCAGAGCAAAAATAAAAATCTCACGAATTAGGGTCGTGGTACAAAAATCGAAACGACATACATACATATATGCACATCTGTGCATAGAAAGACTGATACATCTGTTGTTGTTGTTGTAGCAGTGCTTCGCCCCATCCAATAGATGTGACCGATCAGAAATTGTCATCAAGGCCCTCTAACGGGAGTCCAAGGAAACTTGCTGTTTCAACAGGGGTGGACCATAGTAAGAGCGGTGTTAGAGGCGTTGGTTCCACATTACAATTGAGGAGATGGTTGGCGTCATGTGGAGAGGACATTCATTTTGTATGTCGGGGTTAATTATGGATAGGTAAGAGTCTAACCTGTTACAGTACAGACAGAAGTTGAGCTAGAGTGACGCGCGTTTCCCTAGGGAGAGTGCGTTCATCTTCTGCTAGTTCTGGGTATTTTTCTTTAAGTACTGGATTCGCCATGCAATTCCTGGCATAGAGGTCCGACGCTTGTTTGTGGATATCACCGAGGACCTGCTCGTACTTTTTTGCTTCATGCGGCTGTGTTCTCAAGAGCCGTATTTCCTCATAATGCGGAGATGACCCCTTAGGGTTGGGATGCCCAGGTCATTATGTAGATGGTGTTCTGGGGACATAAGAAGACAGCAGGTAGCGGTGCTAAGGGCAGTATTTTGTCAGGCCTGTATTTTCCTCCAGTGAGTAACCTTTAACCAATGATCCATCTCATATAGTTACTCTTGATTATCCGCTGTCTGATCACATCACGTTTTCTGCATTAACAATTCAAATTCAAAATTATTCGAACTTAAAAGATAAATATATATTCAAATACTTGGGGTGAAAATAAAAGATATACACTGCATATATTCAAATTTTGTTTCTATTAATACTTTCTCTGTTCTTGCAATTTACCAAAAGCATCAAAAGCTAATACAGACATAAGTGTGACTGTATGTATATATTCTAATTACTTTAATAAGTTTAATATAACTTTTTCGCTTATTTGCATTTTGTAGCTTTTATATAAAAAAAGAAAATTTAAAACTTGGCAAACACAGCAAAATACGAATTCAATGAACATCCTACATTATCGCCAACCAATAGGCAAGTCCAAAGAATATTTTTTCGTGTAACCGCAAAGTCAACCAAACATTCTTCTATGAAACTATTTCGATTTTCAAGGAAACGAAATTCATATAAACTTAAGTGTTGTCGAACTTAAGATAAATAGAGAAATTGATCGATCGATTGTTGCTATTGTTTTTGCCCTTTCGTAAGGGCAGCAAACCGTTTTTCTACCGAATCAAATTTTAAGAGCCTTTTTTCGGCATTTAAACCAGGTTAAGTTAGGTTGAATTGGTCGGTCAATAAAGACCTCACATAGACTGAATTTGTTTGACGACCAAACGGAAGAACCCCTATCAGAATAACTTCGCCTTCTTGGCAAATACTAAAACTTTTCTAGGAACTTGGTTTATTTGCTGCCTCGAGATCTGGCAACTCTGCCACTCCTAATAGCTGGAGCCTTGACCTGGCGAGTGTAGGATATGAACACAGAACGTGCTCAACCGTTTCTTCCTGCAGCTTGTACTACCTGCAACTGCTATTAGTAACGTATAAGCATGCGATGCCAAAAGGCAATATCCAGTTAGTATGCCCATCGTGAGCCTTAAGTCAGAGGTATGAGCCACTTTGTGAGTCTAATATCGCCTGACTATCAATATATGTATATATATTGACTCGACTGCAGCTTAAGCACGCTTCCTCTAGAATTTCTACTGCTTTATTCACGGCTGTAATTTTCGTCTGAAAGACGCTGCAGTAATATGGCTTACTTAAATATATCTGGATCGACACAGTACACAGCAAACATTAACTTGAAACCTGTATACACGTTAATTGTATGTTCTGTCATGTCCGCGCCCTGGTGCCAACTCTCCGGCTTAATCGAAACAAGAAAAAATATTAAATACTGGCTAGGAGCACTCGGTAGATCCAGAATTTACTGCCATTTTTTCGACATATTCATATTTATTGTTCGAGTGAAATGGGCCCTGTGTGTACTCTCGATTTGTTAACAATCTTATTTAAATGTGGCTTGTATAAATTGAGTAGGTTTTAAAAAACATGGATAAAAGCTCAACCAAATATGTTGAGAGCTTCTACGGACGATATAAGCTTTAAATTAATACCTTAACGACAATATATAACTCATTGAAAGCAAAGATCCAATGAAGGGACAGTTCCTGCAAGCAATAACTTCTTCCAGTTAACCGTTATTCTTGCCCTCTTACATTGCTCAAATATCATATTTTCCGCCATAGAATATCATACTTTGTGATAAACAGAAAAAAAAATATATAAAAATGTGATCCTTACTACAACAAAGGTTTTTTTTTTTGCTTTCTCGAATAATTATGATCGGAGCTTACAACAGGTTCGCGATTATCTTCAAAATAAAGAAGTTATAAGGAAAATTTACGTTTTTTCTGGGTATAGAAACACTTTTTTTCGTAATTATTGAAATCTTCAAATTTGAATTAAAAAATTTTTCAATATTTTTTTATGATAAGCTCTAACATACATGCACAGACAATTCAGCTATCGAGAAGCAGGATCAAGAAGCTGGTATATACCGTTAAAAACTCTATCTTAGTTGTACGAATCGTGTCGTTTATTCGAGTGTTTGGTAGCACTGTTAAATATAGCCAATAGAGTTGTTTATTAATACTGCATACCTATGTATGTACATTGTACACACATCAACGTAATTTGGTTTTTTGGCCTGCCCTCGAAAAGCATCGATACAATTTAGTATTAGAACATTTTATTTTTATAGGCCATCGGCGACGATAAGTTCAAATTTATAAATAGAGAAGTTAGAGTGCGTCGTAAGTGAAAAGGTGAATTGGTGCTCTGCTATGATTTTGACTTTGTTGTATTGGTGATGCCGGGAAATTATTTTTATACTCAGCTGAGCAGAGCTCATCGGAAATCGGACTATAACCACGCACACTTTTTCGATATCGAAAATTTCTAAAAACAGAAAAAGTGCGATAATTCATTACACTGAAAGGAAAAGACTGGTAAAATCAACCGAAATACCGGTCAATTCAAGCGAAATTTCTGTAAATTTTTATCCATCGCAACAAGATGTTGAATCAACTGCGCACCAATCGTTGATTCGTAATTGACCGTTTTAGTAGTCAAATGAACAAAAAAAGTTGTTGCGACAGATTTTTACGAAAGTACCTTTGTTGCCATATACATACATACGTAAATATGTGAATACATAAATACGCATGCTTGCTACATATACATACATAGCACTTAGTTCGGTTATGCGCCTTGGCAACCACGCTACTGTTGGCAGCCATAATTTCGAAATAGTAAAAGACTTCGTTTATTTGGGAACCAGCATCAATACTAGCAACAACATCAGCACTGAAATCCAGTGAAGAATCAATCTTGCCAATAAATGCTACTTTGGACTAGGTAGGCAATTGAAAAGTAAAGTCCTCTCTCGGCGAACGAAAATCATACTCTACAAGTCACTTATCTTACCCGTCCTGCTATATGGGCCAGAAGCATGGACCATGACAACAGCAGATGAAGCGGCTTTGGGAGTGTTCGAGAGAAAAGTTCGTTGAAAGATTTATGGACCTCTACGCGTTGGCGATGTTGAGAACCGAGCTGTACGAGCTATACGCAGACATCAACATAGTCCAGGGAATTAAAACGCAGCGGCTACGCTGGCTAGGCCATGCTATGCGAATGAAAGATTACGCTCCGGCCAAGAAAGTGTTTCTATCGGAACCCGCCTATGGAAGCAGAGGTAGAGGGCGGCCCCCACTCCGTTGGAAGGACCAGGTGGAAAACGATTTAAACTCCCTTGGTGTGACCAATTGGCGCCGGTTGGCGGAGCGAAGGAGCGAATGGCGCACCTTGTTGGACGGCCATAACCGTTTAGACGGTTAAGCGCCACTTAAGTAAGTATGTAGTTGGGTTAGAATTTCAATTGGGCGCACAACAAATATGCTGGCGCACATTAAACATTATACACTTTATTATTTTGTTTTATTAAACGCACTTTCACCAAATTTTATATTTTATAATTTATTTAATTTACAGTTTTGAACTTCGCTTTGCAGATAGGAATGCAAATAGTAGTCACAAAACTGATTATCAATTCTTTCAGTTGCAGCTCAGCTCATTCTCAAATTCTTCTCTCGCATGTAGTTGCCACACTTGATAGTTTCGAACAAAACTTGTATAGATGTTTGACATAACATTTTAAATAGAGAACTTGTAAGTAATAGAAAAGTAAAGAATCAAATCGCAGGAAGGTAGTTCACCACTGGAGTAACTTTACATGTAAATCGGAAAGTTTAATTTTCGTAACACTTTAAGTTGAAATGATTCCAAAACAACTCAAACTTTTATGTTGTCGGAAATATCAACATTAAAAAGGATGTTTTTTATTATCTTATTAGATTGGTTCGCGTGAGTGAAAATCCGTAAAAACTTTTACAAAATGTTACTAACTTTGGAAAAATCCTGTTCGTTCAAACAAAAATTTTGCAAAAGAGGGCGCAATTTTGCATTTCGCTTGAAGGAGAAGTTGCAAAATTTTACCCGATAGGTGTCCCGGTATCTCATAATTTTTTGCACAGTAAATTCAAAAAAGGGTTTTTCGTTTTGTATTGATAACTGAAAAACTATTTTTTGTTGTTTTCCCATTTTGTGTGTTTTTTCGATTTGGTCCTTTTCTTATTTTGGTGTTTTGTTTTTTTTTTAACAAGTGGCACCATCGTCATAAGTAGAGAGCGCAGTGAGCGTAAAATTCTGTTTGAAATTTACTCATGTAGTGACTGTTGATCGCTGTTGAAATGACTAGGGAGATCAGTCGTGTTAACAGAAAAATCAGTTAGATTGATTAGGAATCTGTCAATTTTACAGGTAATTTAAAAGTGTTGCAAGCTTTAATCTGGCAGCTGATTATGTAATGTTCGGTTACACCCGAACTTAGCCTTCCTTACTTTTTTTTTGTAAGATTTTTGTTTTTAAGAAACTTGACTGAATACGAGATACATTTTATAAGTCATGCACCGACAGTCCTACTTTTGCAGAAAATATGTATGTAAACTTTAGTGTTGCCAGAGTTCCAAGGGGGATACCGTAAATATACATATGCTTGTTCTTTGCTAATACTAAGAAGTAGTGCATTATTTTTGTGGGGAGTTCGTTTTTTAAACATACACAATAGGAAAGTGCTATGAACCTTTGTGAGACTGATTAAATTCCTTACTTTTTGAGAAAACATATGATCATCATAGGCATCATCGAGAACCTGATAAGCATTTTTTCTCTGTACACTCAGAAATAAACTTACCTAAAATGAGCAAAACTTTTCCTAAAAAATTGTTTTTTTTTTATTTAATTAAAGAATATTTCTAATGATTATTTTTGTAAACAACTTTTCATTTATTTGAGGAAATAATTTCTTCATTTTTTTTCAATCAAAAACACTTGATTGAATATTTCTCAAAATATTGACATGCACGAGCTAGCTCAGCGAATAAGAGTACTCGGCTGTAAAGTTGCGGACCTCGACTAGATTTCCACGGCCGTGAAAGTAACACAGTTAATTTATTTTTTTTTTTTATACAATTTTCTCCATTTTTAGGAAATTGATCCTTAAATCAAGGAAAAAGTTTTAGTTTTTGAGAAAATTATTCGACTAAATTAAGGGACCAAAATCAATCCTATATATTCCCCGTTTTCATGCATTTTAATAATTTTATCTGAGTGTAGGATGAAATGCACGGATTATGGAACTATATTTTATTTTTAGACTTTTACTGATTCATGCATTGAAGTATAGTTTTGATGCGTATGAAAATTGTTTGTCAACAAATTTCCATTTTTCTTGAAAGTTTTTGAGAACGACTACTTAATGAGGATTTTAGCAAAAATATGGGCTAATTCAATTCATGTGATATGATTCCGAACCTGATGTCTCAGCCTAAGAGTTTTACTTCAATTCAATCGTATTGAAAATATTTAAATCTTGAACAAAATTTTTTCGAAATCCTATATTTGCTTCATCAGTGGCCGTTTCAATTTTTAAAATTCGTATTTTACCTTTACCCTTTTTATACTCTGGGAGTTCATTTTCACCTATTTCACAGATCGTTTTCGATATCACCCACCCGTTTACTAGTTCAGAGATTACTGAATCGACCGCAACATTTGATACCCTCCACCATTTCGCACTAAAATCTACGACTCATCTTCCCAATCGTGTAGGTCAGGGAAACAGACTCTTAGTCCCTACCTCCGTTTGCACCGTTTGCCAGCACAGAATATATATGTTTGCGACATCCGCCAAATGCAGCTCCTGCCTTGGGTGGTGCCACTTTCCTAGATGTTCTGGTCTCCACGACGGCAACCCCCCGGCGGGTTTGATCGCGCCATGTTGCCAGGTCGCAAACCCAAATCATCCGGGTACCTAAATGCTTGCCCAAGGACGCACAGTCCCAGGGCCACAACAGCAATTGCGTCCTGGCCTTCCACAACCCAGGCGTAGTCACCCGTCACTTACCCCCAGAGTGGCGGCGTCTCCCCTTATGCACTTCAGAATTCTGCAGTTAAACTGTAATGGACTAACTGGGAAGATTACGGAGATAGTCGATTTCATGAAGCGGCACAACATCCGCATTGCTGCGATTCAAGAGACTAAACTCACAGCAAGATCTGCATTGCAGACCTGCTCTGGGTATAATGTCCACAGGAAAGACCGCGAGAGCGGAAATGGAGGCGGCCTCGCGTTTATCATGCACCACTCTGTGCAATATTATATATTTGATCCTGGCATCGACCGCAGGGACAATGTCTTAGAACGTGCCTATCTGTCCGGTCAGGCGATGCAAACCTAGAAATCATCAACATCTACATCCCTCCTGCCACCTGTTGCCCCAGTGGATACCGCCCTAATATCAGAGCGGGGCGCGTGCCTTCCGTAAGGTCATTGAATCCGCCTCGGCACGTTTCATTCCCGCCGGGAGAATTCCCGAAATCCGGCCCCACTTCCCGGCGGAGGCCGCAAACTTAGCGAGAGAACGCGAGCTTATAAGACAGCTTTATCCAGGCGACCCCCAAATAAGGGATATAAACCAACGCATCAGATTGCTTGTGGACGAACACAAGCGGGCGAAATGGGAGGAGCACCTAAGAGGTTGTAACCTCTCTACCGGTGTGGGTAAACTTTGGTCCACCGTAAAGTCCCTATCGAATCCGACTAAGCACAAAGACAAAGTTTCCATCGCCTTTGGCGACAAAGTGCTGTCGGATGCGAAAAAATGCGCGAGCGCTTTCTGCCGACAATATATAATGCATCCTACGGTCGACAAAGATAGACGGAGAGCCAATAGACACGCACATAAACACAAATTCAGCGCGTCACCAATCACCATCATCGATAAAGAGGTTGAGGACGCCATTGGTCGCGCTAAACCATCCAAAGCAGTGGGCCCAGACGGCATAGCCATGCCGATGCTTAAAAGCCTAGGGAAAGAGGGTTTCAAATATCTAGCGCATGTCTTCAACCTGTCTCTTTCCACCTTTGTCATACCCGAGAAATGGAAAATGGCCAAGGTGGTCCCGCTACTAAAGCCTGGGAAACCAGCTAACATAGGAGAGTCGTGTCGTCCGATATCTCTCCTATCGCCATTTTGCTCCCTTATTTCCAAGCAAATTTGCAGCTAGCCTCTCATCAGCATGGCTTCAGAAAACTCCATAGCACTACCACCGCGCTAAATGCCATTAGCACCCAGATAAATTGTGGTTTAAATCAATAGCCCCACCATAGAATAGTACTCGTAGCGTTAGATAAAAGCTTTTGATATGGTCAACCATGGCTCGTTACTGCAAGACCTGGAAGGGTCTACCCTTCCCCCATGTCTTAAAAGGTGGACCGCAATTTATCTGGGTGGTCGGCAGGCATCGGTGCAATTTAGAAACGAAACATCAAAGCCAAGGAGAATTAAACAAGGGGTGCCACAGGCTGGTGTCCTATCCCCACTTTTGTTTAATTTCTACATATCTAAGCTACCTTCACCACCGGAAGGAGTCACAATCGTTTCCTACGCCGATGACTGCACAATAATGGCCACAGGCCCAGGCCCAAAGATCGATGAGCTATGCAATAAAACAAACGGCTACCTCCCTGATCTCTCCAGTTTTTCGCCTCGCGAAACCTGGCATTATCACCGACTAAATCTTCCGCGACCTTATTTACAACATGGACGTCCCAAATGTCGACCATTTTGAACATCCACGTCGATGGCACTACGCTGCCGACTGTCCTACACCCCAAAATCTTGGGTGTGACGTTTGATCAGGATCTATATTTTGGTGAGCACGCAGCCGCAATTGTTCCGAGAATTCAGAGCCTTGAAAAAATCCTCAAATCCATCGCTGGCAGTACCTGGGGAAAAGATAAAGAAACGCTCATGACTACATACAAAGCAATTAGCCAGCCGATTACGTGCTACGCGTCACCCTTATGGTCGCCAAGCCTAAAAATTACCCACTGGAAGAAATTACAGGCCTGCCAAAATACTGCTCTCAGAATTGCCACGGGCTGTCTTCTTATGTCCCCAGAACACCATCTGCATAATGAGGCGAGAATACTCCCCATCAGGGAGAGAAATGAGATGCTGACCAAACAGTTGCTGTTGAATACCCAGAAACCTGAGCATCCCAACATACATCTGATTGATGAACCAGCACCGCCTAGGGGCTTAAGGAATCATCTCCGTAAGCATTTTGAGGAAATACGGCACCTGAGAACCCAGCCGTATGAAGCGAAAAAATACAAGCAGGTCCTTGGTGAACTCAATAAACAGGCGTCGGACCTTTATGCCGGGAATTGCCCGGTGAACCCAGTACTTGAAGAAAAGTATCCAAAACTCGCGGAAGAGGAACGCATACTCCCCAGGGAAACGCGTGTCACTCTTGCTCAACTTCTTTCTGGATACTGAAACAGGTTAAACTCTTACCTATCCAGAATCAACCCCGACATACAAAATGTATGCCCCGCTTGCCATGTGTCCGCACATGACACCAACCATCTCTTTAATTGTAATGTGGAACCAACGCCTCTAACACCCCTTTCCTTATGGTCCACCCCTGTTGAAACGGCAAGTTTCCTTGGACTCCCGTTAGAGGATATTGATGACAATTTGTGATCGGTCGCGGCTGTTAGGTGGGGCGAAGCATTGCTACAACAACAACAACTCATCTTCCCATTATCAATGGTTACAATAATTTTGTGTGTGTGTCTGACTGTTTAAGGGAGAACAACCTTTACTCGGCTTTGAATTGGGTAGTGATATAGTGGTATCGTACTCCACCTACTACACTGAAGGTCCTGGGCTAAAGTCCCTAGAAAAACAACATCAAAAATTTAGTAACAATTTTGGGATTTTAGTACTAGGTGGGTATTAAAATTTCATTAAAATTGGGTCATATTTCTCAGTTTGAAAAATACGGAAAATGCTTTATAAAAAATGTACCGTTAGGGTGTTAGACCATGTACTGATGTTTGTGTCTAGAAATGTAAAAAAGATTTACGTAAAAGGTTCAAGGTTTATAAGTTTGACACATTCCGATAACATATTCGTTACACTCCGATAACGTTTTGCTAACAATAGCTTTTCGAAACAAATCGAAAAATTCTGGATAACCTATCGATAACTTTTAGCTCAAAAATTGAAAATATTTCGATAACCAACATGTATTCGAAAAGAAATAACCAGTCGATTACGGAGCAATAACACTTCAATGACAAATTGATGCCACGCAGTTCGGTTTTGTGCCGGCTTTACCTCACCCTTCCTTGTCTTGTCTTCCCTTGCTGTTAATTTGCTGTCTGATTTCGCTCGTATCAACTTTAGTATGTCCATTGTTTCCACATTATGCTACAGTGTAGTGACTACACTTATGCTTACATTCTGTATTCCCCCATACAGCATACCAACACCACACACTATGCCCACACTTGGGTTCTATGTTCCCCCATATAGCCTACTACTTCCAAAGGCTACACATACGCTTTTTTGCCTTACTCTTACCTTCTGGATTCTCCCATACTGTGAGCAAAGATGTTTACAGCTGCAGAAGTCGTCCTAAACCCCGGAGTATCCACCGAAGAATTGGTAGTCCTACTGATAAACCGAATATTATTAGAAAAATCGTTTGCATAAGAAAGTACATTTTTGTAGATTTCGCATTTATAAATTTATGAATAAATTTGGGGTATCTACTTCACCTTATTCATTCTGAGTTTATATGCTTTTAAATTTTTTTGTATCCAGCGTATTTTATTTTCGTAAACTCTGTACAAATTATAACCATATACTTGAATACCCCAATTATATCTCGCTGTTATGCTCTTATAATAAGCTCATTACGAAAGCTTTACATATCTGGCAACATAACGACCCCGGAGTTTTATATTCAGATCCCCCAAGTACTAGAAATAACGAATACCTGAAAGTGTCCTCCCTAGTATGAACATATGTAAATGTGTACAAACGTACATACATATGTATATTAGAGTGGTTTTATCTCACATGGTAAAAAAAATTGTCAGAATTTTTTTGGGACACCCCCCAAAAATGTTTCATTTTGTTAGATTTTAAGATTGCCAAAGTTTGAGCACAATTGCAAGATGTTAACCCGTGCCACTGGGGCCTCAAAGCTCTGGTTCGCCAGAGGAAAAAATAGATACATACATGACGTAAAAAAATCATTGTTGTGGGTCTAAAATTAACGGTATACTAAACATATTTAAATGAAATTGGATTCCAAAGTACAAGTATTTGTCCATAATAAGCAATAATAATATAAGTAACGAATATTCGCTCTAAGGGTACCAGGTACCTAGTCACGTTTTTAGGGGCTTCATTATCTCGAATTCAGTACTACTTACGTATTTTTTTATTGCATATAAAATATTATTACAGTATCGCCTTTAATGTCATGTATGACACGGGCAAATAGCTTTAGCCGTTCCAATCGAGATTTTCAAAACTTTGAGACCCCAGTGGCACGGGTTAACGCTTTTCAATTGTGCTCAAACTTTGGAAATTTTAAAATCTAACAAAATGAAACATTTTAGGGGGTGCCCCCAAAAAACATCCGACATCGATTTTTTTTAAACCACCCTAATGTACATATGCGATATCTTACTATCAATGACCTGATTTTGGAGTTTTAATATCAGTAAAAAGTTATTCGAAATTCAGTAAATCAATTCTTACATCGACAAAGTTATTTAAATGATCAAAACAGTTCGGAATGCTAACGGTAATTGTAGAGTAGGTAAATTGATACAAAAATATCAAAGTTTACCTTTATTGATTACAAACGCTGTCATATGTATGTATGTATATGTAAGCGATCAGATCTCAAACTATATAAAAGTGGCATTGTCATACGAACTAAATAAATATAAAATTACGATCAACATACATACTTCAATATGAGATTTCCGTTAGTTCTAAATCTCTTCGATCGATCGAAATTCAAACAAAGAAATGCATTCTTTGTATTCGAAATTCCACAGAATTTACGCATTTATGCGTAGGTTTAGCTGTGTTAATCTGTGCATTTGAAAAAATAGATATGTTAATGATCTTAGGTTTACTGCTAGAAATGGAAAAACATACTTACATGCATACATATGTATGTATCAATAAATCTAAAATAATATGCAACATAAAAAAGATCTAAATATTCATAACACCAACTGCGACACCGTGCGTAGGTACAACACAAGATCACTAGATCGGAGCACAGGTAACAAAGCGATTGCGGAGAAAAGGGAGTAATGTAGACAGTTTTATTCTTCACGATCGATTTATTTTGTTGTAACAGGAAATTCATGTTTGAAAGACAATTTTTTCTTTACACGTTCTTAGCGCCTATGATTTTGCCTCACAATTATCGCTTAAGTTGGAACAGGTAGAATCTGTAATTTGTTTATTTGTTCATCTCTTCTTCTTTACAAATCTTCAGAGACGAGTGCATTTCCTGTTAAATTTTCTCAATTTATGAAGTTACTCTTACGTACATACGTTTGTGCTTGACAATAGCATTTGATTGATGGTAGGTAAAAAAACACATACCTGAAGTAAGAAAAATATTTCCTAATAAAATTTGCCTTAAATTGAGGAAAATGTCAATTTAGTGAGAAATCACCAATTTTTGTATAGAATCTCCAATTTTTGTATAAGACTTTCATTAATTTCAAGAACACTGGTTTGAATATTTCTTACAATATTTACATGTACGAGATAGCTCAGTGAATAAGAGCACTCGACTTTGGGGAGTGTTTTTTTCACTACGACAACAACAACAATCACTATACTGTTAAGTTGAGCGACTCGTCTAGAAATCCCTGACCGACACAGTTACGCAATCAAATTTTTTATAACATTTTCTCCATTTTCAAGGACAATTTTCCTAGAACCTAAAAAACGGTTGCGTAAAAAAAGTCAGTTCTTTTGGTGGTTTTCGTTTATTTGTGTAAAGGGCTATCTATTTTTATATCAAATTTCAAGCAAGTCGAACCATGAATATAATTTGGTCGAATAGATCGGCCCCTGGTCCTTACTTACTTACTTAATTGGCGCATAACCGTTTAAATAGTTATGGCCGTCCAACAATGCACGCCAGTCGCATCTTCTCTAGGTTAGCTGGCGGCAATTGATCACACCAAGCGATTTTGAATCTTTTTTACCTTGGTCCTTCCAGAGGAGTGGGGGCCGCCCACTTCCTCTGCTTCCATAGGCGGGTTTCGATAAAAATACGTTCTTAGCCAGAACATAATCTTTCATTCGCATAACATGCCCTAGGCAGAAAAAGTCCCTTCATTGCGATTCCTAATACATATACATACATAAATGTTCACTTATTTGCATCGAATGCGGTGAACTAAGGATCTTATTATAGCAGTAAATAAAAATAACAATGGAGAGATTTTAATAACCATGGAAAGATATTAATTTAAAGATAGTAATAAAATTATGATAACATAACCTAAAGCAAAAAACTAGCATTTTAGGGGAACTGCAAAAATAACTCACTTTTAGTTAACTTTAAGAAGTTAGCTATTAAAATAGCTGTGAAGCCATTGCTACTTGCTGTAAAAGCAAACATCGCTCACTACTTTTTGGTTGTTATGTCATGCAGAGGTATCCAACTCAGACTTTTTTCGGCCATCGCCATTGAAAAATAATCGAAAATTGTCAAATAGTGATGACTTGTTTGACAGCAACCAATAGTTAATTTGTTGTTATTGTTGTAGCGATAAGGTTGCTCCCCGATGTCTTTGGGGAGTGTTATCGATGTGATGGTCCTTTACCAGATACACATCCGGTACGCTCCGGTAACACAGCACCATTAAGGTGCTAGCCCGACCAAAGCGGGAACGATTTATATGGCCACATTAAACCTGCAGGCCATCATCCCTCCCTCCCCGCCCCCCAAGTTCCATGAGGAGCTTGGGTCATCAGAGCCTCGTCTGTTAGTGAAACAGGATTCGCCGCGGATAGGTGAGGTTGACAACTGCGTTTGGAGAAGCTGTATATTGCGCTGGCATCCTGAAGGGTTGCGCAACGACAGGCATAGCTACCGCGGGTATATTCTGACCCCCTAACCCGCTGGGGGAATAGCTAATTCGTAGTTAGCTTCCTTTTTGAGCGTACAACAGCGGACACGAAAATAGTAATTAAATTAATCTTTATTTATTTTCGATAATTAAACAAAGATACTTCTATTTATTTTGTAAATATAAAATTACAAATTAATCTCAAAAATGTTTTCCAACTTTTATTTGGAGTTTTTTGAATGAGTATGCAGCCTTGTAATCCAATCAAGTTTTTTCTAACAAAGTACAAGTTCTAGTTATCTCAAAAAACGAATTGATTTTTGAAAATTTTTTTAAAGTTGTTTAAGGTTTCCCCTATATAAATAACTAGCAGATCCGTCAGACGTTGTTCTGCCCCAAAGATGGTCTACATTAATTTTAATAAGCTTTTCCGTCTAACTCTGCTCCCTCACTCATCAACAGCTTCAATTTGATAACCATAATGTAAAAACACATCCTAGTGTTACCGTGATGCACGTTTTGGCCTATATCTCGAGAACCTTCACAAATAAGTATGAAAACTACCCTGTACTAAAGCACTCATCAGCAGCTTTCATTTGTTATCCATATTCTATAAACACATTCTAGGGGTACCCGCGTCCACGTTTTCGCTTATATCTCGAGAATCTAGTTACCCGCGGGTACGAAAAATACCCCGTATCAAAGTACTCATAAACAGCTTCCATTTGATACCCATATTGTACAAACATATGCCAGGATTACCCAGGTTCATGTTTTGATCTCAAGACCCTAGCCAGAACGGGATACAAATTATCCTATGTCTCCTGGTTCTAAGCTACCCCTCCACCAATTTTCAGCCAAATATGTTCATCCGTTCCTTCCTCTTCAATCACTCCTGATCTATTAAAAAAAGCGCATCAAAATCCGTTGCGTATTTTTAAAGGTTTAAGTATTCAAAGGGACATTGGGACAGAAAAAGCGACTTTGTTTTATACTATGTAGTGGTATACATCCACACATACCTATAACCTACGCCCGAAGTTAAATAACGCAGCGAATGCTATATATGTACGTATGTATGTGTCGCATCATGCCTCACTCAAGAGCAATTAGCGCGCACAGTTCACAGCGAACAACCATACAAACACATTTTTTGGTAAAAATGTTACTTTTGTTTAAACAATTTGGCTGATATAAGAAATGAATCAAGTATTTTTTTGATGCAGGTCGAAGGTAAATATTTCAAAGTTTTACTGAAAAGTAGAATTTTTTAAATCCATCCAAAACAAAAATTTTATGATTTTTTACTACATTTTGGCAATTTTCCACACCCGTATAATATATACCTTCAAATTATATTAACTGTACCATCTCACGTCGCTAAACTTTCAAATGCGAAAAACCGTTTTAAAATCGGAGCATTCTGTGTGAAGTTATGTGCATACATGGCATTTAGCGACTTTATTTCATAAGATTTTAGAAGATAAAACTATGTGCCCTTCGTATGGAAACAAATTTAAACAATTTTTCTTAAACTATCAAAAATTAAAAAAAAAAAATAAATTTAGCTTTCATAAAAATTAAATTTATTAAAAAAATTGCACTGCTATTTCCGTGCTAGCTACTGTATATAGATATACGTTTCTATGAACATTTACTATTTTTTCTACTTTTATGCTTCTGGCATGTGACGATAGTGTACTCCATACTATCTCATTATGACTTACACACTGTTTGTTTTTAATACCTTTACTAATTAGTAAGTATTAATTTCGACTAGTTTTAGGAAATTTCCTTTCATGTTTGTTTGTTTTATCTTTAGAAGTATATATTTGTTCTTTATGAAAATCATCACATTCTTTTTATAAATACGTAGTATACTATACATACACAAATGTGGTTCAATGCGAAAACGATAAAACAATAAATTGTTGTAAAGAAGAAACGTGCCGCATGAAATTATTGTGAAATAACAACACCTCATAGATCATTTCGATTATAAACCACATAAACTTCTTATCGAGTTGTAATCTGTATCGGTGTAAAGTTAGCGGTGAAAAATACCAGCAAATGTTGAAAATTTCACTGTCATAAAACATTGCATTGAAATTAACAATGGGCTTAGAAAAATGAATTAAAGTTAAAAAAGCCTGTCCCTATTCGTCCGAAAATTTTTTTGTTTAAAAAAAAATTTTTTTTTCGACGAAAATCCACTTTCCTAAAAAAAATTACTACTCAAATTTGTAGCCTTTTAACAAAATGTCGTAGTAAAAAATTAACTAATATAGAAGTCGTGATTTTTTTTCACATGTATATACATCTAGTTTTGCAACTAAAAAAACGCTCATGGAGAATTACAGATAGTAGTAGTGTAAGGAGTGATAGTTGAGACACGAACCTTTTAGGTCATAGTGTATAACGCATATCGAAATTGAAAGTGGAGACACACACTTTTTAGTTTTATTCGCAACAGTTTCATAAGTGTAAATAAAGTTATGCAATTAGCAGTCAGTCCATATAAAGTTAAAGTGCATATGTATATACGTGTAAAACAAAACACAGCTAATAAATATAGTCCACGGTCTGTAGGCAGTTTTAAGCACAGAAGAACACATGGAAAAATCATAGAAAAGTGGTAGTCAAATAGGGGATATTGCATTGAATAAACCAACGCAGAGTTTAGATCGCAAAGTGAAGGAACCAAAAAAACCCAATACGTGTGGAAACGTAAACTACAAGGCTTAAAATAGCAATTCACAAAGATTTTTGTAATTGTTTGCAAATAAGTTTGGCTTGATTCAAGAAGACCATGATAAGGATCTACTAACTGTATCACACGATCATGAAAGTTGTTAAAAGTTAGCAGCAAAAATAGCACTTTCGAGCAATGAAATGTAAGTGACGCTGCATTTAGCAATATACAAATGGTTTATTCACGTCACCGTAATTATCAGTTTAAACATTATTTCTTTCTAGGAAATTTTGTTTTTGTTATAGAGAATAAAATAACCACATAAACAGATAACCTGATGAGGCACACCATGTGAATAACCCAATAGATTGTAACAGCAGATGCTTCAAGACAACAGCGGAGCCTCCTGTTAGGTTTTTTTTAAGGAGAGAGTACGTCCACATTTTAAAAACCATATATGTATATGTATTAAGAAAATGTTTTCGAGCTTTTAAGAATTTTTCCATAAAATCTGAGCAAAAACATTGCAAGCGAAAAGCGAGTGAATTGCGAAACCGCTCTCACGGTAATTCGCGAACTACGTAGTGATTTATTTCGAGGCTCAACTTGTTGGAATGCAAATTATCGTATAAGAGTCCTAGTGCTGACATTGATATGAAATTACATTTGAAGTTGTAATTTTGTTTGGTTAGTATGGTTATCATTACTTATAGTCTTTGTTTCTAGTTTTAATTTCTCATCAAAATATGTGATTTAAAAAAATTTCATAAAAATGTGACATTTGCTCTCATTTCGCATTTGCTTATCTTAGCAAAATTTGTTTGTATTTAAATAGCTGTGGATATATGTACATATGTATGTATATTAGACCGGACCAAAAACAAAAAATGATAATTCTGTTTTAATTACCTTCGTAAACGCATTCATGTTAAAAACTACTAAACCTTACCAATACTTGTCTTATGTATTCCTTAGCAATAGTATTTTCATGAAACCATTCAGAAAACGATTTTTTAATCCAGTCTAATGTTCACAAAATTCTAGAAATTAATCCACATTTTATACTGATAATAAAGTAATTTCTGAAATCTCAGCCGATTCATGGATAGATAAGCAACCTCGTGAACTGTTGTGCAAAATTTTATTACTTTTACGTTAAATTTAAACTGAATAAAAAAAATAAATAAAAAATATTATTGTGTCTTGTGCTGGTATGTACATTTGTATGTATAACAAACAATGATCTATGCGACAATTTGCTATAAATATTTTTTGTCGTTGATTATACAATGCACTGTGTTTCGAGTTTGTAATTTTAAGGCTTTAGAAATAATGTTTATGTAATGCTTGGTTTTCATTAGGTCAAAATTACTGAAATCAAAAAAAAACCTGCCTGAAGTATACCAGCTAGTCAGTTGGGGTAAAAAAGCGCTTCCATCCTTTCACATAACTGATTCCAAGTCGATAAAGCAGTGTGCGGTAAAAACCGACGCTAAATGTTTGTTGTTCATTTATTTCAGAACTTATTTCGTTATTTGCCATGGTTTCACATGCTTTAGTATTATTTATTGACGGGACGTCTGTTGGCAAACGAAAATAATTTGCCAAAATGTGTTAGATTTATAACATTCTAGCAGACCCGTCCGACGTTGTTCTGCCTTAACTTTGGTGTATCTGTATAACTTTTAGGGAGTATTCTAGCTCCACCTCTTTCCACTTGTTTTCTTAACCTTATATTCCCTCCTCCCTCTGCCTTTGTCTTTCTCTTCGTCCCTTTCTTTCTTCCTGTCTTTTTCGTCACTTTTATCCCTATCGCTCTATTTTCGTCTAACACTATCTGCTTCTTTCTCCTTCTCTATAGTTCTTATTATTCTTCTCCATACTTTTGTCGAAGTCCCAGTTCCAGTTACAGTTCCAGTCACAGCCCAAGTCCCATTTTGTGTAAAAAAGTGTCGCAAATACTAATTTAGGTAAAGGGCTACCGTTATACCAAATTTTAAATAAATCGAACCATTAATATTGTTTATTTGAACAGATCGGTCATTGGTCCATTTCCTAAACAGAAACTTCACAAATAACTTTAGAAATAATTTGACAGTTATGTAGTCATCGTTTGAGTGGTTTTTAGTCACTGAACGTATAAAATGATATGCTCCGATAAAATCATATATATTAATATTTTCACTTCATACATTTTTATTTCCAACTAGCTTTACCCGGCATACGTTGTAACGCCCGAAATCGAATGGATGTTGCGTTATTTTTTCTGTTTAGTTTGTTGATAATTTAATTTATTGTTCTGTAAATGGAATTAAATTTTGTACGCCTATTTGGTGAAATTTTCTGTTAAAACATTTTATTCCTGTATCTTATTGTAATGCATGTGGGTACACAATAGTTTTGGTTTATTCGTTCGGTGCAAAGATAAACTAATTTTTTGGTGTTCCAACTCTAGAGCAAGCAACATATAGCTGGCCATGGGAAAAGCACGGACTCTATAAATTTAAGCCTGCAACAGTAAGCGATTGTCCTTGTGCTTTGTTGATTTTAATTGCAAAAGCAAGGCGTACAGGAAACTGTAAGCGCCTAAAATTGATTGGCAAATCTGTAGGAATCATTGGGATTCGTGGTATGAGCACATCTTCACATTTGCTTTTACCGCTGATGATTGTTGCTTTGATTACATTCGGCATTAACTTCTAAACGCAAAGTCTGGTTCCATTGCACAATTTTGATGGATTTAAATTCCGAAGAGCATGATTGGTGAGGCAATTTTCAAAGTTGATATATGCGCTGGCATTCCTTTTGATTCTAAAGAGTATAGAAATTCATTTGGATAATTCACAATTTTATCTTCATCTGTAACTGTGTCGATCGATTTATATTTCGGTTTTGAATGCGATCATTGATTTTGTTAACATGATCATTTTTGGGAGCTAAGATAGTTCGTTCGCATAGCCGAAAAACTAAAACATTTAAATTTAAAATTCTTAATTCTGAAATACGAAAAACTTTCGTGTTGAAAATTTGGTGATGATCGAAGTATGGCAAACACGTTTTCATAGGGAACCCACACACAGAATTTGATTTTTATAGAAGATGTAGATAGACTGAGGCTAAACAATTTTTTTAACTGCGGCAGATTACTAAACGTCCAAAAGGCAGCCAAACTCAACAATGCAGTCAAACTTTAGGTGTTAAAATAACTTAAGTTTGTGCGGCAGCCATAGTTTTTCCCCATTCCATATTTTACTGGAGGTTTTAGGACTTAACGTCACATAGCTCCTTACCAATTTTAATTATCCTACCTTTACGACATCCAGATATATGCAGTATAATATATTCCATTTGTATGGGGGGTGCCACGCTCCTTTTTTCCCAATTCCATATTTTCTTGGTGGTCTTATAACTCCTTACTGAATTTCAATGTTCTGTCATGTACATCTTCAAAGTTATGCAGTTGCAAAGATTCCATTTGTATGGGAGGTGCCACGCCCCTTTTATATATCGAAATTATTTTTAGCCTAAAACCTTCCCGTTGATCGAAGGAACTCCTAACCAAAATTTGGTGATGATTGAAGTGTGGGAAATACGTTTCAATAGCGAACACACACACACACACACAGAATTTGATTTTTATATATATAGATTATACATTTTCTGCACATATGCTGCAGAACTTGTATAGGAGAAATACTTATATTTGACCCTCTTTCAACAAGGTAACTTATTATATTGACATTCGTATTCCATTTTAAATAGATTGTGAAATAAATAAACACAAAATTTTAGCGTGCGCTTTGACCACGAACTGCTTTACCGACATCGAGTCAGTGCTAACGCTTTTAGCGCCAACTGACCGGGATGCCAGGTTGAGGCAGTTTTGAATGTTACTCATTTTGACCTAAAGAAAACCATGCACTAGAATTTGCACAGTTTTGGCTGTTTATTTCTGTTTTGCAACACTCGTAAAAACATAGGTCTGGGCGGAGCAATGGTATGCGGTTATGTTATATTTTAATAAATTTGTAAAAACTCTTAATTTAAAATTATTTTTAAACACTTTTCCGTTAGAATTACATCAATGAAATCACTTGGGGATATTGTAATTCTCAGATTTGTAGCTTTTCAATTTCTGTAAGAAAAATTGTAGTTAAAGTTCGTATATGTCTAACCAGACCTAAAAAGGTTCAATTTCTAAACGTACTTTCCGAAGTAACATCATACTGTTGTTGTTGTTGTTGTAGCGATTAGGTTACTCCCCAAAGGCTTTGGGGAGTGTTATCGATGTGATGGTCCTTTGTCGGATACAGATCCGATACGCTCCGGTAACACAGCACCATTAAGGTGCTGGCCCGACCATCTCGGGAACGATTTATATGGCCACATTGAACCTTCAGGCCATCCCTCCCTCCCCACCCCCAATTTCCATGAGGAGCTTGGGGTCGCCAAAGCCTTGTCTGTTAGTGAAACGGGATTCGCCGCTCGAAGGTGAGGTTGACAATTGGGTTGGAGAAGGTATATATATCGCGCTAGACAACCCCTTGAATCCCAGTAACGTCATACTAAAAGGCGGCAGTTAATTTTGTTTACATCCTAGTTTGTCCAATACGCAATCTTTGTATCACTACTGTGTTGAATTTAAGACGATTACAGTAGACTTGGAAACCAATTATTTCAGAATTTATTATTATTTTTATTCTATTCCACATGCAAAAGGGTCAATATTTGTCAAAACTATTTTTTAACTCATTAAATTCATAAATGATATCAAAGGATGAAGCATATACACTAATATAACTATATATACTTACTAACAAATGCATTGTAAGCCCATTTACTTTAGATTCATTAGTGTTACGTTTTACATAAAAACAGCTCAAGTAACTTCACTACTCTCTGTCTTAGATACCAAATTGCAAAATATATGCAGGTCTACATGTGTCAGGGTAAAATATAAAGTAGTTTCTGCAACATTAACTATTTTCGAAAATATTATTTAGATCCCAAAAGTAGTAAGTATTTGAAAATTTGTGAACCTTTTGGGTGTTGTAGTAAAAGTATGAACTCCATATTTTATTTTCTGCCTCTGACGCGTTTCGATGCATTATAGTGTCTTCGTTGGGCAATATTTTTTACTCTGCCGTTGCCTGGAATGTTATATGCTCTTGCGAACTGTAAGAGACTGTAAGTACTGTAGCGCTTTTTTGGGAAATTCTTAATTACCATGCACCTTTTATTATCGTGAAAATCGCTGAATTGTCGAATAAATAACTCAAGTACTCAGTACAACAAAATGCCCTTTAATTGCAATACTACTGTGGTCGTGGTACTTTCCAATTAAATTACTCACGTACTTCACTTATAGCATGTTAAAATCAAACTGATTGACAATCCCTTAGCTTGCGCTGATTTGTTCTCTCAGTTACCTTGTTCGAGTATTTCTTCTAGGGGTCTCGACTTTTTGCAAACAGTCCCTTCTTGTATATATTTCTCTTTGCGTAAATAATGCTATCTTCGCTCTTAGCTGATTCTCTGTTACTGTTTTTCCTCTTTCTTCTCTCTTACCTACTGATTACATGTGTTTAAAATATATTATTGCTGTTGTTGTGCATTTATTTACTGGCAGCATAGTGATGTGTCGACTGCTAATTTTCGCCACAGTACAGTTTTAAAGTACATACATACGTTTGTAAGCAGCATTGCTGTTTAAATAGTTTGATAAGGATATGTAACTTAAAAAATGGTCTCATAAAAACAACTAGGTATTTATTTTCACGACAAGTACTTGAAAAATATTTATACATATGTACATATATGCAGAAGTATATTCGAACCAAAGGCGCTGAGATATATGCATATTAGGGTGGTACTAATAAAAATTAAATTAACGGCCTTTTCTTCCATACCACTTCACATGGTGAGGCTGAAAAAAGGACCACCCTGCTTAAGTAGTTAATGAAAATGAAATGGTATATTAAGTATTTCACGAATCTCGAAATTGTAAGTCCTTAAAGGATAAGAAATAGGCCCACCAATTTATTTATTTATGTATTTATTTACGGTCTTGTAGACCTAAATTAGGTACATGTATGTATGAGATCATTATCTAAATGATAGTGCTCTGCAATAGTTATATAATAATTTCTTAAATTTATTGATATTTTAACATTGTTTTATTTCACATGGTAGTTCGTTGTATTCTCTCAATCCCTCGTAGTATATATTATTCTTTTCGAATTCTGATCGAACAGCTGGCAGACGAAAGTTATTTCTGTTTCTTGTGTGGTAATCACGAACCTCGTTTTTATATGTTACTCGGTCATTTAAATATTTCGGCAGGTTGCCTAGTTTCATGTTATGTATAAATTTAAGGTGTAGTATACTATGAGTTGCTTTACACTCAGCCAATTTAAACTTTCTAACATTTCATGTATTGGGGTATCGTATCGTTTTTTAAGAATAACCCGCATTGCTTTATTTTGTTTCACCTGTAGCTTTGTAATGTTCGAGTTGGCTAACATGAATAAAATCGTATGGCAGTATATGAAATGATGTTATATAAACCATAATTTTATAATATTTGCTGACGTGCTTGCATGTTCGGAACGTAAATCCAATTTTTTTTTTTTGATATTTTTGCCTCTGTATATTTAAGATGCTCATCGAACCAAGGTTTCTCATCTATTATAATTCCTAGGTATTTGATTTCATTGACTTTTTGTATGGTACTGTTTGCTATTTTCAAGGCTATATTATTTTCTTCGGCATGCTTTATTCTCATGATCATCCATTTCGTTTTGTCAATATTTATTTTAAGCTTATTTTGGCACAACCAGTTATATACAGCATTCAAGTCCGCTTGCATTTTAGACATAGCTTCTATCTCCAATAAGCCTATCGAAACTATCAAGTTGACGATCTGAGTGGATTTAGCAATGTCCGTCTGTTTGAACGAAGACTAGTCCCTCAATTTTTGAGATATCTTGATGAAATTTGTCAGCGTGTATATTTTTGATGCCTAATGAGAGATTGGTCGGAACCGACCGGATGGGAACACTATAGCATATATTCAACCGATTTTTCGGAATAGAGGTTTTTTTGTCACATATTCCTCAATTTATCAGATAGAAGCTTCAAATTTCACTAAATGCTTTCGTATACGGCACATTTTGTCGTATGGAAAAAATCGTAGTGATCGGTCGTATATATAATATATATCCCCTATAACCGTTTGTTTAAATAAGAAGCTTTTCGTAGTTTCTGCCATATTTTGACAGCCAGAAACTTCATATGTCATCAAATATTTACGTATACGTCATATACTGTTTAGATAAGTGATTCATGGTCATATCTATCTCATGCAGAAAACAAGAAATGTGAAACTTTGCGTGAGGATTACCGATCTATTTGAATATAATGAATGGGATAAGATTATTGCTCAGCTCCATTCATGAAAGGTATGAAGTCTTCGGCGCAGCCCAGGACAGGCCCATCCCTACTTGTTGCAAATATATATATGGCACAAATCTGTGAATTACTTTAGCCAGGAACTTAGTGAGACATGTTAAAGAACTGATTATTAGTTTGTTGAAGTGCATGACATTCCTGGTATTTGGGTTGTACAAAAGTATCCATTAAAGAAGGCCAGCTGAATATAAACACTATTCGAAGCATATTAAACCAACCAGACGTCGTTAACAAAATATAACAGTTTTAGTTTATTCTTCTAATTTGCATATTGGTTGCTAGAGATTTTTTAAATTTCGTGAATGAAATGTATTCTACGAGAGAATTACTTTCTAGTATGAAAACATTCCTAAGAAAGATCTACATTCGCTAGATTATACCAAATTTCTCATGGTAAAAACTAGTTTGGTCCTACTGTGTTTTGTATATTTGTCTACTGTGCAGTTTTCCTCCCATACAAGTACATCCCTTGCAAATAGATCTGGAAGTTGTTCTAGCTGCATGAAATGAACTCCTAAACCATATTTTTTAGGTAAGAGATTGCAATGCATTAGCCATGTGTTTGCCATATAGGAGCCGTCAGGGGTGGAACAACTTTTGATTACTTAGGTCTTACAAATATGCAATAAGTCTTTGGGCCAGTTATTGCCTATATGTTCTTTATGGACCAATGTTGCCGAAAAGACACTTTAATGCTATAGGCACTCAATAAGGCTATCAATAAGCCAGGGTCCACCACCTTGTTTGAAAAGATCTTCTAAAAATTTTCAATACTTACTTACTTGATTGGCGCTTAACCCTTTAAACGGTTATGGTCGTCCAACAAGGCGCGCCAGTCGCTTCTTCGCTCTGCCAACTGGCGCCAATTGGTCACACCAAGGGAGCTTAAATCGTTCTCCACCTGGTACTTCCAGCGAAGTGGGTTCCGCCCTCTTTCCTGCTTCCATAGGCGGGTTCCGATAAAAACACTTTCTTAGCCGGAGCGTCGTCTTTCAATAGCATAACAAGGCCTTGCCAGCGTAGCCGCCGCGTATAGGTCCATAAATCTATCGAATAAATTTTCTCTCGAACACTCCCAGGCCGCTTCATCTGATGCTGTCGTGGTCCGTGCTTCTGCACCACATAGCAGGACGGGTACGATAAGCGACTTGTAGAGTATGATTTTCGTAAACTTTTCAATTACCTACCTAGTCCAAAGTAGCATTTATTGGCAAGAGTGATTCTTCGCTGGATTTCAGAGCTAATTTTGTTGTTAGTGTTAATACTGGTTCCCAAATAAACGAAGTCTTTCACTATTTCGAAATTATGGCTGTCAAAGCGCATATGCGCTGACTCCTTGCTCGATGACAGCCATCAACCCCACCTTTCCCGCTTCTTTTTGCAGTTTGGAACAATTTTCAATAAGTGATTCAAAATATACGCCTAGTTCATTGAAAGAATGTCCTTAAGATTGCAGTAAAATTAAGAGTTATTGGAAAAAATAAGCAAATCGTATATGGCATCACCGTGAAGGGAAAACTATTCGGTATTCGCCTATATGTCGTGTGAGCGCAGCGAAAATCCCGTGCATCCCTGCGCGGTCGCCCGGATGAACAGGGAATCGATATACTGACTCTGAATTAGAAGGTGCACGAATTGATTAACGTTTTGATGATGCTAAAGGGCACTTCTAGAAATCAATAGAAGTTTTCGGTATATCAGACGGCTATACTTCTAAGCACTTAGATGAATGCGTTAGTTACCCTAACGACCAGGGAGTCAAACGCAAGGTTTTGTTAGGATGACTTCAAGGCCCTGAAGGACATAAACTTAATGAATAAGTAGATCAATTTGCCAAATAGAGTGCTCTACCAACATTTTATAGCTCAAAGCTTTACTGTGGACTAACCAAAGCTCGCACGACTGGAACACAATTAAGTTGAGGCAACATTGGATTTATTGCCTTGGGAAAAAAGTATAAGCCTCACTTGTTGTTTTATATAGATATATAGAGAGGACAAATAACTCTCACTGGGTACTATACGGGACACTGTAGCTTGCGCAATTATATAAGTAAGATAAGGTTCTCCGATATGCAACCCTGTCGGGTTTGTGAACTGGTTTCCCAAGTGGTATAACCTCATTTCGTTTATTTTATGAAATGATAAGCCTGAGGAGATATCCGTAACATAATAAGAAAATCGTAAATAGGCATAAGGCGGGGGTTTGTGAAGACAATAATCACGATATGCTCTCAAGGGTGCACCATCAGTGAAAGCTAAATATTTTGTTGTTCATTGTTCAAAAGTTTTTGTTTTTGTTTTTATGATTTTTCCGGTCAATTTTTTTTTGTAGATTTTTGTTGGTAATAGGCTTTTTTGACCAATCGTTTCTTAATTGCAAATAAAGATATTTATTTAAATTTTTCCACCTAACGTTTCGCTAGACTTCCTAGCATCATCAGAGGTGATCTAATTTATTAACAACAATAAAGATAAAAATATTTACATTAATTCATGGTATAAAGATTACATTAATTTATATATATAAATTTACTTTATATATGTAACGAGAACAACACTAACATTGATTTATATACGTACAAACATAGACAACACTTACGTAATATATTTGTTATTTAAATATTAAAACTAAAAGCATTAGTACCATTTAACATTGGTATCATTGTCATACTGATTCTTAACTATAAACATAAAAGGTAAACAGCTCCTATATTTTGTGTGTCCTCTTTCTTGTTTATCGTATTTGCCCGTTTTTCCAATATTCTCAGACGTTTTTGTTTTTATTTATTTGGGTTAGCCTATTTTGACGAATTTATGTGGCCGTTCGGTATATTTACGAGCACGAGGCACTAAAATGGTTGACAACACAGATGTCATTGTTATTTTATAAAATATTTCTTAGTTAAGCGTTGCACCTGAAAATTGACATGCTGTAACACTAGACAACGTGAAAATGGAAAATTAAAAAAAAAACAAGTAAGGAAGGCTAAGTTCGGGTGTAACCGAACATTACATACTCAGTTGAGAGCTGTGGAGACAAAGTATGGTAAAATCACCATGTTGTAAACAGAACCTAGGGTAACCCTGGAATGTGTTTGTATGACATGAGGATCAAATGGAAGGTATTAAAGAGTATTTTAAGAGGAAGTGGGCCACAGTTCTATAGATGGACGCCATTTAGGGATATCGCCATAAAGGTGGACCAGGCCTGACTCTAGAATTTGTTTGTACGATATGGGTATCAAATGAAATGTGTTAATGATAATTTTAAAAGGGAGTGGGCCTAAGTTCTATAGGTGGACGCCTTTTTGAGATATCGCCATAAAGGTGGGCCAGGGGTGACTCTAGAATTTATTTTGTACGATATGGGTATCAAATGAAAGGTATTAATGAGTATTTTAAAAGGGCGTGGGCCTAAGTTCTATAGATGGACGCCGTTTCGAGATATCGCCATAAAGATGGCCCACGGGTGACTCTACAATTTGTTTGTACGATATGGGTATCAAACGAAAGGTGTTAATAAGTGTTTTAAAAGGGAGCGGGCCTTAGTTCTATAGGTGGACGCCTTTTCGGAATATCGTTATAAAAGTGGACCAGGGGTGACTCTAGAATGCGTTTGTACAATATGGGTATCAAATGAAAGGTGTTAATGAGTATTTTAAAAGGGCGTGGGCCTTAGTTCTATAGGTGGACGCCTTTTCGAGATATCGCCATAAAGGTGGACCAGGGGTGACTCTAGAATTTGTTTGTACGATATGGGTATCAAATGAAAGGTGTTAATGAGTATTTTAAAAGGGCGTGGGCCTTAGTTCTATACGTGGATGCCTTTTCGAGATATCGCCATAAACGTGGACCAGGGGTGACTCTAGAATTTGTTTGTACGATATGGGTATCAAATGAAAGGTGTTAATGAGTATTTTAAAAGGGCGTAGGCCTTAGTTCTATATGTGGACGCCTTTTCGAGATATCGCCATAAACGTGGACCAGGGGTGACTCTAGAATGTGTTGGTACGATATGGGTATCAAATTAAAGGTATTAATGAGGGTTTTAAAAGGGAGTGGCCCTTAGTTGTATACGTGAAGGCGTTTTCGCGATATCGACCAAAATTTGGACCAGGGTGATCCAGAACATCATCTGTCGGGTACCGCTAATTTATTTATATATGTAATACCACGAACAGTATTCCTGCCATGATCCCAAAGGCTTTTGATTTCGCTCTGCAAAACTTTTTCATTTTCTTCTACTTAATATGGTAGGTGTCACACCCATTTTACCAAGTTTTTTTCTAAAGTTATATTTTGCGTCAATAGACCAATACAATTACCATATTTCATCCCTTTTTTCGTATTTGGTATATAATTATGGCATTTTTTTCATTTTTCGTAATTTTCGATATCGAAAGAGTGGGCGTGGTCATAGTCGGATTTCGGCCATTTTTTACACCAATACAAAGTGAGCTCAGATAAGTACGTGAACTGAGTTTAGTAAAGATATATCGATTTTTGCTCAAGTTATCGTGTTAACGGCCGAGCGGAAGGACAGACGGTCGACTGTGTATAAAAACTGGGCGTGGCTTTAACCGATTTCACCATTTTCTCACAGAAAATAGTTATCGTCCTAGAATATAAGCCTCTACCAAATTTCACACGGATTGGTAAATTTTTGTTCGACTTATGGCATTAAAAGTATCCTAGACAAATTAAATGAAAAAGGGCGGAGCCACGCCTATTTTGAAATTTTCTTTTTTTTTTTTGTATTTTGTTGCACCATATCATTACTGGAGTTGAATGTTGACATAATTTACTTATATACTGTAAAGATATTAACTTTTCTTTTAAAATTTATCTTTAAAAATTTTTTTTTTAAAAGTGTGCGTGGTCGTTCTCCGATTTTGCTAATTTTTATTAAACAGACATATAGCAATAAGAGTAACGTTCCTGCCAAATTTCATCATGACATCTTCAACGACTGCCAAATTACAGCTTGCAAAACTTCTAAATTACTTTCTCTTAAAAGTGGGCGGTGCCACGCCCATTGTCCAAAATTTTACTAGTTTTCTATTCTGCGTCATAAGTTCAACTCACCTACCAAGTTTCATCGCTTCATCCATATTTGGTAATGAATTATCGCACTTTTTCGATTTTTTGAAATTTTCGATATCGAAAAAGTGGGCGTGGTTATTGTCCGATATCGTACATTTTAAATAGCGATCTGAGATGAGTGCCCAGGAACCTACATACCAAATTTCATCAAGATACCTCAAAATTTACTCAAGTTATCGTGTTAACGGACAGACGGACGGACATGGCTCAATCGAATTTTTTTTCGATACTGATGATTTTGATATATGGACGTCTATATCTATCCCGATTCCTTTATACCTGTACAACCAACCGTTATCCAATCAAAGTTAATATACTCTGTGAGCTCTGCTCAACTGAGTATAAAAACTTGGAAAGCGTCAATGAAAAATATACCAAACTCGAACATAGCCAACTTTCAGCATCAACTAAAAAACCATCTAAATTTAGACAAATACACATATACACACACATATTCATATATGTATGCCATGCCAGCTTTTAAATTATGTGTGAGCTTGAAATTCAATTAGAAATAACAACAAGTGGTAAATGTATTGTATGGAAACAAATTTGTTGATGAGCCACATAAATAACAATTGTGGCAGTTTTGCCGCCAGGAAATGGTAGTCCATGGACCGACTCTTCGCACAGTAATGCTTCTATTGTGTTCACTTTGGTGGAATTTATTTTAGTTGCAGATTTTTATACCCAACTCACAATAAGAAAGTGCAAGTGCACCTACACGTTCGGTAAGATTTGGTAAAGTAGGTGCTTGCCTTACAGGGCCAACGGTCTTAGATTATAGTAGATATCACTGTGTCAGTTTTCTTACCCGAATGCATTTGCATTAAATTTACTGCAATTTTGTGGAAAACTTAGAACTGCAGTACCGAAGCAATTTTGAAGATACTGCAGTTTTTCCATTGGTAAAGCCAATATACCGCCGTTTGTGTCTTACGTATATTGTGAAGAGTGAATGTGTAATGGTGAAGTTCAATGTGTTACCCATGGGTTAAAATTAATTTTCCCATAACATACACAATGGGAGCACAAGTGTGCTATGGAATATAGACCCCTGGTGCTCATCGAGCTTGAAGTTAAAGCACAGTAAAGATAACATCACCAGAAACAAATATTTTCGGGCTTTTTAAGAGGAGCTTCGTCGGCTTCCACCGTTAACCACCGATAAGACAAGTTATTATTTGATTATCGGCTTCTTATCGATAGCGAATTATAATCATCGAGCTATCGGCTTGTTATCACCCAGTCATCGACTTCTTATTGGTTTCTTAGTGACCTGTTATCGACGGGTGACAGAGGTAACATCGATATTAAAGTTGTATAGGTATCTATTTAATCATAAACCGATGAGTTTTCGATAACAAAGCCATAACACGCGGATAAGGAAAAAATCTAATAACTTTTCGATATCAATTGGATAACTTTTTGAAAACTAATTGGCAACTTTTCCATGACAAATCGAAAACTTTCCGATAACACTGCGATAGCAAATCTGTAACTATTTGATAACAAATAGATTTTGTGACAACATTTCTATAACTACTCGATTGAAAATCGATAATTTTTTAAAAATAAATCGATAAAAAACCGACCACAAATTGATAACAGCTCGATAACAAATCGATAACCCATCGGCAACAAACCGTTAATCGGTTTCGGCCTTAGTTTTGACTTCTAATCTTTATCTTTATACCTACCTGTCATGAAATAAAATGGTATATTATGTTTGGTTCGAGATCGAAAATTGCAAGTCCTTAATAAAGGAGAAGAGGGTTTTTTTATTTTTATTTTTTTTTACGAGGAGGAAGCATCGACTTAAACCACACTAAACCTCCTACCGTCAGAGTACCATTTACCCTCCGGTACTACAGACAAGTATTCCGTCGAGAATAAGTTGAGCACTAAGCTCTACGTCTGTCGGTGTCACGTTGCTGTACTCTGATAGTCCCGTGACATAGTTAAAGCTGGGACTGGCACACCCTGCCTACTACCCCACTTGTTACACGGCCGGTGCGTTCAACTATTTGCATTGTAGGCTCTTTTTAGGGAGAAGAGGTAGACTAAGCAATAAGTACACCGAAATGTTCAAGACGATAAGCTGAGTTGATTTAGCTAAGTTCGTTAGTTTGTTTGAGCACAAACGAGTGGTAAGGTGCTACATTTTGCTGTTTGATCAAACATTTGTCGGAACCAACCAGATAACACCACTATAGCAGAAGACTTTCGCCATTCATTCCTCTTTTCAAAAGTTAAAACCTCAAATTTTTTCTAGATGCTAATGTGTGTGGCAAGTATTGTTGTCTGAAAAAAAAGGTTTAAATCGGTCGTATATATAATAAAGGTAAATCTTATAAAACCGATTGTTCAGAGAGGTTTCGTAGTTTCTTTCCCATTTCAATAGCTACGAACTTGAAACTGTACGGAAGGCGTGTGTATATGGCATGCATAGTTGTCTGAAGATCGTCAAGGTCGGTAGCGCAAAAAATATATATTCCACACAACTGATTTCATATTGATAGCAAGAACAATGAAACTTCGTTTGGGGATTGCCAATCATTAAATTATTAATCAGATTATTGTTTCATTTCATGAAAGGTATGAGGCTTTCGGTAGAGCTAAAGACATTCCCGTCCTTACTTGTTTCCTTTTCATTCCATACTTGCCATGCCTTGATTATACTCAGCTGAGCACAGCTCACAGAATATATTAATTTTGTTCGCATAACGGTACCCCGTAACGACATAAATTAATCGAGATAGATATAGACTTCTATATAACAAAATGATCTGGGCGAAAAAGAAATTATTTAATAATTTGGGAAAAATTTAAACAACGTGACATCAGGACGGACAAGGCGACAGCTGTTTCGATTATACCTTGTAAACCTCTTCAAAGCCTTTTCTTTTTACGACAGTTGAAATGGTTACAAATGCATTCAGCTTCGTCATGCCTTAGTTGTTGTAAAGTTTTTCCCTATTGCCTTCTTTCGCATATATTATCTTCTACACACCACATAATTCGTATGTAGATATGTGTTGAAGTTATGCATGTTTGTAAGGCGGTTTTTCAGAGAAACTTGGTACTTGTTGTTGTTTTTGTTCTACTTATAGAACTACAATGAATTAACCAAATGTTGTCTACTTATATGAGTTAACCGGGGATTGCCCATATCGCTTTAAATGTATGAACATTTATTTCAAGCAATTTTTAATTTTTATAATTTATTTAATAATTTGGGAAAAATTTAAACAACGTGACATCAGGACGGACAAGGCGACAGCTGTTTCGATTATACCTTGTAAATCTCTTCAAAGCCTTTTCTCCCGGGAGTGGGAGTCGAACTCGCACTCCTACGATAGTTGAAATGGTTACAAACGCATTCAGTTACGTCATGCCTTAGTTGTTGTAAAGTTTATCCCAATTGCCTTCTTTCGCATATATTATCTTCTGCACATCATATAATTCGTATGTAGTTATGTGTTGAAGTTATGCATGTTAGTAAGGCGGTTTTTCAGAGAAACTTGGTATTTGTTGTTGTTTTTGTTCTATTTATAGAACTACAATGAATTAACCAAATGTTGTCTACTTATATGAGTTAACCGGGGATTGCCCGTATCGCTTTAAATTTATGAACATTTATTTCAAGCAATTTTTAATTTTAATGAACAGATTTACAGTGTATAATCGAAACAGATGTCGCCTTGTCCGTCCTGATGGCACGTTGTTTAAATTTTTCCCAAATTATTAAATAAATTTTAAAAATTAAAAATTGCTTGAAATAAATGTTCATACATTTAAAGCGATACGGGCAATCCCCGGTTAACTCATATAAGAAAAAGAAATTAATATTTAGCCATGTCCGTCCGTCCATCTTTTCGATATCGAAAATTTCGAAAAACCGAAAAAGTGTGATAATTCATTACCAAAGACGGGTAAAGCGATTAAACTTGGTAGGCGTGTTGACCTTATGACGCAAAATAGAAAATTATTAAAATGTTGGACAATGGGCGTGGCACCGCCCACTTTTAAAAGAAGGTAATTTAAAAGTTTTTCACGCTGTAATTTGGCAGGTGAGTATGAAATGTTCGGTTACACCCGAACGTAGCCTTCTTTACTTGTTTTTTTTCTGTTTTTGTAACTGCAGTTACTCTTATATTCCATATTCCCCCATAGAGCATACCACTTCCAAGACTACGCTTCCGCTTATACTTATGCTTACATGCTATACTCCCCTATATCGTGAGCAAAGGTATTCACACGTCATAATTATGTGAAATTTCTTATTGTGAAATAAAAACTATTTTACCATGTCAACTGAATTTAAGATCACCCTTACATTGGTAGAGATTGGATTTTCGCACTTGGTGCAGTGGTCCAATTTTCAGAATTTACCTATTCTGAAAAGCATTATATATGTTTGTGGTAGGGTGTAACTTGGCAATTGATTTTAAAACTAAGAGCTTAAAGGAAATATTGTAATTGCATAACATGAAACATTTACATACTTAAATATGCGCTGGGTTAAAAAGTTTATGGAATTTGTGCGATGCTGACCGAGCTTAGATACTTCCACACTGATTTATATTGGTAACTTTTTCGCTATAGCCATACGCTTTCCCGCAACTTTTCCCTATTCAAATATTTTCGTTAAATTTTTTTTATAAATAGCAGCTTTATTTCTGGCAGATTCTCTACTAATAGAGCAATTGCAACGATTTAAGTAGATTCGCCACGCATTCACAATCAAAGCGCATGCCTACTGAGAAATAAAAAATATACAGATGCCGGTATTCTATCTATTCATCATGGTATATATGTATGATGAATTTCATATCAAAT
This sequence comes from Eurosta solidaginis, assembly GCF_040869045.1. Taxonomy (NCBI): domain Eukaryota; kingdom Metazoa; phylum Arthropoda; class Insecta; order Diptera; family Tephritidae; genus Eurosta; species Eurosta solidaginis. The sequence continues at coordinate 143,486,891 of NC_090322.1, forward strand.
CCAATATGCGTTGAACCCGACCCCCTCAGAATTTGATGAAATTTTGCATGGGGTTACATCTTGCCCACCCAAACACAACCTCATTTTTAGAAATTGCATTTTCGAAAAATTGTGGGCGTGGCAAGGTATCGAAATATCCGAAAATATTAGAAAAATGACGATAATAGGTACATTTAAAGTGTGATTACTACGGAATGGCTTTACCGATTTCAAAGATCTTCATACCATTAGAAAGGTATTGAAATAAGCTTTCGAAAAAATACACTGTAAACATTTTTAGTACACTGAAAAAATTTTTTTTTTAAATAAAATTTAAAACTGAAAAAACACTTCAAAGATCAAGCGATTTTGAAAAATAAAATTTTATTTTAGAAAGGTCTATTTAATATATATAACATATCTGAAAACTAAAATGGGATTTTTTTTTTTTTAATTTTTTTAAGTAAATACATCTTTTGGTTACTTTCTCATATTTGGATATCACGCGTAAATTAATCAACCAATTTGAAAAATTTTTATACCGTTAGAAAGGTATTAAAATCACCCTTGAAAACATATACTGTAAAGATTCTATATTACACTGAAAGAAAAAAATTAAAAATTTTTTTTTTTCAAACTGGGAAAACACTTCAAAGACCAAGCGCTTAAAAAAAAATTTTTTTTAGAAAGGTAGATTTAATATATATAACATAACTGAAAACTAGAAGGGTGTTTTTCTTTCTTTTTTTTAAATTTATTTAAGTAAATGCATCTCTTGGTTACTTTCTGATATTTTGATATCACGCGTAAACTAACCAACCGATTTCAAAAATTTTTATACCGTTAGAAAGGTATTAAAATCACCTTTGAAAACATATACTGTAAAGATTCTATATTACACTGAAAAAAATTTTTTTTTTTATTTTTTTCTACATTTTTTTTTCAAACTGGGAAAACACTTCCAAAAACCAAGCGATTTAAAAAAAATTTTTTAGAAAGGTCGATTTAATATAAAAACTAGAATGGTGTTTTTTTTCTTTTAAAAAAATTTATAAGTAAAACCATCTCTTGTTAACTTTTTTTTTATTTTGCTATTATTGTGTGACAAAAATGGTACCTAGCTATACTTTGGAAGTTATACAGATACAGATACTATGACTAAGTATTCTAATAGATTCGAACAAGAATCGTATTATCAAATTTTTCAGACACTCACAATAAATAGACATACACTTGATAAAGTTAATTTTTTATTTTTATTTATTTAGATTTAATATACAACTTTGCGCAGCTCATACTGCTGACTTTCGGAATATTTGCTTACTTACTAGTTTGTTCAGGTAAACTACGCCTGTCCATGCTAGAGCGTTTGACGTCCGAAAACTTTGTTTTATTTTTTTGTATATCTTTGCTAACTTTTAACAATTCGTAAGATAAATCATGCCCAAAAATGTCTTTAATTTCCTTAGATGTCATGGTGTTTGGTAATAGAGATAATATTTTTTGCTTATCCAAATTATTTGAGCAGTTTTCGATTTGATATTTCATGTTCTCCAAAATTTGTTCGTAGTAAGCTTTGATCTTCTTTAGGTCTTCTGATAAAGTTGACAGTGAACCACCTCCAAGTGAATCCGAAATACTTTCCGCAATTTGCTGTGTTTTTTTTTGCAGTATGAATCCCTTTCTAAATATTTTCGTTTCATTGGCGATGGATGGCTTCCAAGATGAGGAATAACATGCTTATTTATATTGTCGACGAGTTCGTTGCGTTCGAGTGATTTAGTATAGCTGCTGCATGTTGGAACTTCCTTATATTCTTGATACAATTCACCGCTAGTCAAGATTTCTTGTGCCTCTTCACTTTCCGTTTCAGTAGAATGCTGATTATCAGCAATCTTGATAGCATCCTTAAGTTTAAAGCGACAACTTTCGCAAATACGGCAACGATGAATGTCGGAGACTGCTGGAAAATGCTCAGATATCAGTGCTGCTTCATTTAAGCTAATGTTTCGAAGTTGAGAGGAACATTTTCTTGATAGCTGCACACATCTGTATTTATTAGTTGATTCCATATCAATGCCTAGTTTCGTTCTGGTCTGTGTCTATCCGTTGTGTTGTTTTTTATAGTCCATGGGTGCTGTGGCAGGTAATGTCAATCTATGTGTCCGTGGTAGGTAACGTTAATATGCGTGTGTGTGTGCGCGGTAGTGATACGTCCGAATTGTTACCTTTTCCAAGGGTTGTTTTTGTAGGTATCTAGACATACCGCTTGTTAGCTAAGCGGTAGGTTGAGGTAGGTAGAAATCGGTGATTTTTGCCGTTTGGTAAATTTTTCGTTTTTGCTTGTTCATTGTTACGTGTTTGGTTGCTGTACCTTCTGGCTTGTGCTGTTTTTTGTAAACTAGTTTTAAGGGTTCAAATATTTCGTCAGAGATAGTGTTGGTTTGTTCGTTTATTATCCTGCCGTCAAATGTTTTTAACTTGTATATCTCCATGTTCTCAAGTACATTGAGCCGCCGACCTTTTCCTTGTACGTGAAGTATTCGAGCCGTTGTTTTGATGTTAGCTGGTGTGCACCCCACTGGAATAAAAATTGTTTACAGTGTATTTTTTCAAAGGTGATTTTAATACCTTTCTAACGGTATAAAAATTTTTGAAATCGGTTGATTAGTTTACGCGTGATATCAAAATATCAGAAAGTAACCAAGAGATGCATTTACTTAAATAAATTTAAAAAAAAAAAGAAAAAAACACCCTTCTAGTTTTCAGATATGTTATATATATTAAATCCACCTTTCTAAAAAAATGTTTTTTCTTTTAATCGCTTGGTCTTTGAAGTGTTTTCCCAGATTGAAAAAAAAATTTAGAAAAAAATTAAAAAAATTTTGTTTCTTTCAGTGTAATATAGAATCTTTACAGTATATGTTTTCAAAGGTGATTTTAATACCTTTCTAACGGTATAAAAATTTTTCAAATTGGTTGATTAATTTACGCGTGATATCCAAATATGAGAAAGTAACCAACAGATGCATTTACTTAAAAAAATTAAAAAAAAAAAAACCATTTTAGTTTTTAGATATGTTATATATATTAAATATACCTTTCTAAAATAAAATTTTATTTTTCAAAATCGCTTGATCTTTGAAGTGTTTTCTCAGTTTAAAATTTTATTTAAAAAAAAATTTTTTTTCAGTGTACTAAAAATTTTTACAGTGTATTTTTTTGAAAGCTTATTTCAATACCTTTCTAATGGTATGAAGATCTTTGAAATCGGTAAAGCTATTCCGTAGTAATCACACTTTAAAAGTACCTATTATCGTCATTTTGCTAATATTTTCGGATATTTCGATACCTTGCCACGCCCACAATTTTTCGAAAATACAATTTCTAAAAATGAGGTTGTGTTTGGGTGGGTAAGATGTAACCCCATGCAAAATTTCATCAAATTCGGAGGGGGTCGGGTTCAAAATGTACGTTTTTTTCAGCCTTTGATATGAAATTCATCATATGTTGCAATATTAAATTGCTCAGAAACATGTGCCATGTGTATGGATAATCCTACTGCATAAAAACATATAATTACTCTTGTATACGATACCCAGTAATAATTTCAGTTAATTGCAAACAAATATTGTATGCACTGTTTTACGTACAATATTGAGTTTTGTGTAATGAATAGCTCTTTGGGTTCATCATACGATCATTAGAACCATGTGATGTTAGTAGGGGCGTTGCGTTGTAGCGGCTCCTCGTCAGATTGAAAATTCTAGCAGGTGTGAGAGCCGTGTGTACTAATCGTCAGCTGTCCCATTTGTTAACAGCTTTCGACGACAAACTTTTCTGATATTACTGCGCACACTGTCTTCGCGGCACAGATGTATGTAGATAAATTTGGTTTTTAATTTTTTGATGAGAGACAGCGAAGATGCTTGGGTTATCTTGTAATGATGGAACATTGTACTAGAGTTTACCATATTTTGAGTCGCTTCGAAGTCGATCAACCGTTTGGAAATATTACATCTTATAAGATGAATTTTTCGACTTTGGGACCAAAGACCGCTTTCTTGAAAATTCTGGCGTGAAAGTCGCCAAACATGACTTTTCTAAGTTATGATAGAAAGATACTTTTCCGCATTATCTATTGGTGCCTAGGCGCCGATACATGTTCTACGGATAAACCTCTTCATCATGAGGAAGTCAGCGTATGTCGAACATATCAATCAATCATAGTACTCAAAATGTTTGCTGTGGTCCCCCAGGATATAGAGCTTGAGGTTTGCAGCCATCTTCTAACGGCTTTAACATGTTGGTTCTCTTGCCTAACATACAAATGCAAAGGCATGTATGTATGTTCCTATGCATCCGATCCACCAGGGAGCTAATTTTTGGCAGGCATTTCTTACTTATGATAACCACAAAATCTTATTGGTTCGCCGTCTTCAGCAAAGATGATGGTACTCCGCCATTTCATACTTATGATAACCACAAAATCTTATTGGCTCGCCATCTCCAGCAGAGATGATGGTACTCCGCTCTAGTTCGACCCTTGTTCAATGATACTCTGGTCTCATATAGCCCCTGCTGCGAGGTAGTGCCCCGGCAACTGAACATTGAGGCGATATTTCTTTCGGAGCTCGTATGGGTCAAAAAAAGATGCTGGAGTACCAAGTACTCATGAAATTCGATGTTTAAACATAGAGGTGTGTGTTTAGAAAACCTCATCGTTAACAATCGATATCAAGCAGATAAGAAAATGGGTAGCATTACGATAAGAAATCGGCAACTTTTCGATACTACATCGATAGGGTTTTGGTCACGAAGATTCCATAACAAATCGATAACTTTTTTGTAACATTCGATACTAAATAAATAACTTTTCGATAGCATATCGATAACTTTTTTATCTTTGCGATAAATAATCAAACACTTTTCTATAGTAAATCAATAAATTTTCGATAACATATCGACTACTTTTTAATAGTAAATCGATAACTTTTTCGATAACATGCCGATAGAAAATTTATGACGTTCTAAAAACAAATTAATAGTTTTTCGATAGCAAATCGATAGCTTGTTAATAACTTATCATTAGGTTTTCTATAATAAAATGATAACTTTTCGATAACATATGGATAGCTTCATGATATATAATCAACAACTTTTTTAATAAAAAAATTTAGACATTTTCGATAACAAAACCGATTACTCGTCAAAGAATTATCGGTAACTCTTTAACTAATCTTTGTTATCGATAGCAAATTTTAAAAACTTCGATAACAAATCTATAACTCGTCTATACCACTTTTGAAAACTACGCTTATGCTGACATTTACTTACATCCGAATTCCTCCATACCGTTAGCAAAGATGTTTACACATCAAACACAGTTGACTTACTAGTTCAGGTAAATCTTCACACACTTTGTCAGTTGTCCGTGTATAGTTGCTTTGACTACATGGTTCTTATGCATACCTACTTGTTTTACATTCAATTTTATTTGTAACGCTCAGCGCACACTTTCATTTTCAATTACGAAGCGGCTGGCATACGCAATTTTTTTTACTAATTGACCATGTGTAGTGTTTTTCTAAAAGTATTTTTTTGTTATCCACTAACAAAGATACCTATTACGATCGTTATAGTAAACAAATTTAAAGCGTTGAAATTGAATTTTTCATTTGATTGAAATTGATGAGGGTGTGGTTGTGAAAAAAGTGAAATGTTGCATGTTTTGGCCGCAGCAGTTTTTTCACCTTCTCACGCCGCCCTCGTATTAGACATTTTTGGTTCTCAGCAGAAGAGGTTAGGTTGAACTTGCCGGTCAGTGAGGACCTCACATAGAATGAATGAGTTCATATTATTACCAGAAGTTTTCTCAACGGCTAAATTTAAAAGCGCTATTAGAAACCGGGACCTAAGTTATAAAATAACTCCGTCTTCTTCGGAAAATGCTTAAAACCAGGGACGAAAAAAAGTTATTATTTTTTTTCGGAGTCGAAAAAGTCCTGGTCAAAAATTGTCCTAGGTGAAAATGTTTGGGTTCCCAGGTATCCCTATAGCATTATCATGTCGAATCATGCATCCTTTTTATTTTTCGCACTTTTTCCATAAAAGTCCACATATAAAAGTAAAGTAAAAGTCCGAGTTTAACTAGTTCTATCGGACTCAGGTCATAAAAATTCGAAAATAATTTTTATCTTGATCCAAATATATTAAAATAAGAAATTAATATGGTATTTGTTTAACCGGTTTTAGGTCCAGTTTTTTTTTTTTTTAGTATTAAAACACCAAAAATTGTTTCTCCTTCAGTATACCAATATATTTCGGTTACACACGGTAACCGTCTTCACGGCTTTGAACTATAAACAAATTACAGAAACATAAACAAAAATAAAATTTTCATAAAAATTAAACAAACATGTGCATTTCTTTACATATATTATCTTACACGTCTGCACGTGGAGTTAGTCACTAAGTTAAACTGAAGGAGAAAAAATTGTTGGTGTTTTAATACTAAAAAAAAATTGGACCTAAAGCCGGTTAAACAAATACCATATTAAAAGAAAAAGGTCGCCAAAGAATTTCAATAAAAAATTAATAGTTTTACAAGGTATTATATTATAAAGGGAATAACAGTTTCCGCCCCTGGCTTAAACCTTTCTAGGACCTATGCTACTTGCTGCTTCTATATCTGATAGCTGTATCCCCCCTAATAGTTAGAGTCTTAGCCTTGCGAGCGCAGGACATGTGCGCAAAACAATGTCGATTGTTTCCTCCTTCAACCCTCACCTCATCCTCCTAAAAGCATGTGACGCCAGAAGGGAGCGTTCACCCAGAAACCACCATGAGCGTACATTCTTTTTGTTTTTTTTAATGATAAGAGCATTGTAGTTTATCAAAGATTGCAAGACCTACCCATGATCTTCGATACGTTGCAGCCCCGCGCTTGGTTCCTCACATTTCCTGCTTGGTCTCTGATGTGCGACTCTCACATTTGTTGTTAAGTTAGCACAATAGCTAAACGTATCTATTAAGTTCTAAGTGAGTGCAAATTTCTTAAGACTACATTGCATCATTTACAACAACCCATTAAACATGTACTGTTACACTTTGTAACACCACATGTCTTAATATTTTGCACAGATGCAAGTTGTTTGACCCAACAAGTGGCTAATGCATAATGCACTTTCTCAAGAAAATGACTACACTCATAGCTGCTGTAATATTCTTTTTTTTTTTTTTGTTAGCAATGCAGAATCGTTTTTACATCGCTCATATGTATGTTTATTAAACAAAACGCCTTAATACACCGACTTCCTGGTATTTCGCCCTGAATGCTGCGCACCAAACACTTCAACTCATTCTGACTTCTCTACACGGTTAATAATTTGAGTCTACTATGTATCACACTTTTTATACTCAGCTGAGCAGAGCGCACAGAGTATATTAATTTTGTTCGCATAACGTCACCCCGTAACGGCATGAACTAATCGAGATAGATATAAACTTCTTTATATCAAAATGATATGGGCGAAAAAAGAAATTCAGTTAGCCATGTCCGTCCGTCTGTCCGTAAACACGATAACTTGAGTAAAATTTGAGGTATCTTAGTGAAATTAGGTACGTAAATTCCTGGGCACTCGTCTCAAATCGCTATTTAAAATGAACGAAATCGGACTATAACCACGCCCCATTTTTCGAAATCGAAAATTTCGAAAAACCGAAAAGTGCGATAATTCAGTACCAAAGACGGATAAAGCGATGAAACTTGGTAGGTGGGTTGACCTTATGAAAAAGAATAGAAAATTATTAAAATTTTTGACAATGGGCGTGGCACCGCCCACTTATAAAAGAAGGTAATTTAACCCTCTGTAACATACTGTAGACCACAGGCAACATACCATTTAACCTTCGTAAATTCATGCAGAAATTATTTTTTGTTTTGTCAAGCATTGTACACTGTAGTCTACATTTCATTCTTTCTGCAAAACATGTGTTTGCTCACAAAGTACCGGTAGCCTTTTCAAAGTAAGTGATATTGTCAGTGAAGTGGAAAACTCGTACACTCTGCAAGTGCTAAATATAAATAATATCAAAAAAAATTGTTTTTGTGGATATTGTGGATATTTTTTGTAAAAATATATAAGGTAAGAGTTCAGAGTTTATTTTGACACTATTTGTTTTAGATATATTCTCAGTATTTTGTCAGTGGGTGGTGTTTAGTGTTTGTGTCTTGTAGGCTACGTTATGTGAAAAGAGGAAATATCTTGCATGAAAACCGTGACTGCGTTACTTATTATTTTTGTTAGGGTATTTCGTCGACTACGATCTCTCACTGATAGCGAGATCGCCTGCGCCATCCATGATGATTACGCAAGTGAAGATGGTCTCGAATTTGATGATGATAGTTTGGCTGACCCTGATTTCGACCTAGACTTGATGTGGATGAATTAGTAGAGTACGTGAATGATGACGACCGTAACTTCATTCATGAAGAAGCGGTAGAGGTCGCCCCATTTCGGTCAGAGAACACAAGTACTTCAGCTCTTCCATCAAAACGACAAAGAACTGAAAAGCTACCGTTACTTTGGAAGAAAATGAGTTTATAGCTAAGCTCAGAGCAGCTGTCGTTTACTGGAAACGATTCATTGACATCTGATATCTTGGAGCTTGAGACTCCCATTCAGTTCTTTCTTTACTTATTTCGACCAGAACTTATAAAAAAAATTTTAGATGAGACAACCCCCTATTTGGCACAGAAAGATGTAAACAATAATTTTAGAGTATCTGAGATAGAAATCCGACAGTTTATTGGTGTCGTATATCGTATATCACTTACCGAGCTACCCAGGGTAACCAACCATTGGAGTTCCATCCTAGGCACAACTCTAATTCCACAAACAAATTTGAAAAGATACGGAAAAACCTTCATTTCAGTGACAATTACAAATGTCTTCCAAACAGCCACCCTGCCGTTGACAGAATCTTTAAAATATATCCCGTTGCGGACTCCTTGAACGAAGCATACGCAAAAGTTCCAATAGAAAGAAATTTCCATCTTTCCTAATCGCTAATAACTTTTCTGATAATTTTCTTTCCACTGTTGCTCATTGTTGCCTGTCGGCTACACTCCCCTTTTTATAATAGTATCCATACAAAATAAAAAAATTTAGAAATAAAAAAATAAAACACCGACTTTTTATTCACGAATCTATCCGATTTAATTGAAATAAAATTATTTCGAGGTGATGAGTTATAGAGGGTTAAAAGTTTTGCAAGCTGTAATTTGGCAGCTGAGTATCTAATGTTCGGCTGCACCCGAACTTAGCCTTCCTAACTTGTTTGTATTATAAATATGATCAAACCAAACTTGGTTCAAGTGAGCTTTACTCTTTTATAAATTTTAAACGAGAGATGCCCCCACCCCACTTCAGTGATATAATTCATCGGGTTTTACTTTTACTGCACACGAGGTGTTTAAGTTCCAATTGAGATTATGTCATTTTGGAGTCAAATACGAAGAAAATTTAGATAACCATCGCGAAGGCGATCGCCTTGGTATTATGTTTAGTTAGCTTTTCTTGCCGTCAAACAAGACGTGCCAGTAGTTTTTTAGCTGTGCTAACTGGAAACACCAAGGGCATTTAAACAATTTTTCACATGGTCCATCTAATGAGGCCCGCCCTCTTCCTCTGCTTTCGTAGGCGCGTACCGATAAGAATACTTTCTTAGCCGGAGCATCATCCTCCATTCGCAAAACATAGCCTAGCCGCGTAGCCGCTACGTTTTAATTTGCAGGACTAAATTGATATCTGTGTAAAGCTCGTCCAAGTCATGAATAAATCTTCTTCGGTACTCGCCGTCGCCAATGCGTAGGTGTCCGTAAATTTTTCGAAAAACCCTTCTCTCGATCACTCTCAGAGTCGCCTGATCAAATGTTGTCAGTGTCCATGCTTCTTTCTACACCTTGCCTTCTTAGTCCAAAGTAAAATTTATTTGAACAAGGGATTATTGACTGAATTTCAAGGCTGATGTTGTTGTATTCCACTCTTTTCTTGATGACAGCAGATACTTCGTTTTGTCCCCGTTCACCACCAAACCCCTTTTTTCCGGTTCTTTTGGTTGCTCATGCCGATGATATCAATGCGCCAATAATTGCACGCTTTTATAGAATATTGTTCTAGAGGAGTTTAGCTCTGCAGCTTGTTTTATTTACTCCACCATTAAAGGAAATAAATCGCATGAAAGGCGGTCACCATGTCGGAAAGTTCGTTTAGCGTTGAACGGCTCGGTGAGGTTCTTTCCAATTCTGAATGAACGGATGGCATTGCTCAAAGTCATTTTGCACATTCATATACCAAATTCAGACATATCGGTATGAAGGCAGCTCCTTTTCGTGCTGCCAAAGGAGGCTTTAAAATCGCTTTGGTGTTTTTTAGTGTGGATATTGCTATTCTGACTTCGCCATAATCGGGTGGGGGATATTAGTTACATCATTATCGATTGTGTGATCGGGTTCATCATTCCTGAGCGGTACATCGCTGTCTCTATTCGGGAAAACAGAATTGAAGTTTTCTCGGGACATCGGTTACAAGGTGACCGTTTTCGTTCTTACATGAGTTTGCCCTGGATCTAAAACTTTCCGCTTGTCACCGAACATTTTGGTAAAACCTACGGGCGTTGTACCTGGTGGCTATGTGTTTCATTTTTTCTTCCTGTAAAGGCATCTCGCTTCACGTTTCAATTCGCGGTAGCGTTTACAGAGCCGAAAAATAACTTTTATTTTCCTGTCGAAATTATTATCTCAAAAAATAACTGTTATTTTTAGAGCATTTTAAAAAATTGGAGGAATATCAGTAATAAAAACTTGAAAACAAATGTTATTTCTCGAGCGAAAAATAAACCTCCAAAAAAAATTTAAATTTTCCCTAAACTTTGGCCGGGGGACCTACATGTTTTATGCCGACTCCGAATCGCAGATGAATTTTCACTGAGATTTGCATGGCATAAGAATTTTTTTTAATTGAAAAAGCTGCCTCCAAATTTTTGATGTTATTTTGCCCTGGAGTTGAACCCAGTACCCTCTGTGTGTGAGGTGAGCACGCTACCACCACGCCACGGCGGCCGCTTGTTTAAAGTTTTTTTTTTAAATACAACTAATAACCGTTAAGATGTCCGACAAAATATTCACTCATTTAGTCGCAGCAAGATCAGTTTATATTTTATCAATTTATTAATAAATCATACATCAGCCACACTGGCGAAGAAAAAGTATTCCTTGGCAGATGTCAAAGTCACTTTACATCGCATATTTGAACAAAACACACTTGACTTTCTAAGGATGCTTTAGAAATGTGCTCCATTACAGGAGATGTCTGGGCAGTGTAATATTTGCCAGCCTATCACGCTACTTTCACTTACATATATACACTAGGGTGGTATTTACTCTCCGAAATATTGAAATAGAGAGATTTGGAGTTTGCCGAAGGAGCTTGAAATCGCAAAAAGGCGTATTTTTTTGGCCCGTCCTAATTCATTTATGACCGGCGGAATTGTCTCACAATTTCTAAAGAGTTTAGCTTACCTACTTAAACGCAATTTTTATGAAATTGAATGGTGATATATTGGCTCCAACTCCACATTTTTAATTTATTGTGTAATTCAAGCGTAGCTTTTGAGGAGGGAATTGTTAAAACCATTTTTTAGGGAGAACATTGCCCTGTAGCTCTGCAGGTTAGCTACTAGTTATGAGGGTTATTTTGCCTGTTGTACCAGGGGTCACCTTGGGGCAAGCCCCTCCTATACACATTCTGTGCCCTTTTAGCATTGTCATGGATGTGACGTCCCGCAAACGTAACAAATTACACCTACCACACTCTTTAGACTTTGAATGTACACTTTTTCTCAATATGCCTTGAGCAATATCCACTGTAGAGGCATGATAATAGTGCTATGCTAGAACAACAGGATTTTTCGGGTATTTTTTTCTGTCAAGGGTCAAGCTACCATAAAGATATGAGTCATTAACCAGTGTTTGAGTTTCTATCCATTTGTCAATAAAATTGCAGGTTTTACTGTATTCTCGGAGAATGTACTGCTGCAGAAGGGCTATCGGAAAGAGATGGGGACTCTCGCCAGGAGTAGTCCACTCGCTTTATGAGATGGTGGTCAAACCGATTATGTTATATGGGGTGCTGGTCTGGTGGAAAGTACTGGGCACGGCGAGCACCTCCAAAACGTTAATGTCCGTGCAACGGATGGCGCTGATCGGTATCAGTGGCGCTCCCAGAACAACACCTACCTTGGCACTGAACGTCATGCTGAACATATACCCAGTAGATATTGCGTGAAATGCGGCCGCGGCAAGGTCGTTGGTCAGGCTTCGTGATATGGGATATGGGCTTTCTGACTGCGGACACTCTAGCCTTCTTACCAGTTTCGACTTTATCCCGGACAGAACGGGCTATGGTATGCCGATAACTGCTCCTTATACAACCTTCACGCCAGTCATTCCACCGAGAGAGGAGTGGGGAAGAGGAATTATCTGGGACAAGGAACCGGTTAACTTGATTACGGATGGATCGAAGCTGGAAGAGCTAAATGTAAGGCGCATGCGGAAGTTGCTGCCATTAAGGATGCGGTGGATGGAATGCTATCCAGTGCTATTACGGTTAGGGAATTTAACATCTACTCTGATAGCCAAGCGGCTATCAAGGCCTTGGGCTCAACTACATTGCGATCGAGGGTAGTCTGGGAGTGCCTGACCTCGCTTGCGATTGCATCGAATTATTTTACAATTAAGATTATCTGGGTCCCAGGCCATAGTGATATCCCGGGTAACTGTCAAGCAGATCTCTTAGCCCGCATCGGTACAACTGAACCGGATGAAGATGGCTGTAGGGATTTCGGGATCCCGCTGGTCACCTGTGGATTGCTCCTCCATAGCTGAGCCTCGAGTCAGCTCAGCAAACGCTGGGCGGACACCACGTCTTGCAGGGTAGCAAGATCTTTCTGGCCGAAAGTGGATGGCAGGAGGTCTGCTGAAATAATTGGGTTCACTAAGGCTCACCTATCAATGGTCATTGAGGTTTTGACAGGGCACTGTCTCATGGGTATCCATGCGGTACGTCTCAATATACTGGAAACTCCATCCTGCTGCAGCTGTATGGAGGATGATGAGGTGGAATCACCAAATCACTTTATGCTTGATTGCCCAGCTTTTGCCAGAACTAGGCGAAAGTACTTCGGTCGCGACTCACTTGGATCTCCCGTCGATTTATCCAAAGTTGAGATCGGTATCATTCGGAGCTTTATCGTTGCTACCTAACGATTCTCTAAGTAGCTAGATCTAAGTCGCCGTTATTTTTTTGGTGTATGTGGTATCTCAACGGACCTTCGTGTTGTCTAAGTGAGCTATCGTTATCAGGGCAGCTACCACCTAACCTAACCTAACTGTATTTTCAATCGATATTCATAAATCGCGCCAAAGCATATTATTATTGTCTCAGATGATCATTGCGTTTTCATCATGAACAAAATTTCCATCGCCTTAAACAGTAACGGTATGGCAACGCTTCTAGCAACAAACATTATGAAACTTCAAAATCCCCAAATACGTCAAAAAATTTTGAGTGGGACTATTTTCTTTTTTATACCATGATGGCGTGTGTTGGTCATTTTCTTTTATAAAATTATTGATGAAAAACTATTTTCACTTATATTATATGTTGTTCTGTAGTGTTATTAATAATGAACGGGTTTCTTAGATTGTAGTCATTTTAAGAGAGTAAATAATTAAAGACATGAAAAGTGCTTTGAAATTGAATATGAACACTTTAAATGTTTAAAATTTGTCCTTTTTCAGGACTTCAAGTTCCTTGCGCAACTTCTAAATCTTTATAGGTTTGCATAAGACTTCGTATATACTCGTTTTTGTCTATTCGCATTTTTCTAGTGGAGATCGGAAATCCAAACACTTTTTTCTCTCCATACAACGAAGGGCCACCCTAATGTACACGCATATGACGTTGCTACATAATTAAATGTTGAGTTTCTTGCCAAGATTACTTTTTGTTTTCAAGCACAACACTTCCAATTCTACATATTATGTTGCAGTTTGTAGCTTCGGTATTGTCCGCTTGTATGTCCAATTGCCTTTCCATTCACTTGCTATCGCCTTAAAAACGTACAAAGGACAACCGCCATGAAGTATGCAATTAGCATGCAAACACTCCGCTTAACTTGCCCCACTACAGGAAGATAAAATCCATTGCAATGTGCTAGTGTTAGTGTACTTACATATACTACTACATATGTTAGTCTGTAATTGAAGTGGGAGTTGTTTTGATTCTACATACAAACAATTATTTTTTACTGGAAATGTTTAATTTTATTGCAACGCATAATCATAATTTAGCGACGTTATCAGCTTTTATCTTGAAACGTAGAAGTTATGTAGGTACGCATACATATTTGTAAATACATAAGTATGTATGCACAGAGAGAGGCATGTATGCCATTATCACGGTTGCCCACCATGTTTTCATTTGGGACCAAAATTCATCGTAAAAAAGGACCAAATCTCAAAAAAAAGGGCCAACTTTTAGTTTTATTTTATTTACATACAAACAATTCGGCAAATTACTAGAGTGTCGTATTCGTTGTAAAATGTAAACATTTTAAAAAATAATGAATTCAAATAAAAATTAAATTAATTCAAACTACACAAACGAAACGAATGTGTAGCTTTAGGTATTACATTTTCATATTTCCAGGATAAGTCTATGTCTTTCACAAACCAAACGTTGTGAACCTAGTGTTGCTTTATTGCAATGAAATAAAATGTATAGAGCAGTTAGGTTTTAGTATGGAATGGTTAAACATTTACGTTGTGGCAAACTAAGCAATTTTGTTAATGCTATTGTAACGAATTTTGGGAAATTCCGCTTATTTGCAACCTTCTGCTAACTTTCGAATCACTAAACTGTTGAATAAATAACTCCAATATTCGATAATGCAAAATGGGCTTTATTAAAGTACTTCCAAAATAACACTTCTATTGCTCGACAGATAGCATGCTTAATAAAAACTGATTGTCGAGCCTCTACTGCTGCTGCCTTTTATACTCTGTGATTTCTCATTCGCATACTTCTAGGCGCTTCCAGAATTTACTTAGTTACTGCTATAAAATTATAACTACAGATGCACGTGTATAGCTTCTCATATGCGCGTGTATATGTGAGTGACACTTCCACAGAGATTGCCTACTTTTGGGAGCATCTCAGATTATATATACGCATGTGTTTGTTCATCTCTTCTCCGCTGCTCGTATGGACATATGGGCAGTAATAATGATTGATTTGTTGATGTGCATACGAGTCACTGCTTAGTATCCGCTTAGAGATTATCATACACCTTAGTGTTGCTAGTATTCGTCCCACTATTTTTATAGATGCTTACTTTTTCCCTAAACGATTGAACTTCATACCAGAGCCTACATTCAGTAAGTGTGAGTTTTGAACTCAGATTAAAAAGTTTCAACTTTGTAATAACTGAACACGGCCGCCGCAATGTGTCCCGTGTCGCCGTGCTCCGCCTACCACACCGAAAAATTTTACAAACAAGGTTTTTCAATTAGTATAAAATTTTTCGAAGCGGGGTCGCCCCTCGGCAGTGTTTGGCTAGCACTTTGAGTGTATTTCTTCCATGAAAAGCTCTCAGTAAAAACTCATCTGCCTTGCAGATGCCGTTTGGAGTCGGCATAAAACATGTAGGTCCCGTCCGGTCAATTTGTAAGGAAAATCAAGAGAAGCACGACGCAAATTCGAAGAGAAGCTCGGCCTAAAATCTCTTCGGAGGTTATCCCGCCTCACATTTTTTTTTTACTTATGTACGAGAAACTAGTTAAAAGTTTTGTGATTGAAGTTTATGTAGTTCTGCAAGCACCTACTGATATAATTTTACACAAAACACTTCTTCCGAAATCAAATCTCTTTTGCATTTGCAAAGCAAATCAGTGGTCGTCAGCTAGTGAAATAATTATTCGCGCTCACTTCACACACATTACTACTACTATCTTTCGTTTAGTATTTGATGAACAAGCAGAGTAGCAACATCAGAATAGTCTATTGTTTATTTTTCCAAACAAATATTTTGCAAACAAAGGCCTATGCGCATAATATTTCAATAGTTAAAAATGAGCAATATATTTTGTTTGTTAGACCCAAACAATAAAATAGTATTTGTATTGCATATTTGCGTACTATTTTTTGAGTGTTAGCAAACATGCGTACATACGTCCTACCTCATTGCTTTTTTATCAACTACTAAACCACTACCAGCTTCATGATTTTACTCTTACCAACACAGCCACAGTTTCAATGTTGGTGACCACTGCTTTAAAAACTATATATAAAAATAAATTTTTTAATTGCAATTCGTTGCACATTTATAAAGCTATCACTTTCAAAAAGTATTTCTCTCTTACTTCTAGTTTAAATATTTCTTGTGCCAATATACTAAGTTTTCAAATATCCTGAGTGGTTTTACACCACAGTAGTCCTGGAATTCCTTGAATTCATTGAGCTGCTTTGAGCTTGGTGAGAAAGACTTAAATATCGATGTTCCAAACGAGAACTAACGCTTTTTGCATATAATTTGTTTGTAAAAAATTTGAAAGGTGTTACTTTTGGTTAGGAACAAATTAGTTGCATTTTTTTCTTCGTTTTCAGTTCCTTGTCATATTTTTTAGAGACACACATATATTTTAAATAAATAAAGGATCGAAATATCTAGCCACTAAAACAAGTTTTTCTTTGTGATAAGTCCCTTGTTTCATCAAAAATTATTGACAATGTGTTTGCCCAAAGATTCAACACTTTTCTTGTTTATGCCTCGCATAAATTATCTTCTAGAAATGTAATTGTTCTGCTACATTTTATTGACTCGGCAATTTTCGTGGTAAGAATTCCATTGAAGTAAATTGAAAATTATATTTGGGTAAATGAATTTGTGGCAAGTTTTATAAGCAGTATTTCGAATTTTTGTTTCAGTAAAAAAGAAAGAAAAGTAACAAAATCGTGGCTACTGCCTAAAAAAGACCAAAATTGAAAAAAAGGGACCAGCGGATCAAATGGGGTTGGAAGGGACCATTTTTGGTCCAAATGGACCAAAATGGCAGCCGTGGCCATTACTTGAAGTCTTGCTACTTTGAAGTGTTCTTTGATTTGTTGCAAGTTCTTTATTCACCTAACTTGAAGTTCTTGCTGCATCCTCCTTTATCTATAATCATACATTTCCACTGCTTTTTTGTTGACTGCACCGAATGTCTGTACTATGTAATATGCCGAAACAATTTTCATGCTCAATTATAAACTTATTCCTGTAAATATTGCTATGTACGATTTCTTCCTTATTGTCGTTCGATCGATATTCGATTGCTTTTATTGTATAGTTGTTTTAAATTTATACCCTTTAGCTTGAACCCTTGTCCTCAGTTATGTTTAGTTCTTAAGTACTTAACTTAGCTGTGAGCACGATGATAATTTATTTATTTTTATTTAATTCTCTTTTCTGCCTCTTTAGCGTGTTTGTTTTTATTTATAGATACATGAAGAACAAAATGTATATATATTAGGCCGGGTCGATTTGTGGGGAGGCAAAAAAAATCGCCCATTGCTCTGTGAAAATCATATTCTAGGGATCAAAATAAGAAACTTTGCCGAAGGAACCATACCTCTAAAACGAATTTTGATGTCCCCCCCCCCCCCCCCCCCCCCCTTTGGGTCGAAACTGCAAATTTTGAAAAATCCCACTTTGAAATGCCTATGTTTTTTCTTTTTGGAGTTTATTTTTCTCTTTAGAAATTTATTTAGTCAGAACATATGTAAATGAAAAAATGAATTTAACTTAGTAATAGAAAAGAAAAAAAATTATTAGAAATTTGCGTTTTTACAACCCCCTTTTAAAACCAAGGCATCACTGTGATGCATTTGCATGTCGTAAACATAGTTGTGTGGGTTTTTTATTCAACCGTTTTAAGAAATGATGGTATCACTGTGACACAATTGGAGATCGTAAAATTGCTTGTGTTCTTTTTTTAAGCCACCACAAGACACAGCAGGTAGAATTGAAATTGCCCCTACCCAAAAGTTCGACCCAAAGGGGGGGCATCAGAATTAATTTTAGAGGTATGGTTCCTTCGGCAAAGTTTCTTATTTTGATCCCTAGAATACGATTTTCACAGAGCAATGAGCGATTTTTAAATCGACCCGCCCTAATATATATACTAAATGTGATATACATTTGTATGCCCCTCCGATAAGATTCAGGTCAAGCTTCTCTTCGGCGGTCGACGATGACTATGATATCGCCCCAGGACGGCAACAATATTTTTTTGTTAGATTTGTTTCCAAAACTCGAACAATAAAACTCTACTTGGTTAGCTGATTTCTCTGTAGAGCTACCACTCTAGTATGTTTTTGTTTTCATATTTCGGGAATGAAAAAAGTTAAAAAGACGGACTAAAAACATGCGTTAGAGAAACAGGTGATGCAGCCAGAGCTCATGTATTTATTAGCAAGAGGCTTTTAGATGATTTGCTCAACCTTTTAGGCGGTGATGACAAAGGGTACACCTTTGTTATGTGTTTATGCCCCTGCCTTGTGCAATGTGAAATGCCGCCTCAGTCAAACCTACTAAGGTTCCGATGCCGGAATGGAGAACTATGCATTAATATATTATGATATTGACCCTGGAGCCGAAGTCGAGATCTTATACCAAGTAAATGTCTATAGTTTCTGTCCGATATTTGAAACCATCTTCTTAGTATCGTTTTCCAAGTGCACTTGAGATATTGCTTAGGTTGAAATCGCCAGTCAATAAAAAGCTCACATAGACTGTATGTGTCCATAGTGTAATCAGAATTTGTTTAAAGACCAAACAGAAACACCCAAATTTGGCACCAGGACTTATGTCATTTAATAACTTCGGTCTCTAGGCAAATATTAGAAGTTTTCGAGGATCTAGCTTAGTTGCTGCTTCAATATCTGGCAACTTTGACGCCCGTAGAATCTATACCCTTAGCCTCACGAGCGCAGAACGCAGCTAGCACTTCTTACATCTGCTGCTACTGACGAGGTCTAACTTATAACCATGTCACGCCAGAGGGCAGTGTCCAGTTAGTATGCCCATTGTGAGCTTTAAGTCTTGTCTTTTTAGAGAACCCATCAATTTTGTGCGTCTAACGTCGTTGGACTTGCACATGACCTTAGAAATTTTTCAGCTCCGCGTTTCTGTCCACGCCTTTCCTGCCTATTGGATTATATGTAATTCCTGTCCACTTTTTTATATCTTCCAAATGGACTGCGATGTCTACCGTCGATTCAATGAGCGCTGTATCCTCCTTTGTCAACTCATCGGCCTTTCCCTTACCTTTTATTCCTTTATGAGCGCGAAATCAGTAAAGATGTATGGTCCAGCCTGAGCAAAGTTGTTCTAATGCTTCGTCGAATTTCAGGACACTTCTTGATGAGGTACTGTGTGAGATTTCTGCCTTAATCGCCGCCTGACTATCAATACATATGTTGATGCGACTGCAGCGTAAGCACGCTTCCTCCAGAATTTCTGCTGCTTTCTTCCCGGCTATAATTTCCGCCTGAAAGACGCTGCATTAATCTGTTAGCCTATGGGATCTACATATTTCTGGATGGACATAGTAAACAGCAGAACCGACCCCCTCCTTGAAACCATCGGTATACACGTGTTTAGTATGTTCTGCCATTTATGCAATCTGGCGCTACCCTCCGGTTCAATTGTGGCCATATATTCCGTTTGCCAATATAAGATGGCGCTATACTGCAATGACTATACGGACTGGCTCAAGCTGCCCCGAGGGTAGTTTTCAGGGCTCCTGTTATGATTTTTATAGATAATCTGCATACCCCGTCTAATTTTTTGTTATACGCACTTATTTGTGTGGCTGTTCACCAAACAAGGGCCCCATATTAAAGTATGGGTTTGACAATGCCGTAAATACCCAATGAGAGAGTTAAGGTTACAGGCTCCGCGTGCACTCCAGCATCCTCTTGCATGCATACAGTGCCGCGGTGGCTTTCTTCGATCTCTCTTCCACATGGAGTTTCCACTACAACATTCTATCTAGTATAACTCCTCGATACTTTATACTATATTTTTCTTGTAGCAAAGGCTTAGTCCAATTAGGGACCTTCCTAGTTAATATTTCCCGATCGGTTTTTCCCACGTTGGCGGTTAACCCGACTCCAGATGCTCAGGTATGTGCATCCCGAAGCGCCTGAGCCATCAGAGCGCTGATTGTTGTTAGTTATCTGCCGCTTATGATGAGTGAAACATCATCTGCATATGCCGTAACTGGTCCTCCGTCGAACTGCGTAAGCATTTTGTTGATAACCAGCGTCCACAGCATTGGTGATGAAACCCCACTCTGCGGCGCTCCGCTGTTTACGGATTTTTTTGCCGTGCATAGACCCAATTGTGATGTGATCATTCTGCATGGAGCCCATCCATTTTGTTAAGGCCGGACTATCCATGATTGCTCGGTTCGAGACACAAAACCACCTGGTGTTCCAGGGCTATTTCTATATTTATGACCACCGTATGCAATGCAGTGTCGACTGACCT
The DNA here is from genome assembly GCF_040869045.1 of Eurosta solidaginis. Classification (NCBI taxonomy): domain Eukaryota; kingdom Metazoa; phylum Arthropoda; class Insecta; order Diptera; family Tephritidae; genus Eurosta; species Eurosta solidaginis. The sequence continues at coordinate 143,507,528 of NC_090322.1, forward strand.
GCTTTTGGTGTAAGTATGTTGTGCTGAAAAGAATAATTCTTCATTCATATTCGATTTTATGTACACATCTATTCATTTATTCTAACTTGTTTTCCTTTTGCTTCAGGAAATTACACCCTCAAGGATAATTTGTTGCCAATAAATTTTGGTAGCCACCTCTTTTTACCGGCGTTCTGGAACACTGCGTAATATTGTAAAAAAAATAACAACAAATTAAATGTAGAATACATAAAACAAGTACGCGTATGCACTTTTTGATACCAAAGTCCTTAAATATTCACAATTTTTCCGGGTAATAAAATTGTACTTCTTACCTATTTTGGTGGTAGCATTACTAACCAAAATCTCTTCCAGAACAAAAAAAGTGATATAAAAGTTGATTGTTATCTTCATTACCAGTTACAAGAAAGTTCTTACCAGGCTGAAATATAGCCGTTAATCAGGAATTGGACATATGTATGCGATTGAATTGTTATATTACAATTGGTTTCTAGTTAACTAGGTCGTGGAACTGTTAATGTACTAAATCGCAAAAAAAAAGCACATACAAACAGCCATTCAAGAACAACATTTTATAAGGTTTCTACAAATTGAATTAATGGATTAATCGTAGTGATTTGATGATGTTTGTCAATTTAAATTGCCAGGTTTAAGTCTCATCAATGGGTTCATTGGTAAATTGTTAATTGCATAAGTATGCACATAGACCGGTTATTTTAGCAGCAGTTCATCATTATTAAGTACACCATCAACTAACAATGTATGTTGTTGTAACCGCAAAAACACTTCCCTAAGTCTTATGGGAGTGTTACGCATATAGAATCTGGTGGTACATGCAAACTCTGGTACTAACCCAATTAGCACCTCGAACTTTCGGATTCGTGGATTTAGTCGCCTCTTATGATAGGCATGCCTTATCGCTGGAATACTCTAAGACCATTAACCCGCTAGGGCTACTAAAAATACCAGATGAGTCAGTCAAAAATTGTCAAAAATTGTCTTCTGAAAGGTGATACGCCCCCCGCTTTATTTCAAAACATACTTATATGAATTAATTCTAGCTTAAGAGCCGCTTTCCTCATCTCTTGTTAAGTCAGAATTTAACAGGAGGATAGAAATCCTTCGCATAGCTTTATTTGCGATTTTCGTTTTCAAAAACACATGGTGATCAACTCTCAGTTAAATCAATAGGTGTGAATATTCGATAAAACAAATCGTTACACTCTATTGCGAATGCACAAAAAATAATAAAACAGCAGGCTGTTCTTTGCACTTTTGCCTTAGATAAGTGACTTACACTAAAGATAGTGAAAACGGCCCTAGGGGAAATCCTACATGGTTAGAAATTTGAGCCTCAATTTTCCACAATGCACCGGCGGCCGCCTAGGTGTGGTGTGTAGCTTGCTCCGCCTACCACACCTAAGTTCCTGTGTTCAAGTGCCGGGCAAAGCAACATCAAAAATTTAGAAAACATTTTTTCTACCACTTCTACCTTGGCAGTGGTTTGTCAAACACCCCGAGTGTTTTTCTGGCATGAAAATCTTCTCAGTCAAAATTCACCTACCTTGCATTTGTCTTTCTAACTCGGCATAAGAACACGTAATTTCCGTCCCGCCAATTCCTATGAAATAATTTCCTCCGAGTTAAATCGGGCCAAGTACACATTTTTTTTATTGGTTTAAGCAACTTTTTTTGTACTAAAGTGGAAACCTCCCAATTTCCTATTGCGCCATTTAATTTTTATCCGCTTAAATTTTAAAATTAACTGGAGAATTATGAAATGGGTGACTCTAGAATTTGTTTGTACGATATGGGTATCAAACGAAAGGTGTTAATGAGTATTTTAAAATTGGAGTGGACCTTAGTTCTATAGGTAGACGCCTTTTCCAGATATCGCCATAAAGGGGTGACTCTATAATATGTTTTTACGATATGGGTATCAAATTAAAGGTATTAATGAGGGTTTTAAAAGGGAGTGGTGGTATTTGTATATGTGAAGGCGTTTTCGAGGTATCGACTAAAATGTGGACCAGGGTTACCCAGAACATCATCTGTTGGGTACCGCTAATTTATTTATATATGTAATACCACGAACAGTATTCCTGCCATGATCCCAAAGGGTTTTGATTTCGCCCTGCAGAACTTTTTCATTTTCTTCTACTTAATATGGTAGGTGTCACA